>NW_023458555.1:35157843-35161713 GCF_013731165.1 Rhagoletis pomonella | reverse complement strand
ATGTCTAATGTGAGTAAGCCCCAGTTGAGTTGGAAATGTTTTTTTTTTCTATTTGTTCGATGCAACATTAGCACAATGGATTGCTATCGTTATCGATTTTGTAATTGTTGCCGATATTATTATCATCGATTTTGTCGTTATCGATATTGTTATCGTTATTGATTTTTCTATTGTTATCGGTATTGTCATTGTATCGATTTTGGAATATTATTCCTATATATTTTGTAATTATATTTATGGATTTTTTCATTGTTATCAATATTAGTGTAATTGTTGATTGGAGCGTTGTCGATATTGTTATCGTTACCGATTTTTCATTTGTTATCGATATTTGTATCGTTGTCGATTTGGTCATTGCTATCGATATTGTTATCGTTATAGATTTGTTCATTGTTATCGATGTACCGATGTACTTTGCCGTTGTTATCGATTTTGTGATTGTTAAAGTGTCGTTATCGATATCGATTTTGCCATTGCATCGAATTATTACCATTACCGATATCGGTTTCGATTTTGCCCTGTTCGTCGATATTTTTATCGTTATCGATTTGGCATTGTTATCGTTGTGCTTCTTTTCATTGATGTTACTGTGAATTTGTATTTCTATTTTGATTCATCTTTGCAATGGATTTGCTAATTGCTAAAAGCTGTCTTCAATTTTACCATAAAATGTGAACCTCAGAGCTCTATTTTATTTAGTGAGTCATTTTCCCTTCCATTCTTATGTTTTAGTGAAAATTTGACTTTTTGTTTCTCCTTCACATTTTAAATTTTATTATAAGTTTCTTAATTTTTCTGGTTTTTATTTCTTGCTTTTTTAGGTTTTCGCTACGTCATAATTTGATGACCCGGGCCATGTACATTCATATGTACTGACATATTCAAGTGCATATGTACATGCATACATACATACATATAGTAGTACAAAAAAAAAACGTACTAGAGCAAGCATTCTACGGTTTTGTCTTCTGGTCGGTCAGCAGTGGCTAGTACCAAATTTATTCTCGGCCTTAGCCTCGGTCTCGATCTCTGTTTACTACCGCTTTTCGTTACTTCCATAATTGTAAAGACACCTCACCTTAGCTCTTCGGATACATGCCTCCATTACATACATATTTACATTTATATATGTATGCAGCTCGTTTTCCAGCACAATCGCCGTTGCCGCTGTAGATTTGCCTTGCAGACTTGATTTGGCTTGGTCAGTCAAGATTTTGTTGCTATCGGTTTGTTTGATTGTTGCTGAGCTACGTGTCGTAATATTAGCCAGTTAAGCGGTTTGTTGCCATTGTTGTAATACTGCATATGAGCTTAAATATTATTGTTTTTGGCCTTGCAGGGCCGTTTGGGGTTCGTTATGGTTTTAGTTTTTCTTTTCTTTATATAAACGTGTTTTCTTCATTGCTATCCAAATTTCTCAATCGTCCATAGGCGAGGGTTATAAACCGCTTACGTTCTTCAAAAATATATTAGTTCAAAATTTGTCATGTACGAGAAACGTTAACAAATCTTATATTTACCTTCCTGCAAAAACTGAGGTCGCAGTTTGCTGCAATTTGTTTGAACAGTAAAGACTCTCTTCCCCATATGACGTAACATTTCTTGCTCTAGTCGGTTATAAGACACGTGGCATTGGGCTCTGATACTTTTCGCTTACTTTGGCGGAGACTCATCCGCGTAGGTTATGAGCTCTGCAGGACCACCCTGCGTTTTGTTTTAGTATCCTCTTGACCACTAGCGATTATAGTCCCTCAAAATGCCTTTGTTCAATAGTTTAGTGAAAAAGGAAAACCCCGAACGCGAACTCCATTACTTACAGCCTCTATTCCGGCCCTTATTCGTCCAACTACTTTCGGCTAGAAAAAATCCCTTGCCGTCCTTCATGACATTGGCACAAAGCTCAGCCTTATACAGCCTTCGAATATGCTACATACTCAAACAAATATCTGTTGGCATCCATACCCGGTGAATTGTACTATGAGAATTAAGTCAGTGCCTACTGGTCTCGATGGCGTCACAGATCTCCCACCTTGCTTTTCCTTCCTGTGCTATAGTGTTTGCTGGATCGTCTGCATCCTCGTTCCTTGGGAAGTGGGTCTATATTGTTATTTTCAGCGATTCCTCGCCAATTTGAGCTTTTTCGCTCTACATACACCTTTCTTATGGATCTTTAGAAATCCTCTATTTACCACGGAGTCTTCAAATTTCATTGGCTTGAAAGTTTCCCTGACCCTTTCCCTGAGAGTGCCAAGTTCGGCGATCCACCATGGAGATATGACCTTCCCTTGGGCTTGTAGCATCATCCAGTATTTTAAATAGACGATCGTTCATTCCTTCCAGATTCTTTACGTCTCTACCTGGCCGGTGCAAACTCAGCCTTCAACTAATATTTTGAAAATGACTCAGTTTATGAGTAACAGGTTGCTAAAAGAAAAGGGATTTTATATAAACCCACATAAGCGGAAGAAGTGCGAAGAGCTTCTGAAGACTTGCAATTTCATCTCTGTTGTGAGAGTGGAAACTTCTTTCGGTGACCGCGCCTCGTCGGGCTCGAAGCGATGTACGAGCTATTTTAGCCGAAAGTTCACGCCCCATCCTTCTGGGAACAAAGCCAAATGTCAGACTGACCAGAAGGTTGCACAAACTGCTAGCACTCAGTGCACCTCTTGCTTCACGTAGCCATCGGGGTGGTGAAAGCCTCCAAAACCATTGGTTCCGATGGAATTTGCATGCTGATGCTGAAAAATTAGATCCTGCGGGTGTAGACTCTTCTTCAATCAAATTCTGAAATAGGTCGTTGTTGAAAAGTTTTCTGAGATAGAGCGTTTTCGAACTGGCTGCCGAGATACATAGGTCGATCTTCCGCACAGATGTCGATATATGTATTTTTGTTGAAAAATAATTAGAATTAAATAAAAGGAAGTTAAAGCGGTAAAACTTGTCAATGCGTCGCACTACTATTTTCGTGAACACTGCTGTATACATATGTATTAGAGGGCTGCATGAATTCATTCAAACTTCTAGCCAAACAGAGTACAGTAGATTTGAATATTTTAATTCACACAAAAAAATATTTTTGGATATTCATACACAAAATTGTCATTTATTTCAATTCAATTTATTTTCACTTTCTTCGAATATTGTGATGTCGACACAAATATCAGAACAGCTATTCACTCAAATTCAAAAAACTTTTAAGCCAAAATCATTCATTCGTTTTGTATATGAATAATTCAAAAGCCGTTTTGAATGCATTCATGCAGCCCTCTAATATGTATGTATGTTCTTACAAGATTATATGCCGTTTTCTCAAGTAGCTTTTAAAATGTAACTGCACTTCAAAAACATTTTTTTTTGTTTTGGAGAACAAAATTTGTGTTTAAAGGGCACATAAATTTTCTAAGCTACTTGAGAAAACGGTCCTCAATTTTATATGGCAAATATTTCTTTTTCATTAAATCATCTAAAATTTACCTGTCGTCGTTTGGTTTTGTCAATGAAAAAGTGGGGGGGGGGGGAAAAAACAAAATATATTCAATCTACACCACGCTACTGTGTTGGTGGTGTGTTGTTGTTGATGATGGTAGGTATGTTGTCATAATTGAGTAACCATTAATGTCATTGAACTCGTAAATATGTACATACATACATATGTAGAACATCGGCTGTTTCAGTGTTGCGAAACTGGTTCTGGAAAATAATCATCAATTTGTGAAGGCTCCGTCTATACACCGTTAAATTTTCGCAAATGAACTTAAATTGTTGAATTTTTAGAGCAAACATTTTCGCACATTTTGTTTGTGGCATTCCAGAGTGGCCGATAATAGTCCGGGAGCCAGCGACAGTTTAGGGTTAGTCATTTTACAAAAG
>NW_023458555.1:35136690-35157743 GCF_013731165.1 Rhagoletis pomonella | reverse complement strand
AAAAAAAAACATTTCCAACTCAACTGGGGCTTACTCACATTAGACATGCCAGATTGAAATCGATTTTTGTACTAATATTGAGTAGAAGTAAAAAAAATTATGATATAGAAAATAAAATAGGCGTTTCAAATCAAACCGACGTCTTAAAATCGATTCATATTCCTGGGCGAGTCTATTTCGTTGGGAGGCTTTAAAGGCAATCTGCGTGCTTAAAAGAAATGTACTTTAGTATGGTACTAAGTGTGACGAGGCGGAGATTGCTGGTGACAGAAGTGTCTTTGCAATGCCCCAGGATAGTACGACACCATTTCCTTTACTAAGGATATTATATGAGTTTCCTGTGGCTGAATGCTGGCTGAATTTCAACACTGAGCCTAGGCTCACACACTGGCGAATCTTTACTGATTGCTCCAAAACTGACACTGGTCAGAATTTGGTATCCACATCGTAGATAATGGGGTCGAGCTTCACTTTTCTCTTAGGGCTCTCAAGGCCGTGGACTACGCGATGGAAAATAGGTGGAGGGAGGTGCAGGAATTTAAGTCTCTGTAGTGACAGCCAAGCTGCACACAAGGTGTAGGCCAGCCCTCGTAGCTACTTCCAAGACTGGCAATCTAAGACTCGATAAATAAAACGAACTTGTCCTACTCTGGGTGCCAGATCACTCGGCAGTACTGACCATTTGACCAGAGAGTGCACAGACCAGGTATTCCTCGGTCCGCAACCAGTTATAGCACTCACACCTTTGGCCATCGAAGCCACCGTGAGCGAAACTCATGTCTCCCTCAATCTCGGAGGTATTTGCTTTCATTGAGCAGATTGGTCTGCAGACAACTTGTGCGACTGTTGGATCTGTAGTCTCATTTTCTGTATGCCAGATCGGCGAAGTGGGATAGTTTGCAATATAGACTCCCAATGCCTTGATTATTCCAATATTTGGTTTTTCGTCGCTTCTGAATAACGAACTTTTTTTTGTGGGATACTTTTTAATGACGAGCGGTGACCGCGGGTAAGCCGAACAGGGCGGCTTTCGATTTCATTCACTAAAAAGTAACATCTTTAACCTCTCCGTACTATTTATTTTAACAACTTCACTTGCCTCAAAAGGAGTTCAAGATGGTATGTATGTAGATCAAAAATTGTATTCAATAATATTACATAATGCAAAATAAGTAAGTAGAAAAAAGTAAAATTCTAATTCCATAAATGTTATTCGGGGAGGCGGATACGCCAACCAACAATGTCAACAAGTTTCAGCAGTAAACAAGTCTGCTGCTGCTGCGAACATGCAGGAATGCTGCCAGACTGCACAAAAACTTGTTGGCCACCCTTTTTTGTACAACTCTGATGAAGTATACGCATATGTGTAGCTTTGTGTGTACATATGTACATAGTAGGGCGGCTGTTGGAAGAGCAAGCGCTTGTTCTATTGCGCTGTTAAATATTTTTTTGTTAGTCAAAACTTCGAAAAAAGGAAATTAATAACCTTCGCTAAATTAATTGCAGGCATTTAAAATAATTTCTTAGAAAAAAAACTCACGCTAAAGAAGCTTACGTCAGTGACGAAATTTGCTTACGAATTTCTTAGCTTCCTTCAATCTCGAAATCAGAAAAGTGTGCGAGAAGTGTGCGGATAAAATTTGTAAAAAAAAGTGAAGCCTTCAAGTCCCGCATGATTCCTTTCATGTATTTATTTTATGAACCAAAAAATAGTCTAGGATTGGAATTGCAATATTATCTGCTGGATGCTTATCGAAATTGATCTGAAAAAACAACGAACTCTCTGCAGTTGACACTTTAGGAATGAGGAGCTAATGGGTTGCTCTGTTAAGCTTAGTAACTGACTTTAAATTTTAAGTTAAGAGGCCAAATGGGGGTCGAAGCGAAGCGAAGAATGCTTTGCATTGAAGGGAAGAAAGTTAAGTTTTGCAGCATCATGGATATTAAAGAAAGTCTTTTTACAACCTTCTATTGAACTTGCTTTGTAGGCGTGTTTGTTTGGGACAAATCTTGTTATAAACCAACCTCAAAAAAAAAAATAAAGATTTGAAATTTCAAACCTAGCTCCGAACCCGATGGCAATGCAATATGAGAGATGAATTAATCCAAAAGTGGCGCAGTGTTCTTTTTTGGGAAAAAAATTTACAAAATCTAATATCTCGAGAACGAGATGAGATAGCGAAATAAATGTAACGGTATTTTAAAGACTTTGAGATGGAAAATTCAGGAAAAGTAGTCTCGTTGATTAAAAAAGAATTACTTGAACTTAAAAATTACCTTCAAGAATAGAAGATTTTAAATTGTTTCCTTTTTTGGCCTACAAGTAAAGATTTATAAGTTCGGGCGAAACGGAGCTATATACACCCGGCGCACGTAATAAATATCGTTTTTTCACCTTTCAGTAAACTGCATGATAGGGAAGAGTATTTTTGCCGATGTCAAACAATTTCAATAATATGCTATGATGTATTGAAATAATTGGACCAAATTTGGTGGAAATCGGTAAGGCGGTTATCGATATATACAGTATCGGTCATATCTATAGCACGCCATTTCAAAGTGATATTGTGTGCAACTTATGTTTATTTATTTATTTTTGAGAATTTTCAATTAAAATACAGTTCTTTCTCTAACAAACCCCATATAAACCCAAGTTTAACAATTTGTAGAAAGCTACAAAAAAGTGCAACAAATTTTCACCTAAATCTCAAACTTTTTTCTCTGAAGTTTTTGAATATTTCTGAATACACAGTTTTATAGCCCAATCAATATTAGTCTGATAATGTGCAAGTTTCACGAATTCCTTGATTTCAATGTATGAAAAAAAAACCTCTATCCGGAAGACAATTCTAGAGGCTTACCACTTTAATCGCCGGAAAGAACAACTGTCAATTACCACATGAATTAACTGACACGCAAGCTTTGCAAAACATACAATTCCAAATATTTTCCATTAAGTTTAGGTCCTGTGAATATAACGAACGTTGAAAAATTTACGACTTTACTTCGTTATTCTCGTTTTTACAGCTTTTATAGTGCGAAACGGTGCTTAATTTTGTTAGCATATTCAAGAACAAGGTACAAAAATATGCGACATATACTTAATACTTTTTTTGCATGAATTATCTATTCGTTATATTTGGAAACTTGGAATATTATATCTCAACTGCTCTGGCCTACGAAATCGCAATTCAGATCGCCATATTCTGTTCTCAACAAAATTCTGTTGAGTAAAATATTGTAGCCGATTCTTATAGAATTTATCCCGTAGAATTCGAATCTGACCGTAAAGATATTGGATTGCAGTGGATCAATGAAACCTCGAGTTGTACTTCAAAATTTGGTACAGGAATTTCTGCAGTATATGGATAAAGAGGTCGTTAACCGTTTAACTATAATTTTTTTGATTTTTAGATTCTGATTCTGCGGGAAAAATTTTATAAGAGTCGGCTATAATATTTTCGTCAACATAAACATTGTTAAAATTTTGTTGGCCTGTGTTATTATTAAATCCGCTGTAGCCACCAAAACTTTAACTTTTCGCCAGAAAAAACTCCTATTTTCTAGTAATGATTCTGAACGTTGTAATAGTTAAATTGATCCCCTTTTTGACATATTCTGAACACAGGTGAACAGAGTAGTTCTTTCATTTTTTCCCACTATCTCGACAATAAGATGCTGACCTCGTAATGGACTTTTGTTATTTTGTGCTCTTTGATTTTGTTTTGTTTTTGATTTGTCGCAAATTATTTTAAGTTTTGAAGCAAAACTACGTCTTTTTTTATGATCTCAAAAAAAGAATATTTCATCATTTTCCATGGCTAGAAAAAATATTGCACATGATTCAAAAGCAGATTTTGAAAAAAGATTTGCCAATTTGAAATTATTCAAATGTACATTTGCATACTTTCACACCACACCCTTTTTTATATAACATTATTGAGGATGAATTTACAATATCCGAAATACTCCTTTTTAAGAAAAGCGAAGAAGAGTTGGAGTTTTTGGAACTAAAAGAAGACAAGACACTGGAAATGCAACATAAAGCTTTACTACACAGCAAAAAATCGGCAATCGCTTTTAGTGGTAACGTATTCTAGAAGGCAAAGCGTTATAATGCCTTCGAATTTTTTCGCTTCTTTTAGGCATTGCCGGTAATGCAAAGTAGAATGTCCTACAATATTTTTTTTATTTCGCTTCTTTGCTGCATTTCGGGGAATGCAAAGTAGAATGCTGCATTGTAGTCAGCTGAAAAATAGAATGAATACCCAAAAATTATTTTTCACCGTTACTTTCTGTGGAAATTTGTCTCGCAAAAAAATCATGTTTTGCTTTGTTCAATTTGCAGCGAAGTCGAAGTCAGTCAATGAAGTGAAGTACAAGAGTGAGGAAGTACAATTTTAGGCTTAATTAAATATGTATGTATTATGTACATACAAGGTGGCGCAAAAGTAACCTTGCGATGTTTTTTGGCTGTAATTTAAAAAAAAAAAGAAAAACTTTGATTCTTCTTGTGGATTATTTTTATTTGGTCTTTTAATTTTTTTTACATCAAGTCGAGAATATGATGTCATGTAAATGGCCGCCGCCACAGTTGATTGCCATTTGAGCCCTTTTTATGGCATTTTCCATCACTTTGGCCAAAACTTCCGGCGATAGGTCCTCACATTCTTGACGGATATTGTCTTTAAGAGCTGCAAGAGTCTGAGGCTTGTTGACATAAACCCGCGACTTCAAAAAGCCCCACAAAAAGAAGTCTGGAGCGGTCAAATCAGGCGATCTTGCTGGCCAGTGCAAATCGCCAAAACGGGAGATTAGGCGCCCGGGAAATGCATCCTTCAGCATATCGGTTGTGGCACGTGCAGTGTGTGCCGTTGCACCGCCCTGTTGGAACCACATGTTTTCCAATCCCAATTCATCAAGTTGCGGCAAAAAGAACTCGTTGATCATTGCTCTGTAGCGCTCACCATTCACAGTAACCGTTTGGCCCGCGACGTCTTCGAAGAAAAAAGGTCCGATGACTCCTCCAGCGAAAACAGCATACAGTGACTTTGAGCGGGTGTAATGGCTCTTCGTGGGTTACATGCGGATTTTCAGTGCCCCAGAAGCGTAAATTTTGCTTATTTACGTACCCGCGAAGATGGAAATGGGCCTCATCCCTCATGATTATTTTTGATGAAAAATCATCTTCCTCTTGGTGGTGATTAAGGATGGCTTGAGCGTATGTTAGACGCGATTGGCGGTCAGCAGCGAACAGCTGATGCACCGTCTGGACTTTGTACGGAAACATCTTCAAATCTTGTACCAAAATTCGCTGTAAAGACCGTCGACTGATACCCATTTGCGTGGCACGTCGTCTGGTCGATGTCGACGGCGCTTCCATGACATCCTCGGCTACAGCAGCAATATTCTCTGCAGAACGGCTACTCCGGGGTCTGCCACGCCTGGCAGCATCTCGTGTTGTGCCAGTCTCTTCGAGGCGAGCGGCTAAACATCGCAGTGTTTCACCAGTAGGCGTTGGACGGCGAGGAAATCTGCGACGAAATTCACGTTGTGCCAAAGTCACCGACCGATTATTGGTCAAATAAATAGTCAGCAATATTCCGCGTACTGGAGCAGTGTAGCGTAACATTGTTTATTAACGTGTATTTCGCATGTGTTTACTACACAAATGTCAAAACAGAACTGACATTAGGGGCCAATCGCAAAATTTATAGCATTTTCTGATAGGAGGATTACTTTAGCGCCACCTTGTACATACCGATTTTTAAGTAAAATCTAAATACCTAAATACATACATATGTATATATAAAAACTGATTTATAAATATTATTATTAATTTTAGGGCTGGTTTCTCCAACTCAACTTAACTTAATTTAGCCATTTTTTGGACTTAAGTCAAAAGTTAGCCTACCTTTTACACAGCTCTTTCTTAACTAAGTCTAAAAAATTGGCTAAACTAAGTTGGGTTGGAGAAACCAGCCCTTAATCTTCTAAAAGCATAAACAGACGGCAGCGTTGATCCGGATCAACTCGTTAATTCGGAAATATCTCGGGAATTAACTGCAGTTGATCCGGATTAAGTCCTAGAGTTTATTCCCAAACTTAACTCGGATAAAGGGAATTTTCGGTGACAACACTGACCAAAGCTCAGAGAGCGTAGAATACAGGGAAAATGCAAAATTAACATGGACATATACCTTTTCATCAGTAATGAAGCCGCTAATACTAATTCAAATAGGAATCCAATTTAAAATGAATAAGAACTTATTTCGGTGACTGCATTACCGACGACAGGGTGGATGTCTGTGCTAGTTTTGCAGTTTCTTTGTGTTCTACGCTAACTGAGCAAATAAAGCAACCGATGGAGCGATTGCCAAAAAAAAATTGTTTTTATTTATTTTTTTATTTTTTTTATTTACATATTCAAATGTTTTTTATTTTATTTTCGTTTGTTTTATTTTATTTCACATTTTTTATGTTATTATTAGTTCATTTAAATTTTTAGAGCTTAATTTTACTAAAAAGGTCAAAAACAACTAACTAAAAACAACTTCAAAAAATATAGAAGTTATAATGGAATCAATAAAAAACAAGTAAGAAAGTCTAAGTTCGGGCGGAGCCGAACATTAAATACCCGGCGCAAGTATTAAATATATGTTTTTTCACCTTTCCGAAACCTTCCGCTAGATGGTAAGCCGGGGTGTATCAATTTTGAGTAAATTAGCGTCCTTCAATTTCGAAATATTGAAGTTTCAAGCATTTCTGAAATTTACCGTTATATGAGAAGCGGCCGTTATTTTAGTCCGATTTCAATAATTTTCAACGTTTTGCTTATATGTGGCAAGCACAATAACCACACAGAGTTTGGTACAAATTGGTAGAACGGTTACCGATATACTTATATGTGATCATAAGTGGGCGGTGCCACACCCATTTTCCAAAATTTTACCATAAACGTATTTCTTGGTAAAGAATTGTTGCAAGCATCAATTTTGAATAAATTAGCTTTAATATTTTGTGATTTATCGAAGATTTTGTATTTCTCTAAATTACCGTTATATGGGATGTGGGCGTGGTTATTGTCCGATTTTTTAAATTTTCGGCCATTTAGTATGCTGTACCAAGGCCAACAACTGTGCCAAGTTTGGAAGAAATTGGTGCAGCGGTTACCAAGATATACACATGTAAACATAAGTGGGCGTGGCTACGCCCATTTTCCAAAAACTTATAATATTCTTATTTTTCGTCTAAAAGTTATTGTAAATATCAATTTTGAGTGAATAATCTCCAGTAGTTACTAAAATATCGCAGTTTTCGTATTTCTGAAAATTACCGTTATATGGGAAGTAGGCGTGGTTATTGAGCGATTTTAAAAATTTTCGGTCATTTGGTATGTTGTGCGAAGGCCAACAACTGTGCCAAGTTTGGAAGAAATTGGTGCAGCGGTTACCAAGATATACACATGTAACCATAAGTGGGCGTGGCTACGCCCATTTTCCAAAAATTTATAATATTCTTATTTTTCGTCTAAAACTTATTATAAATATCAATTTTGAGTGAATCATCTTCATGAGTTACTAAAATATCGCAGTTTTCGTATTTCTGGAAATTACCGTTATATGTGAAGTGGGCGTGGTTAAAGTCCGATTTCGCCCATTTTCAATACCAACCTACCTTGGATTAAGGGAAACCTACATACCAAATTTCGTTGAGATATCTCAATTTTTGCTCGAGTTATCGTGTACACGGACGGACGGACAGACGGACAGACGGACGGACAGACAGACATGGCTTAATCGATTTCTTTTTTCATCCTGATCATTTATGTATACATTTGTCTATATCTATCTCGATTCGTTTTGGCTGTTACAAACAACCGTTATGTGAACAAAATTAATATACCCTTGTGCACAAGTGCGCTCGGTTATAAAAATTATAATATTCTACTGGCCGTGGGATTCGAACCTGCGACCTCGCTGCTCGTTAATCCGCGTTATTGCCGCCTGTAAAGGCACAATTTTATTCAGATCAATTGCGGCGTTAATCCGGATCAACGTTGCCGTCTGTCTGTCTATGCTTTAAGACGATCTGTATATTCTGTTTTCAATTTGATATACATAAGTATGTACTTATCGAGGCATTCTACATTAGTTTCTCTGTAAGGCATTCTCTGTTCGCTTCTCTGGATTCTGTTTATCCATGCGTTCTACCTTCGTTTGAAGGTAATGCTGTGGGTAAGGGCTTACCGCCAATGACATGCCCATGTTAAAATAATGCCTTCTTGGAGCGAAAGGGTAAGCGATTCCCATCGCCTAGCTCGTTTCCACTTTCGTTTCTGTGATAATCGTGATTTTTGCTGGGTATTGCTTGAATTTCGGCAATAAGTACCAGATTTAAAACATCCGCTGTTGAAAACAGCTGCGTCCCGTATATTTTGAATTTTTGGTACTACGTACAACTGTGAGTCTGTACGCTACAATGAAATTCGTTAAGTCAAAATACCGTTCACAATTAGTTGCGTTCGCGTACCTGATAATAGTTGCGTTCCTGATGCTTCACGATTTGCAGGTTTTTACAGGAAGCCGTTCCAGGTGATCACCTTCCATAAGGTTTATTAATGAGAAAACAGCTTTTCCTGCAAATCCTGCAAAACTTAAAAATCGTGAAGCATCTAGAACGCAACTAATTATTTAAAGTTATAAAACACTATCAGCTTATTATGTTCGCGTACGCAAGAAATTTGCAAAGTAGGGGAAATTGAGAGAGAAAAATGACATTTCATTTTGAGGCAAAGCTGCTAGTTTCTGCTGGAAAAATTTTTGCCAACTGCAATTTGCCAACAAAAAAAACAGCTGACCACAAACAGATAATTGGAATTTACGCAATTGCTTAAATTGGATTTTGTGTTTTGGAAGTTAAAATAGTAAAATGCGACTAATTAAATTTGTAAGAAGCAAGTAATTATTCGTTTAGACAGTGAACTGTGTCGGGATAAGGCTTCGGGATTTGTTTTCTTACGTTTTCAATTTTATACCTTTGAATGTAAACAAAATTTCTACCAGCTGTTCGTCTAACTTGCAAGTTTCTGCAATTTTTCTGTTCGCGTACTATTTTTCTCTTGTGATAGAACAGATGACATTTCGCCGGAATTTTACTGTTGGACATATTTTACTGGAGATTTAAACGAATATACCTATTGACTAACCAACATTTAACAGACCTGTTAAGAACGGCTTTAACTGATGTAAAACCAGATTTTGAAAATTTGGCCAAAGGATCTTTTGAATTTTCTTTAATATCTATCTTACGTACATTAGAATAATAATTAAAGTAGTTTTTTTCATTTCTAATAATAATTTTATTTAAAAATAAAATTTTTTGTTTTTGTTGTGTTGTTTTTTGTGGCTCTTGGTAGCATTTAGAGTTTACATGTGACTCGTATGGGCCTCGGCCTTGCCCACCCCTGATATATAAGCTTGGATTTTGAGGAAAAAAATTTTACCTATTCAAGTGAAGCGCAGTGCGCTTATGTACATATATAAGTAAAAATACATACATACATAATCGTGTTAAATAAACGCAGCCAAAGTGTTTGTTCAAATTTGTACCAATGGCATTTTTTCGTCCCTATAATATTCGTATGTGTGCTGAGTACATGTGTATGTACATATCTATAAAATGAGCGAAAAGTCGACATACTCCATCACTTATCGATGTCTTAAAAAATCGATATTCATATTAAAGCGGTAGCACCATACATTATATTTAGGTAACATAAAAATAATTTAAATAAATTTTAATTACCTCGTATTTATGGCATCCAAAACGCACTTTTGCCGCTACTGCTATTACAGATGAGTTGTAAATTATTTCATTTGATTTGGTTAAAAACTGTTTGCTTTTATTGTATTTAACAGAAGTTCAGTAAAAGTAATTGGCATTAGTTTGGTTTTTGATTAAAGATTTGTAGTTACAAGTTTAATTGTTTTGTAAATGACATCTAAATTTCACTGACAATAGATATTACTACCTACACCTTTGTGGAAGTAACAAACCGTTGGTATTTATTAAAATCACTTAAAATATTAACTTTAAATTTATAACGTTTGCAAAATTTCTTTTTTTAACTTTTGATTTTGTTTTTATTAGGTTCTTTTATCGAAAACCTTTAAGTCTATATTAAAATTTGCAATTCAAACACTGTATAGTATTTCCATAAATTCAATCGAGTACAAAATTCAATTAGCACACTTTAAATTTTTATGTTTTTGTTGACTAAACACATTCTACACATGTACATACTATGTATGTAAGTATGCACGCTGTCGATGGCGTTTTATGGCTTTTAAAAGAAATTTTAGTTTTTATTTTGTTCGTGCGTGTTTGTTGTTTTTTCTTCACTAATTTTTATACGCATGCACTTTTCATTTTTCCGTTATTTTTCCGTTAGTTTTTCCGTTATCTTTTGTTTTTGCCACGGAATGTGTTTAATTTTTGCAATCGCAAATTTACCGCTTTCTGCGCCTTTGTATCTAAAAAAGAAAGGCGTCATTAATATAGAGTTCTTCAATACATACATTAGTACGTACACACGAGTCTAAAGCGGTAACTGACCATAAAATAAAATAAATATTGACTACAAATCTACACACATAGTTTACAAAAAAATAATTCATAATTATAGCTTTTCTATTAAACTACAAATTAATAATCACGAAAACCTTAAACAAAAACTTAGGGTTTCAATTTGCATGGCTTCCCAAAATAGGTATTTCTTGTATTACTGAAGAATATCCAGGGAACTAATTACACCCCACCAGATTTATTTGAGATTTATAACTGGATTGCTAATGGGTCACTACAGGCTGTGGGCCTATATGCATATCCTAAGACTTAGGGATTAGCGTAGGCGACTCCTGCCGAACCTCATGGCATCTCCTTTTAAATAGAATGCGATAAGGTGACGAAAATAAGGCTAACACACCTGGGAAGTTTGTGGTCGTAGGCTGCAGACACTCACTCAGAGCTCTAAAGCTGAACGGGGTGTTGTGAATAGCTCTGAGGGCACAATAGATCTATGGTCGCGGTTCACATCCTCTAAAAAATCTATCTGTATTAACGAAACATAAGCAAGAAATTCAGCGGTAAGCGTTGAGTAAGTATCTAGTGGTAACCACTATAACAACAACAACCTATCTAGAACCGAGGTATCCAAACACCCTCTGTGAATGAGGTTAAGGTCTTCATATTGTACCAGTCACGCCTCCTACCTATCCAGACTCGACCCCAACGGGCACAATCAGTGTCCAGCACGTGGACATTCCTCCCATGACACCAACCACCTCTTCACATGTCCCCTCAATCCAACAACCCTCTCCCTCCGGCCGACCGTCGAAATATCACGTTTCCTGAGCATACCGCTCTGCTTACCTCTGCAAAGTCAACGGCAACCCTTTTCAATGAACAAAGGAGGTATCCATACCGGCCAAATCAACACACGATATCTGCTTCTACGTAACCGTGGGAACGACGTTCTGACAAGTCTGTAGATTCAACCACTGGTTCCAACTAGTCCCCGTCTTTGCCCCCAGTGCTAACGGCGAGCGCTTTGCGGCCCCTACTTTATTGACAACTGCGATTGCGTGCAAAGGTAACACCTAAAATGTGCCATCGACTTGACTTCCTTGTTGAAGCCTGACCTTCTTCGTCTAGGTGGTGAAGAGGCTCGCCGTTAATTTCGTTGGAGAGTGTTCAGCTCCTTGCAGTGAAGAAGCGGGAATGTTCGATGAGTTAGCCATTTACTTTTGAGCAGAGGTCATCAATTCTTTCCTAGGCGCCGATATCGCGCTGTCGTCAGCGTATGAGGTCAGGGAAATTCCCTTAGGTGGCTGAGGGAGCTTCGAAATGTAGAAGATAAACAATAAAGGGGAAGGGGCACCACCCTGAGCAACCCCTTGTTTAATTCTTCTAGGTTTTGAGGTTTGACCCCGGAAGATTTCTGACGATGTCAACCACTTATATAATTCCGACCACCGTTTGAGTCCCTGTGTAGGAGAGGAAGTCTCAATGTCTTCTAGTAGCTTGCAATGACAAACGCGTCAAGTTCAATACTACCTGGAAGGAGAGAGCCTTGTGTGCCGTCTAACTTCACTTAAAATTAGGATCGTCTCACTTCGATAATTTCTGCAAAGGTTGATCTCCGCACACAGACTGAGGCATAGACTTTGCTTGGACAAAGTTTCTCAGGAGTATCGAAAACCTCAGTCTGTTTGTTGTAATATGAATTCGCCGTATCATTTTGACATAATTGTCTTGACAATATTGTCCGGTGTAAACCCTAAGTTAATTGGTTCATGAGATATAAGTGACTAAGGGCCGGGTACTCAATGTCTGGTTAACACTAAACTCCGGTTAAACATAGTTATCGACGTTACCGACTCCCTGTTGTATGCATCGTCGATAACGTTGTTTAACCGCAGATTAGTGTTAACCAGACATTGAGTAACCGGCCCTAAATGGAACCACCTTTTATTTTAAGCTGAATAACGGTAAATTGAAAATATCTCGAAAACGTTTCCATAGAATAAAATATTAACTATATTTTCGGAATCAGCGGGCGATTCTAAATACAAATTGGATAGTGGCATCTGGAGAACAAAAACCGAATTTAAATTTGTGATCCAGTGTAATTTACAAAATTTTTAAGTAATAAAAACAATGACAATAACTGCTTCATCGACCCCATGTTATATGCATGACGTCCAAATCGTTGATAATGATGCACTGGTGATAACCAGACATTGAACAACCGGCCCTTAAGTTGATTATAGCTTGTTTAGGGCCGGTTGCTCAATGTCAAATTAACACTAATCGGAGGTAGAAGCTCTGGTTAAGTACAACGACTGCTTTATCAATCACATGTTATAGGCATGATGTCGAAAACGTCGATAATGATGTTTAACCGGCAAGTTGTGATAACCACACATTGATCAACCGGCCCTTAATGTTATTCCTAACATTGAAAAATATGATATTCGAAACATTCCTAATACATACATATCGACGCTTCCAAACCATGCTACGCGTTAACTAGTCATGGTGCAAACGGCCCTAACTGCAGGTTAAACATCGTTATAGACGTGATCGACTCCATAACATATAACAGGGAGTTGATAACGATGTTTAACCTGTATTTAGTGTTAACCAGACATTGAGAAACTGGCCCTTATCGACTCCCTGTTAGGGCCAGTTTCTTTATGGGCCGTTTTCACCATCTCTTGTTAACACTAATCCCCAGTTAGACATCGTTACCAACACAATGTTATTTGCATGGAGACAGTAACGTTGGTAACGATGTTTAACCTGGAGGTTAGTGTTACCCAGAAATGGTGAAAAATGGCCCACAGAGAAACTCGCCTTACCAGGGAGTCGATAAGGGCCAGTTTCTCAATGTCCGATTTAAGTATTTAATTACTTGTTTAAGTGAATTCTAATGAATTTGAAAGTAATTTTGGTTATTTACATGTGTGAGTTGAGCTTGTTTACATACAAAATAAGCAAAAATTTACAACCAAAATTTGGAGGTTATGTTGAAGTTTACAGAAGTTACCATTTTTAACTAGAAAGCGGTCCCGGATTTTTTTAATGTTACTCTCTCGCTCTGAGCGAATTTTTTTTTTACAGTTTTACTAGTTTTAAGCTGAAATTAGTCAAGAACACAGAACGTATGCTTAAACGCAGTCTGTATACACAGAACTTCGTCGATTACTGGAGCCCTCAGTGTTGCTTACTACAGTGTTGCCACTCATCAATCCCTTTTCATAAACTTACCTTCTCACCTCCAATTTTTCGTGCAATAGATCGTAGCTAAATATAAACTACTTAGTTTTCAAAAAAAAACCTTATTCAATAGTAAATTTCAAATATTTTAAACGTATTTTGAATAGGAAATTAAAAATTTTTTACCATTTGCAAAACTGACGAAGTGGCAACCATCTATAGAAGGAAGAAATCAGCTGACACAGAAAAATCTAAATTACGCAGATTTCCGCGCTACGGACTACAACTACCGAAAAATTCCGCGGTGTTGAGATTTCATTTACATGGCGCTCTGGTAAGACAGATCGTGTCAGCTGACTCGGGTTTACGTACCAGTAGGTTTCCGTTCTTGACTAATTTCAGCTTTAGTCCGAGGAATACGGGATTGCACCTTTTGCGTTCAATAACTTTTTCTGAAAATTTTCTCTTGCTCTCAATTTTAATCTCTATTTTTCTTTTACGCTCTCGCTGCAAGTACTTACTGAAAAAGTTGTTGAATGGACCTATTTACTTTTTGCCGTTTCGCCCCCGCCCCCTTTATATTTAATTCGAATTTTTACTGTATACATACATACATACTACGTCCGCTTTCGAATTGTCTCTGTAATTTCTACAATTCTTCTTTCGCTTTTTTCCGTCTATATTCTTGTTGGTTTCAATTTTGTTAAAGCAAAGTATAGAAGTTATTGTTGCTATGATTTTAGCGATCTTCGGTATAACTTTTATTTGCGGTGTTTGCTACTGGAGTTGGATTGAAGCAATAGCACTTCGGCTGGATGCGTCTTTCATACTTATCCATGTACATGTATCTTTGCATGGACATACATATATGTACATACATATAAGACAACGCGGCAAAAGTCAATACAAAATTTTTCAGAAATGTGTGTGTTGTACATACATATGTATATGTATGTATGTATGTACATAAATATATAAAAATGCAACCCACTGCAGGGTTGATCACCTGCTCGCCCAACTGTTATCTAGTCGACACTTTATTATGCTATCATGTGAATTTTCCGGCATTGTCCGCAACAATTTCATTGCCCCGCATAAGTACAAGTTGTGACGTTTAGGCCAGCGGAGCACCCTACTCTGAACACATTTTTTCCATATTCGACTGGCCATGAATTTATTGGAATTTTTCATTTGGCCATCAGCATATTTTTACCTTCTCAGCACTATCAAATATTTGCATACACGCCACGTGTAACCACTAAATTTACAATTTTCCACTATCGCCACACTTCGCTAACGATTTAATTTAAATTTTATAAAAAAATTGCTGAGAAACATTTCAATTCTGCGAATGCGATGATGCGCTTTCGGCACTTTTCGGACGACGATAGTTGACAAACAGCGCTATTGTTGGCTGACGGCGAGCTTTGCAGCGGTGTTGGCAACGACGACGTCGACAGCTCCAAAGACTGCGATAGCAGCCGCGCCGACGACGTTGCTGTTTCTGGTAGTATACAGTGGCGCAAGCACAAGGAGGGCCTAGGGATGTTGCAATACTATAAAAGTATCGAATCCAGTATCAAATGATGTATCAGAAGCTAAGTATCGATACAAATATTGGTATCGGTATCGGAAATAAAATATCGACATTTTCCTTTTTATACAAAAAATGTTTTACATAATATGAATGATGCAGTTAATTAAAATTAATAATAAATCTTTAACAACTGCAGCGCGTAATAAACAACATATAAAAAATGGCTCGCTTTCATCAGAAAATCAGTAAATCTTTCTTTAAATTACAGATTTTTCAAACAGACGTGGCATTTAACCGAGCTTTTGTCAATCTTGGTAATATGATTCCATAGTTTACTTTTATGCGTAAAAGCAGAAAAACAAAAATAAAAACAATTTAATGCCATTACGCTGTATAACGTCACTGGATATGCAAAAAGGCGTAACAACATAGTAAATGAAATGGAAAAAGTCGTGAATAATATTTTAATTTTTTTGTTCTTAAATTGATGTGGGGAGTTGTGATTCGATGAAATCCATCATATACCCTGTAAATCAAAGAGTTACCTTTGAATTTTTTATTAGTTATGACTTTTTGCACTTCAACGATGATGTTTGTTACGTCTTTTTGCATTTCCGGTGACGATATGTACTGTGTTTATTCGGTTTGAATACATTACGGTGCCATAAAAGTATTGATACTAGTATGTATCCAATTGGCATAGGAAATAAAATAACGCGCGAACGATAACATAGTCACTAATTAGGAAACATACTTAAATATAATTATAGGAACGATATGGCTTGTTTGAAGATGATACGCTACATTAAGTGGTATCGAAAGAAAATACCCATAATACGGGTATCAATAGTACCATCACCCTAGTATCGAATACCGATTTATCCGGTATCGAAACAAAAGTATCGATACAAGGATTATATTAGTATCGCAACATCCCTAGGGCTAGCCGAAATGAACCAACCAAGCGCGCACAGAAAAAACATTCGAGAATTGGAGCCGTGGCCATTATGGAAATGTGTATTAGCTGCTGGCCAGGCAATTGCAAAACTATTAGCGCCAATAATTTAACTAATTTGCGCTATCATACCTGCCGAGAGGAATTCGAAATTATGAAGATTCCAATATAAATTTTATGCAATCAGCTGCCTTAATATGTACATGCATCATGCATGTAGTATCCAACGCCCGCAAAACCCCACCGTCGCCGGTAGGTCCGGTTGCGCGCAGTCACACATGCACATATGTAGGTATACTTCTATGTACATACATATATACATACCTTTGGATCTGATGCACAAATAGGCAATCGAACTAAAAGCAAGTCGGTTCGGCCATCTACAAGTATTTTGATCAATTGCACTTCAAATTCGATTTTTTAAACTTTACTATTTTCGCAGTAGTTATTGAATTTTGCTCAAAAACGTACATAAAATTCTACTCTTCAGTGAACAGTTTCCTATTTTAACGAGCTAGTTGCGCGTTTCCACTGCAAGCGAATAAAATCCACCAAAATTGGCTGACAGTTGTTGCTGGTTGGTCGTATTATATTCCTCTTTGTGAACTAACCGTTCACTCACTTCTCCCCTACACATGAACAATGTTATACACACATGTACTAAACACGTTGATGTTGGCGTCAACGGCAAAGTCAACGTCGCGCAGTCAATACTTCGCATGGTGTTAGTTCTTGTTTTTATATTTTGTGGGGCCGGTAGAGGAATATAACGAAAATTTGGAATTCCACATAGCACCAGGGCGCGTTGCCAGCCGCTGCCATTGCCATTCTACACTTAGGAAAATAGCAACAAAATCAAAAACCACATATAACAAAACCAGCAACAACTCCAACCAGAAAAAGGTACGAAATAAATTTGTTCGTTCATCGGTGTTGTTGGCTCCGTTCACTATTCAATGTTCGCGTTTCGCTTTCGTCCGTCCACCACAGCTCGTTCTTTTAAAAAATTTTCCTCGTGCCTACATTGCCCCAACTAGCAAATTCACACTTTACACCTATTGCTCCACAATTCATATGTGCAATTTCGCCTTTCAAAGGTCTTACCTATCATTCTCGCTTCAATTAGCTATTGAAAATATAGCCAGGAAACTGTAATTAAGAAAGTACATAATTTTGCACGCATCGGTTGGAATGATGTGCACACGAGCAACTCGCCGATGTGCCGCATTTCCGGAAGGTGGTGGCGAAGTACGGCCCAGTTTTGTAACCAAATTCACACTTACCCAATATATTTTGAGGAATAGGCGATATACGCACCTCAGACTAATATACTCCCACAATTTGCAGCGTTTAACTTAACACTTCCTGGTTATTTTCTAATTTTATTCACTACAATTTCAGCTTGATCCAACACAATTCACATACCACGCTGCCACCAAATTATTGCTGCTGTTTCTGCTGCTGCTCTATATCTTCTGTCACTGGGACTGTGCTTCGCTACGGCCTCTGCTGCTGTTGCTTCATCGCTGCTTTTGCGTATGACTCTGCTCGCGATGAATTTTCGAAAAAACCACAATAACAACAAACAGTGCATTATTGTTGGCATTCGAGCGTTTGTTGTGTTGTTGTTTACATTTTGACACTTGTCAAATGTAAATCGTTGTCGCAAAAGCAACTGCGTCCATTTCATTCATACAATTCACTTATGGCACACGTGCGAGCGAGATAGGTTATGCACAATCACCGGTTGCATCCCCTTTGCAGCACATGTGCTAAAGTGATCGCCCCCACTGGTATGTGGAATTGGCTTTGGCGAAACAACACCGGCTGTAAAACAGCTGTAAAAGCGAACCGGCGCGTATGATGTATGGAATAACGAGCAGAATTGCAGAGCAACGTTTTGCATGAAAAAAAAAAATACAATTTAAATGGATAATTTACATTTTTTTCAATATTATCAGTTGAAAACGTTTGCTTAAAATATATGTAAATGCATATGTACCTCGATAATGAGTTAATACCGGCATGCGCTAGCTATAGACTGCAAATGATGGTATGTGTATGTCCTATGTAGTTTATAGCGGCCTTGTAGCGGCTCTTTGATTTTCCTTCAATAGAAAACAAATACTTTTTAACACCATGCATTTGTGCTTACCTACGCTAGTTTGCTATTCAAAATAAATTTTAATTACTGGTATTAAATTTGATTTGAACCTATTCATCCATATATGCTGCTGTCAAAAAGCGCTAGGTGCCGAAATGTAAATATTTACGAATGACCAGCTCAAAAGGGATGAGCAAATAATGGCGAAAGACGACAGCTGACGGATGAATCGCGTGAACCGGTTTGGGATTTTTGAAGACATGCAAAGAAGAGAGATGAAAAAGTAATAGATTTTGTTAGGTTTGAGGAATTGCCAAGGCGAGTTTATTAACCCGAGTATGGAGCATTTATTGAAATAAATTTAAATCATTTGAGCATAACTGAAAATAAGATAATTATTTGTCAAAAACCAAATAAAAGTTATATTTCCTAAATGATAAAATAAAAAATTCAAATTTAAATAAAATAAATATAACTACATTAATAAACGGCAGTAAAGTGAAACGAAATAAAATGGAATAAAACGAAAAGAAAATATTTTAATTGACTTAAAATATAAAGGAAAAGGTTAAACTTGAACAGCTGTAAGCTCGAATAAAATAATAGTTTATTTTGGGACTCTTAAAAACATATTGTTTACAGCAAAGGAAAAAATCGTTACATTGAATATAGAAGGCTCCCATGTGGTTGCTGTTGTAAACTCTTGCTAAGCCGTTTAAAAATCTGTTAAATGTTTACTAATTAATTCTACCGACTTTATACAAAGCTGGATTTTCGAGAGGCTTATGTATATACATACATACATACATACATACATACAAAGGTACATACTTTCGAAGTTCGTTATTCGCTGCGATCAAATTCGAACGCCAGTGAATTGTGGAATTCATGTCTCGCTCACCTTTTTAGCATTTTTTTAACTCTAAAATTGGAGCTAAAAAAAGGGGAAGCTAAATATACTCTCTCTCAGCTTAGTTATGTACGAAGCTGACAACTAGCTGATGCCGCAGCAAATGTTTTTTCACTTTGTCTTATTACCTTATTTGTTGAAGCTTGGAGGAGCATTTATCACGTCCACACATACACATGTACATACATATGTATGGCCCCAAGCCAAAAAATTTCCCGCCAATTTTTTGGGCTTATTAATTTACAAGCAAACATTTGGAGTCATAGATGCATCTATAAAAAGTTCTATTTCAGAGGATTTATGCTCATAATGTGCTCCTTTAAGAGTCCGAAATGAGCGTGTTTCCCTTCCTTCGAAGGTCGACTCATATCACCTTAAATTCTTAAATCAAATGAGCCCCAATACGAGTCATATTGGCCTCATATACGTCTCATTTTGGACTATGTTAAGACAATTTTTGGCCTCATATATGAATCATTTCAGACTCATAACTTGGATCATATATGACTCCTAAAAGATTCATATACATACACAAGTCACATATTTTTTGTTTTTGAAACTCATATTTTTTACCCAACTAGGACTTCTTTCGGACTCGGACGCTCAGAATATTTTTGTGGGGAACACACGAATTATCAACCTTACACACACATCAATAGAAATAAAAGTTTATGATAAATTACCTTAGTGCGTGGCTATTGTTAATACATATGTGCATATTTATTACTTTGCGTACATATCTGTCATTTACTTCAATAGTGTCACAACTGAAAAAAGCTATACTCGAGAAAACCGTCTTTAAAGTACTCCCATAGTAAAAATTATTACATATTTTAGTCTAGTGAGATGCTAGTAATCGATACAGCTACAAAATTTATATTTTTTGGATCATGACTCTTTTGGAGTAAATGAGCGATATGCGCAAACATTTTATGGCCTCTAGTTCCTATGCAAAAAAATACTTTTTGGCTTATACATATGTATGTATGTACACACTATGTTCGTACATACATATATTTTAAACTTATACTCGATAGATATACTTAAGTGTCTACATATATACATATGTATGCACATAATATACATATTAGGCCTTATCGTGAACAAATATTCCCAAAAATTACAAAGCAAAACAAAAACATTTTTTCCCAATTTGTTCTTGTTTCGCATGTTAAATTATGGGAACGACTTTTTCACATGGAGTTGGCAATAAGGCTGATTATGTACGTATTCTGATATTACTCGCTTCGCTAAAAAAAATGGTTTCAAGCCATTAAGAGTTCAATGATCTTCCGAAATCTACGCAGGCATAATCGTATTGCAATTACTTTTGTGTTCTTATAAAAGGGATGCAAATTTATATTTCTAAAATGCATTGATGGAACTTTGCAGACCATTCTGAGAATTGAAGCTACCAACGCTTCACATCGAATACATATGTACATATGTATGTACACTCACTGCATAGGATTCCAAGTATTTTTCACATTTTATGTTAATGTAAATGCAGTGTGTAACCATTCTTCTTCCCCGAGCAAAGCTGCATTTCATCCCTTATAAGATTTTTTGTTGCTTTTTTTATTTGTCCAGAGGATTTTTTTTTGTAGTTTAAAGGAAGGCTCAGGCTCTTAAGTACAAATCTCGCTAGAAAGTGAGTACTTTAGATTTGTGCTTAATTTCTCTCAAAATCATAAACAATTTGTTTATAAAGTTCATACGCTATAGCTAATAGATAATAGATTCGAATAGTTTGGACTTCATATTA
>NW_023458555.1:35133525-35136590 GCF_013731165.1 Rhagoletis pomonella | reverse complement strand
AAAAAAAAACCGACTTCAACTCTCATATAAAAAAAAAATATATATATATTTCTCATGATCCGCTGATCGGATCTTAACCAGATTAGTATGGGACTACCTCTGAGACACTACCTTTCCGATGCAAAAAGAATTATCGAAATCGGTTGACGTGGTCCAAAGTTATGCGGTAACATAAATAAAAAAAAATAATAAAAAAATAAAAATATTGCGACGAACTGATAACCTCCTCCTTTTTTGGAAGTCGGTTAAAAAAGAAGCAAATAAGCAAATGGATGTATAGAGCTGACAACAACAACCACGCTGTCGAGTTTAAATAGCGGCAAATCAGCTGCGCTTGATAGTAGTTGGTTGAATAAGGAAAATGAATTAGCAACAACAGTTTACGGGATGTACATAGCTCAGTGGTTAACGCTTCTGACTTTGAACATCGAATACGCAGGTTCGATCCCTGCTGAAGTCTAGAAAAAAGAAGTGTGATGAGGAGATGTGGTGATCTCAGAAATAGTGCTATAACTTCTACAGCTTAGACTTTGTTGCTTTTTCAATTTTTCCTAATAAACAGTCGTGGTACAAAACTCAATAAAAGTATTAAAAATTTTAATTCTTATTGAAAAAATAAAAAAAAAATAAAAAAACTAGTTTTAATTAAAATAAATAAAAAAATAACAAAACTATGGATTTGTTAAAATAATTATAAAAAAATTATTGGTAGACATTTCCCAGATTTGGTAAATTTTTTTCAAGTGGATGGTAAATATCTTTTTTCGTCAGTGGCAGCCCTGGACAGAAGCTATTTTAAGTGAAGAAAATGTATAGAAATGCTCTGAGCAAAATCTTACTAAAACCTACTATCACCGTAATGACAATGGATCACGCATTTCCTGCAGGGATGTTTTGAGAAAATATACACCACATACCATTTAGCTGGATAAATATATACACTTGTGTACATATGCACATATACAGTGTCGCCTACTTAAATATCGCCCCCTTTTGACCCCAGTATTGACAGTTTTCCTTTTGTTTATTTAATATTCATTAATGTTTTATGAAAATATAGCATATTCTATAACAAAACTTTAAAGAAAATTTATAATCATTCAAAAAAATTTATTCAAAATTTTTGAGTAAGCAGTTTTGTAGCACATTAAATTTTAATACAAGTTTCAGGTTTCTAAAAAATCGCATCGATTTTAGAGCATTTTTTTATTGAAGGTGTTTACGCATTTTCCTCCATACAAAATATGGCTGCCAATTTTTTTATATGAAAGCAAATGCGCAACACATTCAACGAAAAAAATATATCAAAACACAACACGATTTTTTATAAAAAATAAACTAGGCTTAAAGAGCTTTATAAAATGACGTTTTTCCTTTTCTGTAGTTGATAATCCTTTCTTAAAGCTACTTTATTTTTCGTGAATAAAGTCGTTAAATTTTTATATTTTTTTTTATGAAATTTTGATCTTTTTTAATTATTATAGAAAAAAAAATCTGATTTACATGATTATAGAATATATGGTTATAGAATATGTTTTATTTTCATATAAAAAGTTAATAAATTTTAAATAAATAAAAGGAAAACTGTCAATACTGAGGACCAAAAGGGGGCGCTATTGCAATGGCCGACACTGTCTATGTACATATATGTACATTTCAAAATCATGTATGCAGCAGAAATTTGCCACTTTTGAAGGGCAAAATATATATTTGACGAGCACAAAAAAAAAGTTTTATAAAATTTCATTGATGACTTTGAGCGAGTTTCATTGACGGCGACAAATTTCCCCTACCATCAAATTCTTATCTATGCATTTGTAGGAATGTAAATAAATATACTTACATATGTATGTATGTATGTACATTGCTGATCTATGGCTATGCACTCCTTTTTATTGCACTTCGTTTATTTCTACTTCCTCATTTCCGGTACGCTGTTTGTCGTTTGGAGTGATTAAATTTCAGGCGGCAGACATGCACATAAAATCATATAAGTGGCTACATATATGTACATACATACATATGTACATACATTTTTAGATACTTAATTTTTATAACTATGCACTTAACATACACAAATAATTATACAAATAAGCGCATGGATATACATACATATTTACAATACAAATTAACGCTACATACATATATTGCCAACTAGCTGAGTTATCTTATCGATTACTGTACGCCACTTACATACTCCCTTCAGTGTTTTCAATATTATCATTTAATTATAATTTTTCGTTGTGCGTGCGTCGCTATTTTGTATATTTTTGGCTATGCTACTTCAGGCAAATCATTCAAACTCACCGGTACTAAGTGCATTCCGTGCCAAAGCCTTTTAGGGCCCTCATCGTTCATATATGTATGTAGATTGCGAAAAATTCATCTGCAGTTTAGTTGCATAAAGCACACTTACGAACAACCATAGCCATATACAGTGACGAGCAAAACTGTAACATGGTTTAACACTTTTTGTTTCAGCCACCACTATATTTCCAAGTTCTAACGACTTTCATACTTTTGCTGTATATTCTTGTTGGTACATCCCTACTCCCTCTCTCATAATGATTTGAAGTCAATACAACAACAATAAAAAAAACAGCAGACAAAAATGTAAATTAAGGCAGATGTTACAGTTTTGCACTCATATATTTTTAAGAGCTTTTTAACAATTTTCACGAAAAAAAGAACTACTAACACAATGTTCAGTACTCTTTTGCCTGTTTCAGTTGCTGGATGTGATTTGGCATACCTTATTTGTATCTTTGTAAAAATTCGCTTTCACAGCTCATGTACTCGATTTTACGGACTTTGATACTTATTAGCTGTGCTTTTAGTTGATTTCGCAAATTCTCGATGAGATTCATGTCCGCGGTTTGTGGAGGTCATTTCAAATTAGCAAATTTTTGCTTTTGTATCCAGTCTTTGCGAACATATGCAGTATGTTTTGGGTGATTTTTCAGCAGAAACTCTCATTTTTCGACTACTACTTGCAAATTTTGTTGAAATATGAACAGATACTGTTCCTGACGCATAATGTGTACTAACGGACCAACAAAATTTTT
>NW_023458555.1:35131226-35133425 GCF_013731165.1 Rhagoletis pomonella | reverse complement strand
CGCCACCGCGTCAATGTGCGCCTACGCAAAAATGGCAAAAGCCGCGCAGCAGGTTTTCGCCCCTTCGTCTGAGCCAAAAATAGATAGCCGAACATTTTAATTTGTTTTTATATAAATTTTTGCATTCTGCGCCTTTTTGTCTGTGCGAATATGGCAAGAAGGCGAGTTACTGAGTGCATCGAATGCATTTTTATGTGTATGTATGTATGTATATGTATGTGAGAATGAATTGACAGCCGGCAAGTGTGCCTAGGTATGTATATGGAATATGGTTGTTCGTAAGTGTGCTTTATGCAACTAAACTGCAGATGAATTTTTCGCAATCAACATACATATATGAACGATGAGGGCCCTAAAAGGCTTTGGCACGGAATGCACTGAGTACCGGTGAGTTTGAATGATTTGCCTGAAGTAGCATAGCCAAAAATATACAAAATAGCGACGCACGCACAACGAAAAATTATAATTAAATGATAATATGTATTGAAAACACTGAAGGGAGTATGTAAGTGGCGCACAGTAATCGATAAGATAACTCAGCTAGTTGGCAATATATGTATGTAGCGTTAATTTGTATTGTAAATATGTATGTATATCCATCCGCTTATTTGTATAATTATATCTGTATGTTAAGTGCATAGTTATAAAAATTAAGTATCTAAAAATTTATGTACATGTATGTATATGTAGCCACTTATATGATTTTATGTGCATGTCTGCCACCTGAAATTTAATCACTCCAAACGACAGACAGCGTACCGGAAATGAGGAAGTAGAAATAAACGAAGTGCAATAAAAAGGAGTGCATAGCCATAGATCAGCAACGTACATACATACCATGATGCAATAATACAAGGTGGTATCAGTTGTGACAGCTCGATTTGAGCTCAGTAGAATGAGAAGAAAAACGGGAAGAAATGAATCCCCATATGGGGGAAAAATATAAAATTTCACATTTTCTCCTTAACAAAATTTGCTTTTTTATAGTATATTCGTTATGAAATGAAATAAAATAAGATAAAATACCTTTTTAAGAAAAAAAATGTGTATACTGAGAAAAAATAAAAAGCATTCAACTATATTAATGGGCAAAGAATAGTGAAAGAAGTAACACTGTTTCACGTAAGGTAGTCAATATGGCGGAATTAGAGCGAGAAGTTGCCAACTGATAACACCTTGTATTATTGCATCATGCATACATACATACACACATACGTATGTAAGTATATTTATTTACATTCCTACAAATGCATAGATAAGAATTTGATGGTAGGGGAAATTTGTCGCCGTCAATGAATCTCGCTCAAAGTCATCAATGAAATTTTATAAAACTTTTTTTTTGTGCTCGTCAAATATATATTTTGCCCTTCAAAAGTGGCAAATTTCTGCTGCATACATGATTTTGAAATGTACATATATGTATATAGACAGTGTCGGCCATTGCAATAGCGCCCCCTTTTGGTCCTCAGTATTGACAGTTTTCCTGTTTTTTATTTAAAATTTATTAACTTTTTTATAAAAATAAAATATATTCTATAACCATATATTCTATAATCATGTAAAACAGATTTTTTTTCTATAATAATTAAAAAAGATCAAAATTTCATAAAAAAAAAAAAATAAAAATTTAACGACTTTGTTCACGAAAAATAAAGTAGCTTTAAGAAAGGATTATCAACTACAGGAAAGGAAAAACGTCATTTTATGAAGCTCTTTAAGCGTAGTTTATTTTTTATAAAAAATCGTGTTGTTTTTTGATATATTTTTTTCGCTGAATGTGTTGCGCATTTGGTTTCATATAAAAAAAAAATTGGCAGCCATATTTTGTATGGAGGAAAATGCGTAAACACCTTTCAATTAAAAAATGCTCAAAAATCGACGCGATTTTTTAGAAACCTGAAACTTGTATTAAAATTTAATGTGCTACAAAACTGCTTACTCAAAAATTTTTAATACATTTTTTTGAATGATTGTAAATTTTCTTTAAAGTTTTGTTATAGAATATGCTATATTTTCTTAAATCATTAATGAATATTAAATAAACAAAAGGAAAACTTTCAATACTGGGGATCAAAAGGGGGCGCTATTCAAGTAGGCGACACTGTATATGTAAGTACATATGCACGTGTGTATGTATATATTTATCTAGATAAATGGTATGTGGTGTATATTTTCTCAAAACATCCCTGCAGGAAACAA
>NW_023458555.1:35125966-35131126 GCF_013731165.1 Rhagoletis pomonella | reverse complement strand
AAAAAAAAAAAGGTTTCTAACTGCGGTCTAGGGCTCGATTTCTGCTGCATCCAGCAACATCGGCGTTTTTTTTCGAATAGCGGTCGCCCCTCGACAAGCAGTGACATGTAAAAGCTTCTCTTGTAAACCATCTGCGATTAGGAGGCGTAAGACTGTAGGTCGGCTTAATATGTATGTATGTAGAAAAATATGGAAGCCCCAAATATTTTTTTTACCTGGTCAGTGTAACACAGCCAGCAAAGTAAACCCGGTTTGACAGAAAAAAATCCAAATTATATTCAGCCTCATTGCGTAAGTCGTAAATTAGGCTAAATTGTACGACTCGACAACAGTAGCATTGTCTATTGTCGTACTGAAATAAGTAAACGACCAAAATCGTCGAAAACTATACAGTGCTGCCAAGTTTTTCCGTTTTAATATACTAGTCGAGTGGAAATTTTAGGCAATGACGTGAAATTTTCGATACGATTCGACTCTCGAAAAACGTCTTGCATTTGATACGACTCTCGCAATGAGGGTGATTATTTTTATTGTTTTGTTATTTATTTTGCTACATTTGTCGAAAATTTTGCCGCCACTTTTAATGACACTACAAAATGTGAACTTTTTTTTTACTAAATTAACGATACTGTTTTTTCAATATCTCGGAAACTGAAATGGATAGCATCATTTGAAAGATCTTGATTAGTTTAGTGTGACTAATATTCTTAACTCAATTTATACTAAATTACCTATACAATTTTAGTCAATATAAAGAAGATATCCAAAAACTGATAACACCAATCGAAAGGTCTTATATATAATATAATATATTATATATGTATGTAGGTAATTACATCTATAACTAAAAATCTTAAAATGGCGCATAAGACAATAAGACTACTCCACTTAAAGAAAATTAAAAGGGTCATTCCATGCGAAAGATGAAGACTACAAATTTAAGTAGTGCTAAATAAGTACATTTCATTAATCTGATAGAAAGATGCTTTATTTCTTGTCTACGGAAAATTTTACTTCATAAATAAAAGGAATTTTTCGTCTCCAAAAACGGTTCAGACAAAATATGTGTCATAATCTTGAAAATTTGGTAAAAAAGTTTACATTGAACTAATGAGTGGAGTTTCCTGGAATCCAATATGGCGGAAAATTTTATTAATAATTATTGAAATCCGACGAAAGTTGATACTCGGATGTTTTAGTGCCGCTAATTGCGAATATGATCATAAATTAAAACTCAAAATCGCGGATCCAATATAGCGGATATATTTTTGATAATTCATTCATCCTCTTCCCAAAATTGGTTCCGTTAAAAAAATCCGGGTTTCTTTTAAATAGTGAGTGGCGATTTTTGAAATCCAATTTCGCGGAAACGTTTTATTAGGGTCATTCCAGCGAAGACGACATTTAAATCTGTGACAACAGTTAAGCAGGTAGAATAATTGCTTAGAAATCGAATTTCATCGTTTATTTTTTCTCTTTTTATTGTTATAAATGTAACCGTAGTGTGATATAATATTTTTTCATCAATTTGTCAAGACATTCCAAAAACAAGGTACAATTCATGGACGTTAAAATAGTGAAAAGTATGGTGAGAAGTTGGCAGCGTTCAAAGAAATGCAAAATATGTACTTTTTTAACCTAACTTACAAACACGTAAGCTTCCCATTGTTCAAATAAGGTCCTTTTATTAAAAGTTCAATAAATATGCAGATCAAACCAGTGCTCATTTTACTCAGGAACTGTGTCTGCAAAGCTAAAAGTGTTTTTGTCTTTAATTTTTAAATAAATAATGACATTAAAGTATAAAATGGACCTTAGCTTTCTATTAACTACACTCCTGAAAACTGTAAATTATATATGTTATTAAGTTTTATACTTTGCTAGTTTCGTATTAAACTTATATCTGTCTTTAAGTGTTAACAGTTAACAGGAATTATTTAAAATTTTAGCAAAAATGAGTTAAAATTTAAATGACACTCTGTAGTCAAAAATTCCACCAGTTACAATGGAATGGCCCAGAAGTGGGAAAGAAAAGTTAAGTTTGATAATAAAGATAATTATTTCAAAATTTAAATTTTGTCGGGAAACGCAATCAATGTTTGATTCATATACATATGTAGCTCATATCAAAAAGAACAACAGATGGAAAGACAGATATAATCTTTGCCATTCTTGGGAAGTTTAGTAATCTGTTATACCGAACATATTCTCCTTATATAGTTTACTAATTGTATGATAAAATCTCCAAAAAACGTAAATATATAGTATTCAGCGTGCGATTTGTAGGTCTGAAACTGCCATGAAACTATGGCTTGGTTCTAAACACAGCTGTATTTATGTTTGTTTTTTTTCAATTTAGGTATTACTTTTTTATATCACGAAGCTAACAAAATTTTTTAACATCAGTTTTTTCATTTACTTGTAGAACGAATACTTTTCTTAAATTAAGGTACGATTATTTTACCAGCATTTTTAAGCACGACAAAGCCTTTTTGATTCTAATCTTATCACTAGCGTTTTTACATAGTTTTAATTTTGTATGATATGTAGAAAAATCTTTAAAACACTTACATATTTTTTTTTTGTTGGCGGCATTTTTTGCATTCAATTTGCGCTTCTTAGATTTATGGTAAATAATTTTCCTTTTACATTTTCTTTTTACAATAATTTAAGTTTTTATTCAAAATTTCTGATATTTGTTGTTCAAGTTACTATTTCCTGGAATTTATTTATGCTGTTTTTAAGTTAACATACACATACCACTCATTTTTTTAACTTTTAATTTTTTAACTTTTACACTACTTTATTATGGAATTTCCAGCGTTTCAGGCCATCTGATTCGGCTTGTCTCAGAAATTACAAATTCAGCAATAGGTGTAGTTCAAATTTAGCTTTGCACAAGACTGCGATTTGACTTCCCTTGCTTCGTCGTTTTTCTTCGAATGTTAGGTCTATCGGAATTTCTTATAAATCAGCTTAATTTATAAATTTATAAAGAACAAAAACGGCAATTTTTTATAATGATTGTTTCAAAAATTAAATGGTTTTTTTTTTTGTTACCAAAAATCCGAATTCTTAGTACCGGTTACCAATTTCGTAAAAAACGAAATGGAGCGGAGCCGTCCATTTTTTAAGTATATAAAAAACCGAATTTAACACATTATTAAAAAAAAATATCTAAAAAATTATAAAATTAAAAAACTATAAAAAAATATAATAATAATTAGCATTATCATGAATTTTCATACAATGTGAACTCATTCACATTTCGTCCAATGCAGTTCACCTATTCTCCCCCTATCGTATACCGTAAAAAAAAATTGTTTGTCCCTGAATTTTTATTTAATGGCTCTGAACTAATTTCGGGTGAACAAAATTTTGTTCCGGTGAAAATTTTCACCAGAATATTCATATTAGGGCTGATTGTTTTTCTTTCATATTAAATATCGAATCATTTAAAATTGGTTATTCACAAAGAAAGTTACAAATATTTTTTTCCCAAATTGGCAACCCACCGTACTAAGGATTCGGACTTTTCTAAATTAACCGGTTAAAAAAACCATTTCATTTTCGAAATCACTGTGAAGTATCCCTTGTAAAGTTTCAATCAAGTAATAAAAAAGAAAGCATCAAATATTTTGTAACTGGTACAAAAAAAACCGCTTTAGTTTTTAAGATAATTTTCTTCATTTCTGCAAGTATCTTGTCAAAAATGAGAAGGTGGATGTTGAAAATTAATATTGTGAAGACATGGAATTATTGCAGATAGTACTAAATTTGTTTTTACAAGAGACGGTGTCTTTGTACAAGCCTAAAGTAGAAAAGATACGCTACTGACCAAAAATGGAATGCCAGTATCAAACCGGTACATGATTCTTACGGATGTGGTTAAGTTATAGGGAGTTTACACGGTTCAACTTTCCCAAGCGATTAGTTGAATAAAAGGTGGACCTAAGTAGGCAGCTGGGCAACTTCATTGAAAGTGATTAGTTTACCACCAGGCGATTGTTGTTCTCGACTAAAAGTTGTCTGAAAATGAGTTAATAGCAGCCTAGCTGTTAGAGTAACTAATATTCTTCCCCTGAAAAACTCGAATGGATGCTTCTGACGTCTTTCCATTCGTTTATCTCAGGATTCTTATCGAAAAAGTACTATCAAAAACTTCCGAGAGTTGCCTCTAGGTACTAAGGTATTTGGTTACGAACTCGTTCAACGATTTTCAAAAAAACACCTGCAGTGAAAGTCTAAACCTATTTATATCTTAGATACGATTTTGTGATTGCGCTGTATCGACCCTTGTTTGTGTTAAGAATACGCGGAGCAGATGTCAGGAATTAGAGTTTGTCTTCTGTACACACCAATAAGCTTCTTTAAAGTCTTGAAAAAAAAATACGAATTGAGGCTTGTGGACTTCGGTTGCTCATTATAGGCCCTTTCTGCTTTAGATAAAATTACCAATTTCGCCTTAGTACACTCGTACATGATGTGATTCAGGACTAAGAACAGATAACCGGCTAAAATTCCAACTAGTTCAGGGCATTTGTAGGTAGGCTATTCCGCTCAGATAGGGAAAAGTACTATTATCAGATGATAATTGGTAATGTGTTGAGAGCATCCTAGAGCTTCTTTGAATATATTTTTCCAATATACGCGTTTGGATTTCTTAATGGAAGTTCGTCTTCTAGTACGCAGTATATGCCTACTCTTCTACTATTATACTACTGAAATCTTATTTTATACTACGAGATACAGCTTACCGAGAGAATCATATTTTGTAATCAAACACTTCATAATTCATTTTCATTCATATTCATTGTTCTGCCGCTATCACCTTATGAATGAAGTCGCCTTGATCTGATCTAATGCTGGCTTTCCCTTTTGAATTAAATGACGAAGTTTTCAATGACAAACTTGAGCAAAAAAAAAAAAATTATTAAGCTAACAAAACAGACATTACCCCGTATAGGACCGTAAGCTTACAATTAAAAATATAAACGACGAAATGAGAACCTCCTCCTGTTTTGTAGTCGGTAAAAAAATTTATAATTCACTTTCCTCAAAATGTTTTCCCACATTTTTTTCGACACTAAAAAAATTATTTGCCTTTAGTAAAAATAGTTTATTTTAAAAAGTGCTCATTGCATTATAAATTATTTTTTT
>NW_023458555.1:35125593-35125956 GCF_013731165.1 Rhagoletis pomonella | reverse complement strand
CTTTTGAAGATCGTGTGCGTATATATGTAGATCGTTTGTCTATATTTAGTAGAATGCTTTATTCCATATTCATTCACTATTTCACTACCATTTAATATTCATACAAAAAAACATGCATATATACATACATATGTACATACATACATGAATACACACACACACACAAACATACACTCTTGTATCTAATTTTCAGTTATAATTTTATATGTATTTAGCTGTTTCATTATTAATGCTTTGCTTTGCTTAGCGCAAACAGGAAGCTTCTTTGTTGAAAACTTTGGTGCTGCAATTTGCGTTTGTAGTTAGAAATTATAGCTGCCAATTATAACATCCATTTTATCAAATATCCAAAAACATACACTT
>NW_023458555.1:35124430-35125493 GCF_013731165.1 Rhagoletis pomonella | reverse complement strand
TGCCAATTATAACATCCATTTTATCAAATATCCAAAAACATACACTTCGCGACACTTGATAAGCCTCACTTAAATTTTCTTAATAAGTATTTTCCATTGCAGATGGTTTTCTAAAAACATTTGTATGCGGTGAGGCAGCAATTACCAGTAAACATATTTACCCGTAAACATATTTTTTAGTGCCATTATTAAAAAAAAATAGTCTGGTATTTTTTTTCTACTTGATTACTCTCACTTACTTTATATTAACAAGTTTTGACTATTTATTTTCATATTATTTAATTTCAATTATTTTCTCATAAAAATCTAGTTCATTCTATAACAAATACCATACATTAAAATTATAAATATTCAACCGATTTTCGTAAATCGTGAAATAGTTTTGGAAAACATCCGGAACGTCCAAATTAGGTACGAGCTTACTCCGAACGCGCGTGTCAGCGGCGCTACAGCAAAGTGCTTACTTTTGCTATGATAAGGCAGTGTTTTCTTATTCGTAGCATAGTCCGGACTCTAACCGAAACTCCTGCACTTTCAAAAAGCTGCTGATCACCCACGTATCGCGGCCAATTTTACGTGTAAGTGCACGGTTGGAAAGATTACATTCTTTTTTAGGCTTGGGATTTTTCCTCCTCCTTGACTTTTGTTGGGGGTTTTCCGCATCCCATTTCAAACATTATTGAGAAAAATCGCTCAGAAATCTTGCGTTTTCTTCAAAGGCTACTGCGAAGCAATTGGAGTGAAGGTAATCAAGTGTTGCGCCTGCAGTTTCGTTAAATAGCAGAAAAGAGTTATTTAATTAAGCAGTTATTTAGAATGCTGGCAGAGGGAAAATTGAATTATTAGAATTTTATTCATGGATGCCGTAAAAAAAAAAATTAAAAAAAATTGTGAAAATTCGAGTGAGGGTAATCAAGTGTCGTGAAGTGTACGCGAGTTGTGATCCAAAAATAGAGAAAAACGGCTTTGTTTTGTACGAATAAAAGTATTAAAAAAAGACAAATATCGTGTAAGTAAGTATGTATCCAGCCGCGTAGCTTTTTCGCAAATATAAAATATTTGG
>NW_023458555.1:35096706-35124330 GCF_013731165.1 Rhagoletis pomonella | reverse complement strand
AGTATGTATCCAGCCGCGTAGCTTTTTCGCAAATATAAAATATTTGGGTGTTAAATTTAAATAAAAAAATATAAATTTCAACATATAATTTTTAAGAAATTTACGAGTACCGTTAATTTCTTCATGAAAGAAATTGTTTTTTTTAAGTCTCATTGAAAATAAGTTTTTTCTAAAAATTGCTTTTATAAAAATGTTTTTTTTTTGTTTATTCTATCTATTGTTTTTCTTCTAAAATATTTTTTTGACAAAACTTTTTTTTTAAATTACTTATTTTAGAATTACTTTTTTTTTTAAATGCTGTTTTTTAAAGTAATTTTTTGTTAAATACATACATACTTAATATAAATCTTTATCTGTTTATATTGCGACCTTTTTGATTTTAATCAAATAATCCTGTTTAATGCCGGCTTGAGGTCAGGGTGTTAATGGAATTAAAACAGTTAGTTTCTAAACTGCACGACAAAGGAGACGCTAAAATTTAATTAATGTATCTCCGAAGACGATCTCCGGAGGAGATTGAAATATATTGGAAAATAATGTATTTGCATGTGTTTTAATTCCATTAACACCCTGACCCCAAGCCGGCATTAAAAAGGATTATTTGATCATACATACTTTTTTTTTTCTTTTTTTTTAATACTTTTTTTGAAAATATTTTTTCTTAAAATATTTTTTTTTTTAAAATAATTTTTTTGAAAATACTTTTTTGAAAATAGTTTTTTTTAAATACTTTTCTGAAAATACTTTTTTTGAAAACACATTTTTTGAAAATACTTTTTTTAAAAATACTTTTTTTAAAAATACCTTTTTTAAAAACACTTTTTGAAAATACTTTTTTTCGAAAACACGTTTCTATTAAAACACCTTTTTTAAAAATACTTTTTTGGAAATTATTTTAATTTCGGAAATATATATTTTTTTTTTTTTATAAAAAAGTAATGTCACTAAAATATTAGGCCATATAAATAAAAAATTAGCAATTGCTTTTTCTCAAAATTTCAGGCCTTTTACTCAAATTTGTTTGAATAGATCGAGTAAAAGGTCTGAAATTTTAAGAAAAAGCAATTGCTTATTTTTTATTCATAAGGCCCGTTATTTTGCAGTAAGTAATTTTTATTTATTAAAAATTGTAATTACCTTTGCAATTTTTTAGTTGTCACTTTGAATAAGGTGTTAGCTTTATGCAAAAACGCACTTCCACAAAAGAAAAAAAAATCGCGAACGATTTTTTACAGTGATACGACGATATATTGCTTATGTTTGTTTCGCTACTTATGTATGTATATTATTCTACTTTTACTACTTATTTATAACTATGCCTATTAATTTTACTGCTTTGCTATGTCTCATTTTCACAAAAAGAAAAGAGTACTTATCAAGACAAGAAAATAATAAACAACAGAACCTGCAATTTTCACATTCACTAATTCGCTTTGGTACCCTCTTTTTCCATCCCATCTCCCACCACCACCAAACCACCACCACCTGACCGCTACAATTGATATGAAATTAAAAAAAAAAAATTATCAAAATTGTTGTTGCCTCGTCTGAATTTATTAAAAAAAAAACTCATCGCGCCTCAAATTCAAAAAACCCACAGGCATATCAAATTTTCCAATCTATACACCCACAGATCCGTTCCAACAGGCGGCGGCTTTCGTCTGGCCATCATACATACCGCAGGGTACAACGTCGGCCGCAGCAGCCGCGGCAGCCACTCTACAGCCGCCGCCCAATTTCATATTCCCCTCGATGAGCCCCCACTCGACGCTACAGCCGCAGTCGTACGCCACATCGCTTCAGCTCTTCGGCTCGAATTACTTAACCGCGGCCGCAGCAGCAGCCGCCGCAGCCGCTGCCACTTCTACACTTTGCCAACACAATCAACAGCAAACTACCAGCACACAGCAAACCACAAGTTCAATCAATTTGAGCTTGGCGGCGAGTGCGGGTTCTGTACCCCCGGGTGGTAGTGGTGGCAGTGGGGCGAGCAGCATGAGCCACAATCCACACAGCAGCAGCAGCACAAGTGGCCGCTTTTTAAGTTTGGCAACAGCTGGTGGACCCGCCGCCACCATGTTCGATGCGCCAAAACCACAAAAAACACTACAGCCTACGTTGACGCTACCACAACCCGTGCCACCACCGTCCACAGCTACGTTCCCGCCGCCGCCGCCGCCCTCACTCATCCTACCACCTGCCGGAATGAAAATCGAAGAGTGGAGTGCTACAGATTTTATGGCGGCTGCGGCGGCGGCAGCAGCATCATCATCAGTTAAGACAGCTCACACACAAATGGGCGCAGCACCGCCAACTGCATCTCAGCCGATCGCATTGAACTTCGAAAGTCGCGACAAGATGACTACAACGTCATCGAGCACAACGAACTTGTTGGACTTGCAGAACGCAGCGGCTGCTGCCAATACACAGGCATTGAATTTGATGCGGCTGCCTACGCCGCCCACCTCGGCGACAATGGAGACTGCGGCTGCAGCTGCTGGCGGGCCACAACTGCAGCCACAGATACTATTTCATGCCACTTCGACGCCCTCGCCGGCTTTGCTCAATCTCTCGGCGTCAATGCCGCGTGGTGCGGCTGGCAGTGTCGGCGCCGGCACTACAACCGTCACTCCGACAGGTATTTTCATAAGCGGGGGTGGTGGGGGTGGCGGTGGCACAGCAACGCCAGTGACACTTTCGGCTACTATCGGTCCACCAACGCCGCTAGGGGATGAGCCGACCGCCATAAACTTCAAAACCAGTCCAGTAGAAGCGCCGCCGCAACAATCGGTAGGCGGTATTGTGGTCGGCGTGCCGCGTGTGATCAGCAATAACGGGCAAGCAATGCAGGCGGGGCCGCCGCCACAAATGCAGGATGTGAATATACAGACGGATACGCCGGTGTGTAGTGATGACGAGAACTCAACATGCCCACTTGCCATTCAACAGCAGCAGCAGCAGCTACAGCAACAACTTCAGCAACACTTACATGCAACACAGTCAGGGGCGTCACAGTCACCGAACTATATGAACGATGGCGAAGTGCAGCAGCCTTTGGAATTGACCAAACAAAGTTATCATAGCGGCGTCACCAATTGCTCCGAAGGTGCTGGATATACGACGAATACAGCGCCAACATATATCGCCACAAAAACAACAACAGATGCAAATCAACTTGAGTGCCATAATGAAGTAAACGCTACGCCGAATGGAGAGGCTGAGTACCAAGAGGCATCCGCGCATCAACAGTCGCAATCGCAGCCCCTGCCACCGCCGCCAACTCGGCCGCCAACGGCATGCCCAATGGGCGAAGCCGCAGCAATGCATCCAGTGTCGGAATCGCTGCAATCCAGCGAGCATCACCAGTACCACCAGCAACAGCAGCAGCTGAATCAACAGCAGCAATCTGGCGCAGAGGATCTAACCGGTCTCGAACTACTCTCCAACATCAGCACAAGCACGCTGGCGGGTAAGGGTATCGGCGTTGGCGTCGGTATGGCCATGGTGCGTGTTAAGCAGGAGCCCATCGATCATATGGATGTACCAGTCTCATCAATGGGTGCTGATATGGCGTCGCAACCAGCGCTGACGACTCATTTGATGCCACAGGAAACCGTTCTGACATCACAGGCTGCCTCGGCTAGCTGTGACTCCTGTGTGCCCAGAGAGCCTGAAATGCTGCAGCGGCAACCAACACCGCTGCCTTTGTTGCCGGCCGTGGCCACGCCTGCACAGCTGCCACTTGCGCCAACGCCCGGTGTGGAGCCACTTGGTGGGTTGAATTTGCTTTGCGCGCTTGCCGAGCAGCGTATTCAAGAGGAAGTGCAGATCAGCAGGAGTCATTTGTTTGCCGACAACAAAACTCCGCCGCCGGCGCCGCCACGTTCAACATCGTCCTTTGGTTTTCAAACGCCACAGCCCCAAAGCCAGACGCATCTGCAGCAACAGTCACCGCCACCATATCGTCTGGAGCAAACTTCCTTCCCCTCAATGGAAGGCATTGAGCTGCCTTCGACGAGTGGGCTGGGCCTCGGCATAGGTAACGGCGGCGACCCACCAGTAAAGCGCAAGAAGCATAAACATTCCAAATCATCAAAGTCCTCTTCGTCATCCACACTGGGCGGCATCGGGGGTGTGGTTAGCAAGAAGTCGCAGCGTTGCTCGAAAAAGAGCAAGAAAAAATATTCGAAGGAGAAGCGCAAACACAAGCAGCAACAGCAACAATTGCTGGCCTCTGCTGCTGCTGCAGCTGCTGCCTCTGCCTCTGCTTCCGCCGATGATGTGGACTTCGAGGACGAACAATTGCAGCAGGAGCTCAAGAGTGCCTTCAATCGCGTGGATCCCAACTTCCAGTTGCGTTTCGGGCAATGGGCCAATGCGCAGGAGATATTTGAGCTGATGGAGAGCGATATGCGCATGCGTTTGGCCGATATAACGCGGCAATATCGCAAGAAGAAGCGAAAGCTCGACGAGATGTCCAAGAATAAAAAGAAAAAGAAATGCGCGAAATTGCTAGCCGCACAGCAACTGCAACAACAACAACAACAGCAGCAGCAATCAACACTCTCACTGGCTTCCCTCAGCGCAACCGGCAGCGGTGGCAGCCTCGCCTGCAGCACCACTGGCAGCTCTATGCCACTCTGTGATTACAAGTTTCCGAAATTCACCACCAACAGCGGTGTGGGTGCTACATCTACGCCCTACTTAAATCGTTCCACTTTCTTGCGCTTCGGCGAGAAGGCGCCGTCCGCAACGCCAGCACCACCGCACGCACAATTTCCGCCCGCCGAATGTGACAACTCGGAAGACAACAATACGCTTTCGTCTAACACCACCACCAGCGGTCCTTCCATGGCCGTTTACAAGCCGGTGCGTTTAGGTCCGAGCGCGTTGGCGGGTGCCGTTGCAGCCGCATCAGTAGGTGTCGATATGCGCAATGGTGTCACACCCCATAGACATGGGCAAAAACATAGTGCGTCCGATAAGAGTTCGAGCTCGGCAATTGTATGCAAAGAACCGAAACTAATGGCAGTCGCGGCGACTTCGTCTTCAACTTCGCTCACCTCTAGCCGTCGCTCGAATGAGACGCTCTCTTCTTCGGCCGATGAGCAGCAACCGCCTAGCGCATCATCACCTCTGCTCGCACACAAATTGGCAACTCAGCAGCAGATTTCCAAGCACGCAACGCAACAGCGACAAGAGCAGCAGCAGCAGCAGCAGTGCGCGGTGGCGCTGCCGCAACAACAATCAAAGCAGCAACAACAGCAGCAGCAGCAGCAATGCAGAAAGCCCACAGACCCGCGCGATTATCAGCTAATGCTGACCAGCGAACATTTGTATCGCAAGGAGACGCGTGTGCTAACCGACATGGGCGGACTATTCTATGCGGGCGTGATGAAACCGCTGCAGCCGCCTGATGTTTACGCAATCACCTTGGATGGTGAGCGTGGGAATAAGTCGCATATCATGTCGCGCGAGGAGATTTTCAAGGACACTGTGAGTAGTAGAATTTATATATGTATTTAGACCTTTTGAAGTGAAACTTTTTCAATGGCGTAAGGGAATTAAAAAAAAAGTCACGAAAATATGTGACACTTGCAATGCAACGGAAGTTCTCTCGAAGCGTGTGACACGCTGTGTGGTTTAAGGTTAAAATAAGAACTAGAAGTAAGACTGAGCGTGAGATTAAGTACTAGACCAAGATTAAGATTAAACCATAGTTAAGATGAATACCAAGATTAAGATTAAGACCAATATTATGTCATTATGAGTAAGATTATGATTATGATTATTATTGTGATTATGATTATGATTGTGATTATGATTAGGATTATGATTGGGATTGTGATTATGATTATGATTCGGATTTTGATTCTGATTAGGATTATGATTGTGATTGTGAATGTGATTATGATTATGATTTTTCAAATTGCCTTTAAGACTAATATTAAGACTAAGGCTGAGTTTAGGATTATGAATATGATTATGATTACGATTAAGACCAAGACCAATATGAGGACTAAGATAAGGGTTAAGATTGATATTAAGGTTAAGGTTATGCTAAGACTAGGCTTAAGGTTAGGATTTGGATTGAGTATAAGATTAAGATGAAATTAAGAATACTATTAGGGTTATGATTAAGATTAAGACTAATATTAAGATTTAAATTAAAATTAGTATTGGAATTCACATTAAGATTAAGGTTCGCTACTACTGTCTAGTTCGATTCATGCAATTTCAGATCAAACAAAGTCATAAACAGTACGTAAAATACGAATTTCTGACGCATGAAGCGAACAAGAAAATGATCGAGAGAAGTTTCACTTCCGTTATGTGCCCCTGGCGCCTTCCTTATTATTCTGCTACTGCAGGCGAATTTATTTCGCTCCCCTTCATATACATATGTATATATTTTTGCACATTCCATTTACTAATTTCCATATTTTTCGAAATTTCAGATTCTGGAGGTGGCGCCCAAATCCGTGGACTGTATACCAATTGGCACGCGTCTCTGCGCCTATTGGAGTCAGCAATATCGTTGCCTATATCCGGGACGTGCCATCGAATCGGAGTCGTCCGACGATGGCGAAACTCCCAATGATTCAGTTAGCGTAGAATTCGATGATGGCGACAGTGGGCGTATACGTCTACAGAATATACGCTTTCTACTAAGCGACTATCCCATTGTGGGTGAGTGTTTGTGTATGTGTGTGTGTGTGTGTGTGAGAATGCCACGACCTTTGATTATTTACATATGTATATTCATCTCTTTTGCGCCCATTCATTTCAGTCTCATTTAAAAAAGGATCGGAAATTTTGGCTCAAAGCTTATTAGATGATGAAAAGATTTCTTCGCTTCCGAAAAGTATGTGCTATGCTTATATACCCGTACATACATACATACAAATTTTGAATTCCATTTCGTTGTTGTATTTTTTTTTTTTTGTTTTGGATTTTGGATTGCCCTTTAAAATTGTAACCACAAATTTCCGATCAATTTCAAATTCATTCGCCTCATTTTCATCTATGATTTTCGATTAATCGATGGTCTATTCTGTATTTCGTGCGTTTTAATTTGTATCCCTACTTTTTCCGTTCTCTTTTCTTTTTGAACGTACGTCCCAACTCCTCTAGAGTACAACGATAATCCCCTCTACTCTTTAGGCAAGCACAAGAAGTCTGGTGCAACGCACGCGCGCGGCAACGCTAATGGCTCCGGCAGTAGCCACAATTCCAATGATGCTCATGAACACACTTCCATATTTGCAGTCTCTGATCTGCCTGTGGCGACAACGACAGCAACAGCGGCAGCGGCAGCGGCAGGGGCGTTGGCAGTGGCTGGTGCACCATCTACGTGCGGCAGTGAATCGCAAACACAGAGTGCTAAGGAAATTAGCGCGCAGCGTAAAGAGAAAAGGCGTATCAAAAATTTGAAGAAAAAATCCCAAGCAGCTGCAGCGTTGGCAGCCAGCACAAATGGGTGCGTGAATGGCAGTTTGTCAGCGTCTGCGTCCGCATTGGCGCCGGCAAATGGCAGCGGGCTAGCGGTTGTGGCGGCCGTTATGAATGGCACAAATGGTGTGGACGACGCCGCGGTGGCCGCTGACTGCAATCGCAAGCACCACAAGCACAAAAAACGCAAGAAGCACAAGAAACATCATCATCGCAAGACGAATGGTGGCGAGTATGAAGCGATCAATGGCAGCAACAACACATTCGTGATCAAGAATGCCGGTGTGGCGCCAAGCGGCAGCTTTCTGACATCAACACCGACGACTTCTTACAAAGGTAAGCGTGAATTTGCAGCGGCTGTTGCTGATAATCACAGCAATAATGCGCAAATGGCAGGAGACGAAAATGAAATCGCCGCTGAGGAGCAGGATGATGACGATGAGGCGCAAGAGGAGGAGAATGAGAATGAGGAGGTTCGGGTTGCACAAACGCCAGTTGCTGGCGCCTTCCAAGCGGTTGCCGGTCATAGCAAGTCGCAAACGCAAAGCGGATCGTCTTGTTTGTCCGCAGCTGCTGCGATTAAGGTAGAGACGACTGCGGCGTCGACATCGGCAGCAACAAATGCTAAAGTCAAAACAGAGCATTTGGATTTAGAGGAGGAAAGCACCTCTAATATGATGTCCGAATTATCGGATGAGGTAATTTAAAATCTCTTTTCCGGTGATCTATCAATATTATACTCTTTACTGTTTTTCTATGCCAGAATAAATGCGATGATGATGAGGTGGAACACAATAATTCAAAGGGTAGCAAAATTGCTGCTTTTTTGCCGGAGCGGCAACTCTGGGGTTGGCAGGGAAAAGCGTATCGCAAGGCTGGTGTTAAGGGCAGAGCCCGCAAGCAATTCTACAAAACAATCAAAAGGGGCAAAGAAACAATAACTGTAAGTGGAGTTAGAATAGGAAAAATGGCTGCGTGTATTTACACATATATGCATGTACATACATACATACACACAGTTTGCCACAAAATAATGGAGTGTGATATCTGGTAAAAATATTGACTATTTTGCTTTTGTTTGTTTAATGTTTATAAATTTTTGATTATAAAAGTATAGCTCATTAAAACGATAAATGCCACTTTTCTGAAACATTCTAATATATGGTACATACGAGTACATACAAAAAAGTAGCATTTACATACATACGCAAATACATATCGTGTAAGAGCTCTATAATCCAACAAAACCCGTATAAATCCAATTTTGAAACTATGCAAGAATTATAAAAATTAAAAAATGTTCAGCAAAATTTCAAACTTTTTAGAAAAGTTATAGGTGTGCAGTTTTAAACCACAATCACAATAAAATGCAAGTTTCCAGTGGCTACAAAATAACATTGACTTTTAGTTTTTTTTTTTTCTTTTTGTTGACGGTGCCACGTGTTTTCTTCCATACAAAGAATTCTCGACATTTTTGCGCAAAGTTCGAAATTTGGATATATCTGGTTTTTGTTTTATAATGAGCTACAGTTTTATAAAAATTTAATAAACATTAAATAAACAGCAGAAAAATAGTGTAAACTCGTCAAAATATCGCACTCCTATTCTTTTGTGGATAACTATGTATATGTACATATTTTGAGATCCTTACTTAAAATAATTATTCAACACATTCCAGGTGGGGGATTGTGCAGTATTTTTATCGACTGGCAGACCAGATAGGCCATATATTGGACGTATTGAATCCATGTGGGAGACAACGTCTAGCAATAAAGTCGTGCGCGTTAGATGGTTCTATCATCCTGAAGAGACAACAGGTTGTCCAAATCTAAAATATCCGGTAAGTTACAAACAAAATAAGAAAAGAATACTTATGCATACAGTGAAACCTCGAATTTTGATAAAACGGAAAGCTCAATATAAGAAAATTTTTACTGAATCCCATGAAAAAAGCATCGTAGTTGCGAAATTTTTCATAAAAAATGCTCCATGGATGTAACGACGGAGAAATTTTTAGCATGAAAACCTTCGGAATATCTATCCCAGTAGATAACTCAGGAGCTAAAAACCCTTCCAGAAGGCCTTGCTGAGAATCAAGAGGCCTTGCACTCTGCATTACTTTCCCCTTTCTATTCTGTATAGAGTGGCACGCATAGAAAGACTGCCAGAAAGGTTTTTGTCGGACATACTTCAGAAGGCCTTTTGGAAGAGTTCTTCTAAAGTTACTTTTTTAATTCATAAATGTCATATTTAATGTATTTATTTAAAGTTCATATTGCATAAGCAAATATAAGTGTATATGAAAATTTTTGTGTTAACAAAATATTGAAATATTTTTGCCTTTTTATCTCAAATACTTACACTTACAATCATTTTTTCCCCTTTATAACAGGGCGCCTTATTTGAATCACCGCACGAGGACGAAAATGATGTCCAGACAATATCGCATCGCTGTGAAGTACTTCCGTTTGAGCGTTATTTTGGCAAATTCGGAGCTGATTCAAAGCAATATCAATCGATTTATGATAATAATGATACTTACTACTTGGCCGGCTACTACAATCCGCGAATACAGGTGCTCAATATACAAGACGAGATACCTACGCTAAAAGCTGAACAGCAAATGCAGCAGCAGTTGCAGCAACAGCTGCTGGCAAAAGTACAGCAACAGCAGAACGGTGTTTGCTTGGAAAATGTAAGTGCGGATGTTGAATAACTAAAAAAAAAGGAAGAGAAGCAGTAAGAAGAGGCCGAAGGAAGCAGATTTAAATAGTAATTAATTGTAAGTTAAAAGTAAAGTAAATATATGTAAGTATGTAAAAATACATAGATACACATAATGTGTATCATTACACAATGACAAAGCAACTACATATACTAATATATAGTACTGCTGTAGCGTTATTGTAAATGTGTGTAATGCCGGGTATGTACGGACACAGAGACGATGGACGTGTGCGCTGCTAGCGTCCCTTAACTACTATATAAACCGGCTACGTTGTGCTGTATGTTTATACTATTTGTATATGTGTAAGGATAACTGTGAAACGATTTAGTTTTAGAGGAGAGAGAGTTAAAAAGGAGCTAATTGCAAAACAAAATGATACAAAAAAGAGAATCACTATATATTACTATATTAAATATATTATACTACATACAAACATTATATATGAAAATATATATACATATATTATATACTAATGGGTAAAAGAAAGAAAGAAAGAAAGCGCGCAGAAAGCATAGCAAGCTTAAATTCGATTATGAGATGAAAAAATAATTTTAATTTTAAATTTAATTAATAAAAAAGTAAATATATTATATATATATATATATATACTATATACATGCATATACACTTAAACGTACACATATTATACATACATACATAATTATAAAGCGTGAGGATATACGGACATTCAAACACATCGACGATTACAAAATTCGGAGAGGAAATGATTAATAAAAAAAAAAACGCAAATACAAAAAAATATTGCTACACTAACAAAATGGGTATTTTTTCGGACAGTAATACTACAGATATACACACTTATACATATATATACTATATTTCAGATGAAATTTAAAACTAAAATTCAGAAAAAAAAACTTTGAAATAAAAAAAACCAACTAACTAAAACTCCAGCAACTAAAGTAAAGAAGCAAGCAAACAAAAGATGCATACGTACATAAACATATATATGTATGTATAAAAAAAAAAAACCTGTGAATAGCAAGTAGCAATAGTGCAGAGGCAGAGGGGTGGAGGTGCGCGTACTTGATGGGTGAACAGTTGGGGAAAAATGCAGTGTGTCGCAGAAGCCCGTAACAGGAAACTATTTAGAAAGAAATACTATAATTGTAACAATTTATTGTGATAGTCGATCGAGGATAATTGATGATCAAGATAATGAAGACGATGATGATGATTTTGATGATAATTGCTAACAATGATTTTTGATGATGATTATGACTCTATGGAAAGAATGCGTTGTATATTTACATCTCGTTTATTCAGATTTAAATATTAAAATACATACATATAAGCAAAAAGCAAAGAAAATAAAAGCATACAAAAACAAAAACTGTACACACAAATGAAGAATCTTCAACTAAAATCAACAAAAATCGCAAAAATAAAGAATCAAATAAAAATAATAAATAAACGAAGCAATAAATGGTGTTTTGGTTTCTACATTTGTACATACATACATTCATATATTCATACCTTTCATTTGCTGCGTTATCCGCAGCTTGAACTTCTATGTATTTATTTATCCAGTAAAAACTCCGACATACCTAAAGTATACAAAAAAATATGTGCGTACGACCAACAAGTGCAGTTTATACTAACCAGAGGTCTGCAATGAGTATTAGTGAAATTGGAACATTTAAGTCCAACTAAACAAGAAAATACCAGGCACCGTAACGGTTAATAAAAATCATAGTTAAAATTGGATTTCTATTTTTTCGATTATATTCTTCGGCCTTATCGCAAATTCCATGTAAACAAATATATGAAATTATGGAAACGGTTTATTCACATAGAATGCCATTATTTTCTTGGATCATAAAAGACTTAAATCGGTCATAAAACGCAGTCTCCAGCATAACGATTAAGAGTAATCGAAAAAAGTATAAATCCAAAATAACGATTACAGGGGATCACAAATTTTAATTTGGTTTTTGTTCTCCAGACGCCACTATCCAATTTGTATGTAGAATCGCCCACTGATACCAAAAATAGAGTTAATTTTTTTATTCTATTTATACGTTTTCGAGATATTTTGAATTTACCATTATTCAGCTTAAAACAAAAGGTGGTTCCATTTAGTCACTTATATCTCATAAACCACTTTAACAAACTGAAAATGAATACGACAAATGAAAGCTTACAAACTTTTCCATAAACTGTCTTATACATCACTTTCCGATAGGAATGATAGTTTCTGACAAATTAATTAACCATTCCCGTTTTTTTTCGATAAATAAATTAAAAAAAAAATTGAATTTTAACAGGAGAAAAATTAAAAAACTAACAGGGTCTGTGTAAAATTTTTGCAGTTGTGATAAAACCTGTTCTGCTGCAAACAAATCAAGTTACTAATGAAGCAAATCGATGTATAAATAAGGAAGTAATGAGTAGTCAAATGAAAATGCGCAAAGATTTTTTCTATGAGAAATGAGCAGGAGATAATGTTACTCATACGCCATGTCAACCTAAGTGGCACGCTTTTTTCTTTGATATTTAACGGTTATTTTCATTACCTGGAATATACTTAAGTATTCCTACTACTTATGTATTTATACATATGTATGTGCCGGCAATTCATGACAATCGATTGTAGGCTACCGATTTCATTATACTAATTTGTTCGTATGGAAAAATTTTAATGCGTTGATCACTTTTTGTGTTATGCTTTGTGCCATAGAGTAGAACTCCACACCAAACCTTTTAGGTGCTATGGCTTTCAGCGCTCTGGCCGATATATATAAAAACTTATGGCTGAATAAAGCGCTGAATGCCTGAAAAGCGATGGACGCCAGAAAAAAACCTTTTGCCGAGTTCTATCCTAATTGCTTTTGCATTCTGACGCGCTCTTATCGTTTCGCTCTCGTTTGTATTCATATATTTATGTATGTGTTGTTGCTACATTCTTAAATTCGAATATAAAGCTAAACTAAACAAATGACTCACATCACTCAAGTCATTCCACTGCGCTATTTACGTTTCTTGGTGAGAGAATGAGAGAATTGTCCTGTTCATATCAACAGAGAACTTACTTATTTTTCATTCTCTCGCTATGTGTGCTAAACGAGTTTTAGTGGATATGAACGAATGTTCTTTTAGTTATCTATGTATGTATATCCACTAATACTCTTCTTGTATCAGTTAACCAATGACTTAATTGCACATCTCTGATACTAACTACTACTTCTTCACATGCTTACTTTAACCGACTCATCTAACTCACTTTTCTCTTTAAACCGTTCCTAAACCGTGTCATAAAACTTATCAACCGGGTATATGCTGGGTGTGCGTGCCGAGAAATTTCATAGACTCAGCTCAACGAAGTGTAACCAATACGAGTACGATATTCTACAATTCGTTTCTAAATTTGTATGGGTGGGTTAGGTGAGAAAAAAAACTACCGCCTTTTCAAATAAAACCGAATTACATATAAAATTTCTGTGCACAGAAGAGATGTGCCAATGAAAGTAGAATGTACGAAATTTTCGCAAACTATGTAAATATGTATGTATGTTTGCTATTTTTGACACAAGCTTATAAAGTTACGCTCCACTGTGCTTCGTTGCCATGTAGCCAATTGACAGCCGAATAGGCAGCCACCTGCGCATCGATCCAACAACATACATAATTGGTTGTTGAGCTATGAACAATTATTAGGCGTGCTGAAAGAAAGTTGAAAAACTTATTGTAGAGTGTTGAATTTGTAAAAATTATCAACATATATATAATATCTTAATCTTGCGTACATTGTGCTCTACTGCGCCAATTCGATGAGCTCTACACCGAAGTGGTATTGTCGCAACAAATCAACGCCACCCTTGCAAACATTTACGGAGATTACAAAATTGGGCAAGGAGTTGAGGCGTGTCACATATCGTATTGCCGTTGATGTGAAGGTTGATGTCTTCGATGAACATGTGAGTATATACATATGTACATATGTTTATATCTATAAGGATTCGCAATAGAATATTAAAGAAATAGTTCAAATAAAGTGTATAAAGGACTTTCCAAATAAGTATCCTCCCATCAGAGAGTCAAGGCTATGCGAAACTCGCTAATTCAGGCACGAGATGATCAACGGCCATAGAGGGCAATGCGATAACAAATGAATTATCGTAGGCTGGCGGCTGTTTGGAGGAATCCGAGGCTGTTGCACTGGTATGCCCTCTCGAAATCATTCAAAGTGCAATTAGTGTGCATTTGCTTGGATTGACAAGGAAAAGGTGGTCGGATATAGAGATTTGCAAAATAGCCAATTAACTCTGAACTGACTACAAAAGGACGAAGACGTTAACCCTGACACTATCCCAATGCTCAAATATGTATGTATTCATCAGACCGAATTCCGTGCCAGGCAGTCGATCGGGCTCTCCCTTTAAGGATGACGCCGTCGGGGTGTGAGCACAAATGTGATTAATGTTTTCGAACTTAGCTTTGATCTTGTTTTGGTCCAATCACAAAACCCATACAAAATTTGCGCTCCGTCTCATGGATGCTATAATAGACAATCACCCTCATTGCGAGTTACATATTTCGGCACGACAATAGACAATGCCAAGGTTGTCGAGTCGTACAATTTAGTCTAATTTACGACTTGCGCAATGAAGCTGAACCATGATCCGTCCACTGCATTTCCTTTGCTGCGGTACTTTCAGACGTGTTGGGAGGTCAATATCCGGTGCGTTCTCTGTCTTTTCATTAGATGACTTTTTGTCGCGGATTCCGAACCCAGCACAGAACCTATTGCTGGAAAGGAAATGAGACATTTTACCAGCAGACTATGACTTGGATTTTCTTGGCCCACGATGTCAGAAAATAGAAGCAAACTCCGCCCACTGCGGAAAGCACCAACTTGGCCCTCTCCGTTGTTGTTGTTGTAGTTAGCGGCTACTTAACGCTTTGAATTTCGTTGGTATTTATAGTGTTGTTGTTGTTCTTGTTGTTGTTGTTGTTGCCGTCGTTGTCGTCGTCGTCGTTGTTATTGTAACAGCATATGAATTCCCCGAAGAGTTTTTGGAGAACGTTGCTGGAGTGACAGTCCTTGCGCAAATATAAATCTGGGTCTTTCCGGTTACGTAAACCCGACTGTAGTGGGAACGGTCTTTATAGTGTCGTGTCTAGTGATTCACGTACGAAATTCTGGATCCTGTACTCCAGTTCTTAGCGATGCCTTCCGATTTGTCTTAAGTGGAGGTTTCGCCTCCAACAAGTGCCTCTTCGGTTAATCACATCAGTAGCAACCGACAAAGAACTGCATGATATTAAGCTCGTTTACTGTGAAGGTGATGTTCTGACGGCATTAGAAGACACTCCGTAGCTGTCCGGAATTATGTATTGTAGAAAATGTAAAGCTTCGTCCACTGCGTCGTACTTGTCCCTGTTGCAAATTCAGAAAATTATCACGACAACCGGTTACATGTACCGAAATGACTCGGGTTTTACCCGCTGTTGTTTCGGCCATCTAACCTTGTTTAGACCGGTGAAACCTTTCAATCGTTACCCATCTTCGTCCCCACTAAAGGTAGGAGATATACAATTTTACCGAACGGGCGGAACCGCCGATAATCAGACAGGTGACACTGAAATTTCTTCCGCTTACATGAGACCCCAGTTTTCTTAATTAATTTAAAGGTATGAGGGGACTTATAGCCACTGCACAGACTTCGGTTAGATTATATTGGAGCCATTTGCAACATTTGGGCGAGGAGACGAAGCGGATCGGCGGATATACACTTTAGCTGCAGAGGATGAACGACTATAAGATATATATGTATTTTTTTTTTCATTATTTAATGTTTCGTAGCGTGGTTTGAATTAGAGCTCTAGATACCCGGGTATCGGGCAATGCGAGTAGCTCGATACTCGCTCGAAAATCGTTCATTGCTCAACTACTCAAATGCTTGTTCAAAATTTTCGAGTGTTTGAAATTGTATTTGTCAGCAGCTGCTTTCTAATTCATGTTAAATAAATTATATTATTAGATACCAATGTAACAATCTTTGCATTATACATCAATAATTTGAAAAATTTAAAAGTTGCTACTAAAAATGTCAATATAATAAAAAAAACATTGCTCAAATTACTCGAAAAAACTCGAATTGCTCGAGCTCATGCTCGAAAATTTTCGAGTAATGAGCATTGAACAAGTGTGCGAGTACTCGCTGCTCATATACCCGGGCTGTTTGAAAATGTGCGAACAAAATCAAGAGCTCTAGTTTGAATGAGGTACATATTCACTTACTTATAGTGGTCGCATTAAATTGCTCAATAAATTTTTCATTTAGATACTCATTGCCACGACTCGGAAAATCTGGGCACTCAATAGAAATAAATTTGTCTCGACCCACTTCAGAACTATAAATTTATTAGTTACGATTTCTCATCGAATTTTTAAATCCTAGAATACCCTTTTGGAAGAAGTGGAACGTGTTTGTGAACTCTACTGGAACCTGAAAGACGAGTCACAAAACAAGGATATCCACTCATTGAATAAGAAAATCAAGCGCAGTCCCTACAATGCCTTACTACTGCAGAAATACAATATGCTTGCGGAGATCAACGATCGACGCTTTTGTCAGCTAATGTTTGTCTTGAAGCAAACGGTAAGATTTGAAGTAGTAAAAGCGAAAACTTAAATAATTACCTATGTACCATTGCAGGTAACACAATTGCTACGCAAGTCCAAGCAATCGGATATGTGGCTAAGTTGGGCATTGCAAATATCGTGTCTATACAATAAGTGGTGCCGCCGCGATAGGCTCAAAGATGCCGACAACATAGATGGCGTATGCAAGGAGGTCGATGGCGCGCCGAGTCAAGCCGGTGAGAAGAAAGGTCCACAAACAGGTGAAGATGGCGGCACAGGAGAAGCCAACGCTGCTGAGTGCAATGCCAACATTTGCAGCAATATGTATCCCGCATTGTTGTTGCCGCCAAAAACAATCGATTTCGCATACGTTTTGCAGGTTTGTAAATTGTTGAAGGAAGCTGAGTTAGGTCATAGTTCTGATTTTCCGTCTACAGCACGCTTCACAAATGCGCATCGAACAAAACTCGCTTGATCTGCTTTTTGGGCTCTTCAATATGAGCGAGCAGGAGCAAGCTGAGGCAGCAGCTGCAGCTGCTGGCACTTCCTCCGGCGCTATGTTGGCTGCTGTTCCAGCACCAAATGCCTCAGATCTGACTGCCCCCGCAGGCACAACTGCTGGTGAAAATTGTGAATCGACTGCCTCTAGTTTGGAAATTTTACGCATACTCACGTTCAACATGCACGGCGACAATGAGTTCCACTGCTACAACAATGGCGACAATGTGGGCTGGGATGGCGGCAGGGAGAAAAGTAATTGCCGTAAATATGTTGAGCATTTTTTGCAGCGCGAACGCGCCTATCTCAGCCAACTCATAGCTAAAGCTAATGACTACTGTCCGAGCATATTTGGTGCGACTTCAGAAGAGGTTATGGGCTTTTAATTTTAGAAAATTAGTAAATACTTTTCTTTGTTGTAGGTAAAAGTTGTACGCGTGCGGAGTTGAGTGAATTTGTTATGCGCGGCATGCGTCTGATATGGCCAAATGTGGGACTCATTTTGGATCACATCATTTTGTGGTGGATCGATACGCCACTGGCTTGCTATCCGCTGACACATGTCGAGACGATGAGAAACTGGTTGAAGAATCACACGGAGAAAGGTTGGTGGAGGCGCGTCACAAATTTGTTTTCTTTTTGTTTGTCTTTCGGCGGGCGGCACTAGCAATACCTATAACTACTATTCTTACCAAGTATTTAGGGTCACCCGATTCGAATTTGAAATCAGAGTTCTAAATTTCAAAGTTTTTACTTGCACATTTCAAAGAATTTTTGCACCTACTGTACCACTTTTACGTTAATACTTTTTAAATTACTTTACTTATAGACATTCCGGAACCTGTTTACTCAACTCTGCGTGGCGTTGCTGAAAGTCTAACAAACTTTGTGGCCAATAATATCTGGGATCAATTATTTCGCTACACTTTGCTATCAACAAATTGTAAGCCAGCAACAATGGAGCGCGCTCTGCGGTTATATCGGGCTGTTGATCAGGAGGAGGTACATAGACATACATAAGTTAAAATAGTACTATATTGGATTGCTACTCATAAAAGGTGAAGTCAAGGTTAAATGTACTTACTTTTGGATCTCAAAACCGAAAACATAACAGCAATCCAAAAAATGCGGAAAGTTAAAAAATTAAGAATCATAAAAAACCCCCGAAAGGTCCATAAGAACAAAACCAAACAATCCCGAAAAAATTCTGGACGGCCTCAAAAGAATTACCGAGAAAAGGTTTCGGTAAAAAAGAAAATTCCGAAAGAATAGCAAAAATACCAAAAGTCTTGAAAATTGAAATGTGAAAAACCTCGCAAAAATTAAGAAAGTTTTCAAAAACTTCTGGAAAAAACAAAGAATCCCGAAGATTCTAGAAAAAGTTCAGGAAAGTAAAACATCTTCGTGTATTGTCTAAAAAAAACAAAGAATCTCGAAAACTTCCGAAAAAGTCTTGAACGGTCCGGAAAGAAACCACATAAGTCTCGCAAAAAAGGAAAATCCCGACGAAATGACGAAAATGTAGTTAAAAAAAAAACACAAAAGTTATAGAAAAGTCGCCAAAAACACCAAAAAGTCCCTGAATAATAAAAAAAAAAATGCAGAAAAATTCCGAATAATGTGTTAAAAATTCTGTTTGATACAGAAAAAATTCCGAGAAAACCTTAAACACTCGCGAAAATTTTCTTAAATGAAAACAAAACCAGATTTAAAAATTTTTAATTAAAAAAGTTCTAAATGAAATACGGCTCCGAGATATCTTTTAAACCACGAAAAGTCCCTCAAAATATAACATGAAGAATGCCGCAAAAGTTCAGAAAAAACAAAGTTCCGAAAAGTATATTGAACAAACCTGAAACTGGCTAAGACCTTAAGATCTTTTGAGACCCCAAACTAGCTTTCATCTATTCAATAATCTTATATTCGAATTGAAGTTTTCACCTCATCTCTATTTGCAGCATCTGGGAACTTATACTGGCGGATTTTGGGATTTAGTCTTCAAGAACTTAATAGACTTAAGTAATAGTTACTTTCCAAACTGCGAATTACAAATGCAAATTAGTTCTCTGCCCGTTGCCGAACAAATACCCATACTGCATCGCATTGGTGGGTGACCCATTTGGCTCAAACTTAAGACCGTACAATATTCTACACAACCACCTCTTTCAGATCACTCCGTCCACTCTATGCGTTTGTGGGTGAAAGAGCAAGCCAAGCAACTTTGTTGCGAATGGCAAATGGATCGTTTCTTTCGCATACTCGAGCATGATGTGCGCGTTTGTTTGGCTGGTTTTAGCTCGCACAAGCTACCAAAACTAACTGCCGATCTCACAGATATACTCATGCTGGTCAATGTTGCATTGCGCGCCAAGTTGATTCTGGAAATTAATGTCAATATTGACCAATTGAAGGTAACTTACTTGAAGTCTACTTTCTTTTACCTTATTTATTTACAACCCACCTGTATCGTAGAAAACCAACGAAGAATGCGTACAAGTCTTATCGGAAGTTTGTCGCATACTCAGTCTTGCCAATTTTAAACTCGCCTTCCCGCCCGCATCGCACTGGCAGCAGCGTGTCTTCGACGAAGATGTGAAAAGCGATTATGTCGATTATGTGCTGGATCAAATATTTCTGCCTGCCATTAAAGCCACCAAAGATTTGGTTATATTGAAATTGATTTTGAAAATCATCTGTGAGGCTTGGTTGGATTATATTTATATGAAACGTATCAAATTCAGTGTGAATGGCGCAGTGCAATTACTCGGTGACTTCGATTGCGTACGCGAATGGATACTGGCCTGTTCGCTGTTGGACACTGAGCAGTTGGAGAAGTTGAGTAATCACGAGGTGTTGCGCATGTGCAAAGGTGTGGGTAAAATATTATTACGCAAGCCGGAGGATGTGATTTCGATAATTCAATCGCCAAAATTTGAGTACGATCGGAAGGCTGTCGGAGGTGAGTAGATGATTGAAAGCGATAATATGGATTAATACGTATAGAGTTGTAAGTAGAGCGCGACGTGAATTATAGATTTGGATTATAATCGTTTTTTTTCGCAGAATCAGAATTCCGAAGTAGCTCTAGCTTTTGAGAAGTTTTTGATATAAAGAGCAGTCCAGAGTTGTTGCTGTTTAGATAGTGAATTTATTTAACCTAAAAGTCTAAAAAGCGGTCGCTGTGGTGTAGTGGTTAGCAGTGCGCGCTACCACTCCACAGGGCCTGGGTTCAAGCTCTGGTCAAAACAAAAAAATATAGAAAATAGGTTTTTTTCTTAACAGCGGTTGCCCCTCGGTAGGTGTGTATTTCTGCCATGAAAAACACGCCACAAATCGGAGGAGAAGCTCGGCCAAACACACATTGTGTAAGCGCGAATCTATTATTATTATTTTTTTCGTAGGAGAGGGAAATGCTTGATGCACTGGCCGGGGGCACTAGTCTCTATACCACCGTCGCCGAGTGTGGGACTCCCACCGAAGCGTGTTGGGCTACCCGCTAAAACCCAAACTCCCGCCGCCCGCGCAAGAGTCCCGCATCTGGCACCGCAATTCTGCATGTCTTCAGATGCAGGAGCGAGCTACTTAAGCCTCAAGGCGTTTCATTTGTGTGTCTTCAGTAGAAATCTGTCTTCTCGTTTGCAGCGGAGTACGAATTTCACGTATCTCGCAACTGCTTCCCACTTGTGTGCACTGGAGATCATTATCTGCGCGAAGACAAGAAGTGCTCGCAAGTGAAGAATGTATGGTGTACGCTATCTTCGATGTTTCCTCAGTAGTGATAGAACGGTAAGTCCACCCTGCCCTTTCTATGAAGATATTCTCGGCAGTAACCAACCCCGATAAAAAATATTTTCAAATATAGCTTTCTTAAAACTCTTTTGTTTGACACTCATACATTTATATAAATATTTCATGTAACTCGTGTATAAGTTAACTAAACTCGACTTTTCAAAGAGGTGGCAACGATCTTCAGAGGTATTTTCGAATTAATAAAAGAGACTTGCTTTTTCGTTTGACAGTATGATGCACATGTCAATTAACTGATCAGATAAGTTGGATTTAGTCTTTTAAACATGTGGCAACCCTCTTATATAGGCCAATAAAGCATTTAAAATTACCTTTGCCTTAATTCGACTTGAATTTGTTTTATTAAACATGTGAAAACCCTTCTAAATATAGTTCTGAAATGAAGCCTTTTCAAACCCATTTCCTATAAATTTTCAAACAGGTGGCAACTCTTTTCAGAGACCTCAAAAATATTCTGAATGTTCGAACTTAAGGTTTCTTAACACTCTTTCGTTTGCCATCCATATTTTGGTATTTTATATAACTAGTGTATACTTTAATTGTATTCGATTTTTCAAACAGGTGGCAACCAAAGTATTTTTTTAACTAACTTTCTTAAACCTCTTTCGCCTGATACCCATATTGGGCTAGACATTTATTCAATTTGAATTTAATTTTTTTACAGTATAATTTAATAAAAAACTGTAATTTAAATTTTTAACAGGTGGCAACTCTTTTCGAAAAATAAGACCTTATCGCAGATCTAAGCCCTTTAATTTGACACCTAATTTTTGAAAAACGACCGACTGATGACATTAACAATAAATGCCCTCGCATATTATCTATGTACATTACGGTGCATCAGTCTCCATACAAAAAATTGGTACCGTTTCGCCATCGAAATTATGAAATTTATTATATATATTTTAAGACTTCACACAAAATATTTGAGCAATACCAAAAACTCCATCAGAATATGATTTCAGAGAGGGCGACTGTCTTTCGTGTGATTTCTTTAATCTGGTGTTGGATGAGATAATAACAGCGTTATATTTCAAGGCTTTTGTCAAAAAAATTCGGAAGAATATTAAAAAATCGATTGTTTTTATAAATAAAAGTAATTTTTAAAAATATTTTTTTCTAAAAAATCAACTCAGATGTTAGAAGAGCTCAGGCTTAGTAGTACATATGTACTTATGTAGGTCTGCATAAAAATGTTTAAAAATCGACTCCGCCGTCATAAACAGTGGTGTTGTTTCCATCCAATTGGGTGGAAAAGTGTAAAAGCTCAGTTAGTCTAGACTTAACTTACGTAAGAAATCGTCAATGATTACGCAACACGTCAACCTTTGTTTTTGTATTTTCCTTTTCAGCTGACTGTCATAAACCACATCACAATATTCCTGAACGAAAATATATTGTATTGGCCAATATATCGAGCCCTAACCGCCAAAATAACGTAAGCGCCATTTTTTTTTTTAATTTTCTTTTCGATGCAGAAATACATCTAGATGCCCGAGGAATATTTCTGCATCAAAAAGAAAATTTAGAAAAAAATGTCGCTTACGTTATTTTGGCGGTTAGGGCTCGATATGTACTAGGTTACGTTACGTAAATTAAGTCTAGACTAACTAAGCCTTAAGGCGGGTAGCTTCTGATACAAATTTTAGATGTCTTCCAATCGCTCAGCATTTCAAGTGAATGTATATTTTTTAGTTTCTAATTTTATTTACATACTTCAAATAATCTGCTCTATGTTGCTTTATCTTCCCTTAGCTGATGCTGCTGCTCAAGAAACCCAATTACCATCGGAAATGTTTGTGTCAAACCAAAAAAATTGGTTACAACTGCGCGCTAGCAAGGGAAATATTTTCAGTTGGTGTTGTGGCGATTCAGCGGTGTAAATTAAAAAAAAAAAAAAAACGACGTATTATTAATTTTTCATAAAAAATAAATTGCAATAAACGGAAGTACAGTTCCCACACGAGTAAAATCGCAACATAAATGTCACATTTTAAATAAGTAATAAATGACATTCCAGCTTAATATTTTTTTATTATAAAAAGTCGCTTGCATTACTTTAGAAAAAGTGTGCTTATACAAATGTATGTATGCATGTAAATTTTATTTCACAAACGCATAATAAATGAGTGAGAAATATGATTAAAATTAAATGTGTTTTAAGGAAAAAAACTCGGTCGCCCCGCATAAGCTCTATTACGCTTATGAATTGTTGTATTGTGTATAGTTTTCAAATGTATGCCTGTTAGTATGTTTTTGTATAAAACATATTTACAATTTTAAGCCGGCACTTTGCGACTAATTTTGTTCACCAACTCATCGACACGCTCGCTCATGCCGGCAAATTGCTTTGGATGTGGACCGATCATCTGAATGATAGCAGCAACATCGGCGGAGACCTATTGTTAAAAATTCAATAAAATGTAAGAAGCTAAATAAAAGAAATGCGTGAAATATGTGTGTGTAGAAGACCTCACCTCCAAGAAACGCGCCAATGCCTTGAGCGTACGGAAGACTTGTTCTTCGACTGGATTACTTTGAAAGAACTGCAAAATTGCCATGGCCAATTCGACAGCAACGTCATCGAAGACCTGTAAGTAATTTTTGATATTGAATTAGCGACAAATCTAAACATTATGTATAATTAGTAAATCCGTATGGAGTTAAAAGGCCAAAAATCATCGCTCAATAAATTGCAAAAAATAGGAGAAATTTTCAAAAATTGCGAAAATTGTGCTGGCCGCAAACCAATTCAAATTGTAACGTAAAAATTAGTGAAGTGAATATTATACCGATATTGGAATATTTTAATAATTCTTACATTTAACATGTGTATAATTTATTTAAATACGATTTTTCAAATAGGTGACAACCCTCTTCAAAATATAGCCATAAGCATTCGGCGAGACGAACATTTAGGTACGCGTCTTTCCCGAGGATTGACGTGGTCCAAAGTTATGCAGTAACATACATAAAGAAAAAAAAAATTCCGACGAACTGATAACCTCCTCCTTTTCTGGTAAAAAAAAAATTGGCCGAACCACGCCTTTTACCTCTTTCGGTGACACCTGTGTACATTCGGAAATATTTTTTTTTTTTTAATTCTAATTATATTGGACCCCTACAATTATTATTATTATTTTTATTTGTTTTCTTCTTCTAGGCGAGACGAACATTTAGGTACGCGTCTTTCCCGAAGTTTGAAAAAGTTTGCCGAATCATTACTTTTCCCTTCGTACCTTCTAAGGGAATAGAGAAGTGTGACGAATAGCCATGATGTAATACATTTATGCAATAGATCTAACTGTAAAGATTATGAGCTAACCTGTAGCCCTTCTCTGGTTTGCAACAACAAACTCTACATAAAATATTATGTATATGGCTGACAGCTGTCATAGGAAGGGGAATCGAACGCTGAAGTTTATCGTAATTGATTAAAGGCACCATTTATGTATGTACATTAGGCCGTGCCACCTTAAAAGTATTTTTGCAAGGCAATTAAAAAATAATAATTGGCCGAACCACGCCTTTTACCTCTTTCGGTGACACCTATGTACATTCGGATATATATATTTTTTTAATTCTAATTATATTGGACCCCTAAAATTATTTGCACTAATGTAACGTACTCACCACTGTCTTCACTTCCTTAATGGCTATATTGTAGAGCATCATGGAGCCGGTGTTCTTCAATTGCGGACAATTTGACAGTATGCAATGTACTGCCACTTTTGTTGTAACGCGTATATTCGATATCGTTTGACCCATATAATCCCATTCGGAGATATAAAGCAGCCATTCAGAGGGGCCCAGATTTTCAAAAAGATTGCACATCTACATATATAAGGAAAAAATTCAAGTTTTATTTTTCTGCACAATCACAAAATGACATCGTCTTACAAACATTGCCCACGCTTGTTGTTCTTCGGGTGTATGCTTTTCAATATCTTGTGCAAAATTCATTAGCGTATGATCTCGACGATCCTGATGCAGTATAATGATGACATCATCTTTCAGCGCTGCATAGGCTAATGTACGTATTAAATGTACTCGCGTATCGGGTGAAAAGTTTTCTTCGCGCAATATACGCTGCACAAAAATTAGGAAATTATCACCTAGTACCCATGAGCCTTCATCTTCGATTAGGTACTGGTGCAATTCCTCCATGGCAGCCTCTTCTTCTTTGTAAATTCTACCGTCGAGCAATTTGACGAGGCATTCCAATTCAGTCTTAATCTGTAAGGAGAAGAAAATGCATGTTAATTAGATGTGTAACTCAGAGGTGTGTATGGAAAAGTAAGGAACTTAATTTTATTTTTAAACCAGTATGGAGAGAGATCCTCGTCCTACTACGTTTAGTCATTTCGCATGAGTCCCTATTGGAATTTGACCTATCAGGACTCCTGTCAGCACCGAGACTTTTCGCTTGGTCAGCTTAAGAAGCTCCGTTAACGGCCTATGGTCAAAAACTGGACGGAATTATATTACAACTTAGCATATCGAGTTTTTTTGTGCAGCGCTCGGTTATCTGAATAAAAGCCCATCTGTTCAGGAATAGGGCGGAGGTTGTCATTCAGGACTCCATTCGGTTATAAGTCTTATATGTTGGCGTGAGCTCCGAAAGCCATAACGTATAATAAAACTCGATGTGGAGTACTAACAATCCTAGAGCCATTTTTGCCGCTTGGCAACCAGAGTAATTAATATAATAAGTATTATGCTAGTAAGTAGCCGGTCGGATTCCGCCTTAATCGCGGCCACCCTTGCCTTAAACACATTACATAAATTTGAAAGCTTAAACCTGGCAGAACACATCCCCACAAACTCTTCCGTTGAATAGCGGCCCATCCGTGAAAACTGAACCTTTCTTCTATAAGCTTTATTTCCCCCACTCAATAGAAATTCGGGAATAAAATCTGAAACTGCGAGGGGGATGTATACCGATTGCATAAGATCAGTCCTGAGTCAGGGTTCCTGACGCGCAGCGCCCTGATTTGGTGGCCTAGACTAAACAAATAATAAAATATTAGTAAACTAAGAAGTAAACAAAGGGCAGCAGACGCAGCAGTTAAGGGTGCACTAAGATCTTGCCCGACAGAAAAGCTAAAGCTATCCTCGAGCTGGTCGCGATCGATCTTCACATGAAAGAAATGGCTATGAAATATATTGTCAGACTTAGAGAGTTAAGTATTTGGGGGACTGCATACTTGAGGCAAGGGCTCATGATTTATCGCGTGCAATTAGCCCCAGCTTTATTAGAAGGTTTTCGAGTACGATGAGAACGTGTGTTTCGAAACTAATGCAATTTAATTAAAGAAAAGAAAAAGCTTCTTCATTTAGTATATTTCCCTTCTAAAGAGAGCTGGATCATAACGCTTTAAAACGCTGGCCGTTGCAAAAAAAAAAACTTAATAAAGATTAGAACACGGAATGCCTGCCGCGACAAAAGACCAAAAATAACTACTTCCAGAAACCCGCTTTTCCTTGTTTTACCTACTGGGATGTATCGTTTTTTGTTTTTGTTTTAATTCATCAGAGTGTATAAGTATGTAGTACGAGTAATTAAATTTCATATAACACTTACATTGATGTCTTTGTGTACTAGAGCAGGTTCGCGTGGGATTTCCTTCTCCTCAGTCGATTGGGAGCGTTCTGTGCCATTTGCGCGTTGTTGCTGACGCGGAGTGGATGCTTCGCTGTCTGACATATTCACCTAAAAATACCAATAAAATTTAAATGCCGGAATGTGGAAAGAAAATGGTAAATATATGTGCATGTGTATGTACATATACTAAGTATGTTTGTATAAATATTTATGAATCTATTAAACATACATACATACATTAATATAAAAATAAAGGTGATACCACTGTTAATACATATGTACATACATACATATATGAATTGTCAAAAGGAGTAAAATTACAATTTTTTATGGTCTAGTGTACATATATACATAGATATATATTTAATAAATGTATAATTCTCATAAATTAATTGTACACTTGGAAGCACATTCTACAATGTACCATGTAAATAACCAGGAAATTGCCGCACAAAAAGCGCTCATTGGCAATAATTTTATCCATTGCATGGTTAATCGTTTATATAACCCCAACAAAAATCTGTTTATGCGCTTCATAAAGTAAAATTGGTGTGGTGCATATTTGTAGTGTATTTATTTGTTCAAGTGTATGTGAGCAGAGACTTTTATGTTGTTTTTTTTTTGTTTTGTAAAACGTATAGAATTATATAGGTAGTGCACAGCTGTCAATATATCGCGGGTCTTTGGTGACAAGACAGCCAGCATCATCTGCTAAGGAAGCTTTCATTTTGTTAGAAAGTGGAACAAATACATTAACTTTGTCGGAAGTAAACTTGCCCCAGATTTCAAATAAATTATTTTTGTATCTGCGCTAGTATTTCAGTATATTCCTTTTCAAAAATCCCATGCAAAAAAAAATTATTAAAATTGCAAAATATTCGTGAAACTGGTGGCCTCGGCTACTAATTTGGCCTCCTTTCTTTT
>NW_023458555.1:35094075-35096606 GCF_013731165.1 Rhagoletis pomonella | reverse complement strand
AATGCCTAGTGGAAATTGGGCATAAGATTTAGATTCACAAATAGACAACGTAAAGTCGCTTAGTGAAGGCACATCTCTTAATAAGATGGTCCACAATTATAGAATTCAACTCATATGAATGCCTGGTGCCGGCCTCCACTGGGGAAGGTTGTAAAGCTGACGTATCGGCAAGAAAAGTTACTACCATCTTTCTAGGAAAGGACAGTATACCTATGACCACTTTTTAAACATGAGAGAGAGCGTAATATTCAATGGTCCAGCTTTTAATTCTGTGAAACCCCCAAGAGCATAGTAAGAGAAGCAAGTGTGCAACAACTTTCATGGCTTGGCAAACTACAGCCTTAACAAAGGGATTTGTTTCCGAGTGATATTTTAACTGCGAAATGGATTGGTACTTGGCCTATATGTGGGGTAAACTACGCTCCTGTCTTTTGAGTCCAGCCTAATTAAATTCTGACTAAATTGATTTAACTGCCTAATTTTTTTTCCTACCGGGTACGTACGTATTGGTGTAAAATGTCTGTATGGATTTTAGTACTTGTGATACAACGGATATGTCGGAATGTTGAGATGATTTTTCATATAAACAAATGTTGTTGGCTTCCTGAGTTCATACAAAACGCGCGAACAAGTAGACGGCGGCAGAAGGTGGAATAGAAAGACACTTTCTCAACACTCTTTGAAATACACTTAAAAATATAAGCATTTGTGTGTGTGTGTGTGTGTGTGTGTATACATATGTAAATAGAATTTAGATGCAGTGCATGCACAAGCGAAACACTTTCTTTACTTTCATGTCTAGGCTTTTTCAACACTCTTCCACACCTATGGAGCGAATTTAATAAATTAAGACAGTAAAAATAAGTAAGAAAACGCGCATATTTCTTAAAATAGTATCTGTATTTATAGACGGGAAAGTGGGGAAAATTTGTCACCGTCTGCCTTCTCATCTCTGTTTTGCTTATTTTCTTTTCGCTGAAAAAGCTATACTCGTACAGACATACAGGAACAAAAATGCAATGTGAACGCAACTTCTGCGTTGCTACGGGCTCGTCACTGTTGCTATTCTTAGATAAAAATTCAATTTCAAAACTTCAACATTTTAAAATTTTGAAAAGTTCTTGCATTTTTTAGTTAAGAATGTTCAAAAATCGAAAAAAGGTGACTGGCTTTTGTTATGAGTTTCATTAAACACCGCCACACATCTCATTTCATTTGGATTTCTTAAACTTTTTACTCACTTTTGTGCACAACTTTTGTCGTTAGATTTTTTTTTTTTTAATTACGTTTGCTTTGCTTTCTTAAATATGCTTTAAAATGGGTAATTATCTTTGAAAACTCCTTTTTATCACTTTTCTATCGTTTATACTCATTCACTTTTTTTTATGTATTTTTTCAATATTTTTTCCAGTCCCAATACTTTAGAAATGATCCCACAAGCACCCGTTCACTTCGAAAAGAATTTTCACATTGTCGCCGCGAATCGAGCGCGAACTTATGACTCGGCTTTCCGAAACATGCTTTTGCTACAATTGAGTTAATTTGCATATAAATAGAATTGGTTACGTTGCGTACTCGTAACGCTGCAGCATTTAGCGGCGAATTTCGGAAACACCAAAAGTTGCATGCGGCCGGCCAGTTTGGTGAGCGTTATACGTCGATCGAAAGAGCAGTGCACAGTGGTTTATGTATAAGTGGAAATAAGTTAAAATTGTATAGGTCTTTAGATCTTTCATGGAATAGGGGTGGAATTCTATTGTACCACCACCGCCGCCTGACGCCTGGCTGTCTGAGTAGATATTAATCTCCCTTACCGTAATTTTTTTTCTTCCGGACCACTGTAGCGTCTTTCAGGCGGAACTGATGGAAATTGACCCAGCCACAAAACTGGTCAAGTGTGATATGATATCCCAAGCTGATATCTACATCTTCACTGACAGCCCGGTGACAATCAAATCCCTTACGAAGCAGTCGACAACCTTCATGGTAGCCGTGAAATGTCGCACATCTCTTAACGGGATTACTGAGTCATTTCGCCCAAAGGTGATATGGGTTCCGGGACACTGCGACATTGGAGGCAACTGCAAAGCCGATGAACTGGTGCGACTTGGCACCAAACTCCCTATGAGGATATAAACGATGAAATAGAAATACCCTTACAAACTTGCAAGCTACTTCGAGAGGCTCACTAAAGTGTAGAACAACAGATGGCATGACGAAATCACCTGTAAAACTGCCAGGAATGTATGGCCAACGCTCAGCGCTAAACGCACTGGCCTACTACTGAGCTTAAATACGCAAAATATCATTTTTTTAGTGTCTGTTATAACTACGGTGACCATCCGTCCTGTATTATACGGGACAGTCCTCTTTTTTGACCCATTGTCCTGGTAATTTATTTATTTTATACGGGACGCCAAATGTTCTGTATTTATTTTAATGTCCTGTATTTGTCCCGTATTCGGCGCTCCGAAGCCTTAACAGCCAGTGTACGAAAATAAACTATATTGTACGTTACTATTTCGTTTCGT
>NW_023458555.1:35080030-35093975 GCF_013731165.1 Rhagoletis pomonella | reverse complement strand
AAATGAATCGTGCAGGGAAAATATTTTTATGTATGTACATATATGCACTAAACAAATACAAAACGAATGGCTGCAATGAATAAAAAAAATAAAAATGTTTTTTAATTGAATTGGATATGAAAATTTACAGAAAAAATTATTTTTCACGTAATTGAAACGTTTGCATACATATAAAACGTACCCTATGGTACAATTGTCACAAACGAAAAGCAAACGTTTCTCGTTGGGGAAAATGACAGTGAATCTTACAATTTGTTTCTGACTATTTACAAAACTGTACAAAACCACAAATGATATGATGATCGATGAGCAAATGGGAATTGTTTTGTACAGTTTATTTTCGTACCCTGTTAACAGCTCATTAAAATGGCTTGCCTATGAACTAGTTTTAAGTGATTTTGGTATATAATGGCAATTTTCTTTATAAACAGTTATTATTTTCTAATCTGAATGCCTGTGATTCGAGTCGAAGAATACATACAGTGACCAAAATATAAATTGAGACCCGACATTTTAGTAAGTTGTGGCTTTATTTTATAAAGTAAAGCTCTTTTCCTAAGAAAAACTATAAAATTAATTCTGCAATAGGTGCGTTCGTTTAAAATCTCCAGTAAAAACCAACCAACTGCCAAATTCCGGCGAAATGTCATCTGTTCTCTCACAAGAGAAAAATATCCCAAATAGTACGCGAAAAGAAAATTTGCAGAAACTTGCAAGTTAGATGAACAGCTGATATAATTTTTGTTTACATTCAAAAGTGTAAAATTTAAAACGTACGAAAAGCCATCACAAAGTGTTATACTGACACAGTTTATTGATTAAACAAATAACTACTTATTTCTTACAAGTTTAATTGGTCGCATTTTGTAATTTTTAACTTCCAAACCATCAAATTCAATTTTGTGAGTTGCGTAAATGCCAACCAGCTGTTTTTGATCAGCTGTTTTCCTGTTGGCAAATTGCTGTTGGCAAAAATTTTTCCAGCAGAAACCAGCAGCTTCCCCTCAAAATGAAATGTCACTTTGCTCTCTCAATTTCCCCTACTTTGCGAGTTTTTTGCGTACGCGAACGCAAAAACTTGTAAGTTTTGGTTAAACATGAACAATTAACAGCTACGCGAACGCAACTAATGTTTCACCAAATTTCAAACCTTTTAATTAGAATCTTTAGAAAAAAAATTGGGTTGCAGTTTTGTAACTCATTAAAATTGAGTTTAATAAAGTGCGAATGGAAAGTGCTGCTCATTTACTTCTCTTTCAATAAAGAAGGCCGAACATACATAATTTGTATGGAAAAAAGCGTAACACTGTCAAAAAAGAAAAAAAAAACAAAATTGCCAACAATTAATGGTAAGCCTTACCGACTTAAAATTGCACTTTCTGATACTAAAATGTAACGAATTTTTTTAACAAATTTTATGGGGTAAAAATCTCGAGAAAATTATACTACAAATTTGTGATGTTACTATAAGGATAATCTTTCAGGGAAAACAGTGTGGACAAAATTTGCAAAATAATTTTTTGTCCCGTATTCGGCTTTCATAAATATGGTCACCGTAGTTATAACAGAGCACTGCCTAATTGGCAGGCATGCCTATCGACTAGGCGTGCGGCTACATGGCTTCTGTAGAAGTTGTCAAGATGAAGAAGAGGAGGAAACGATTTTGCACCTGTTGTGCCAGTGCCCTGCTCTATTTTGACGAAAACACTCCACACTGGGCAGACAACCTGGAGGACCTTAGATGCGTTTTAGGAGGGATTTAGAGCTACTGACTCCACATGCGGTATCACAATGGGCCCAGAGCTTAAGTGTGTCTTACAGGCAACTGCGACAATCTATCTACCTACCATCATCACATATATCAGCAGCCAATTGAAAGCCCCTCCACATTCAATAATAATTCACTAGTGCCCACTTCTAACCACAGCTTCCCGTCCAATCCTCCCTAAATGAAATGTGCGTAAAGAAAGAGTTGATGGGTGATTAGCCCCACAGTGAGACGTATTTTCAGGGATGAAATCGAATCCTCAAAATTGTTTATGTATTGAAGTCACTTAGGTAACTGGTGTAGCTAAGGCTAAGGCGAAGAAGCTGGAAAATGCATTTGAAGCAAGTATTTCTCGCTAATGTTTCTAGTAAAGGTGCCAACTTACCTCCTCAGGCTTTTACGATGGCTTTTACGATTTTAAATTCGATTTTTTTTTTGGAGTGTTTAATGGGAAATGAGCTGAAGAGTAGACCTAATTCACCACTTTCTATGTCTTTGCCTACATTCCCAGGTCATGGGACTTTAACTGTTTTAGGTTCTCAAAGCTCGGCAGTGATATAGGAAGCGGAACTATGTGAGCCTCTCATTTTCATTTGCCATGAAAAGTAGTTTAACAGCACCGCAACCAGTTTTCTAAATAAATCCATTAATCGGATTGGTCTTCATACGAAAAAAATGTTTGTTGTTGTAGGTATTAATGTACTCGTACTTTACGAAAAAATGGCACTGAAGATGGCGCAACGCCGAGTCTGTTTTATTCACCTAACCATATTAGACAGGGGATGGCGAAAATGACTTCCCAAAAAAATCATACTCCCATCCCGTCGGAAGAGACAACCAACACCAATGCACTTCTGTCATTAACAGGATCTCTAAACCTCCTCAAGTTTGCATGCAGGCCATTTTAGCAAAAAAAAAGCTGTTTAAAACTTATTTTGAATCTGAAAACAATCCAAGAAAATTTTTACAGTACAAAAAATCGAGTACACAACAACAAATTTATAGGTATTTATTTGTATTCCATTATTTTTAGCTTACACTCGCTAGCATAGACCCCATGAGAGTATTCTTAAAGACTTCTCATCAATGTGTAATCAAATACATATTTGGGGTATTCACAACGGTGTTGTATGTCGTAAACTTTAAACGCCTAAAAAATATATTAAGGGAGTTCGCAAAGTACCATCAAAGTTATATTTTGAGTTTTTTTCAGTGTTGAAAAATAGTTGGTTGTCGTTTCAAATTCTCTAAATATTTATTTATGCTTTTAAAGTTTATGACATACAACAATACGACACTTACGGCACCGTTATGAATCCCTCAAATATAAACATCTCTTCGGCTAACTAAATACCATGAAAGAAAATATTAAAAATAACAACGAAAAGCAGAAACAAAAGGCAATTATGATTTGAGGTCCTGCAACGCTAACCACGAAAACCGCTTTCTCAGCGCAGCAGTGGGTCCTGTCGCCGACAAATGTTAGTGACTACCCTACAAGAATTGTGTGATGGAAACTTACACATTCTCATTTATTTTACTAACACATTTGCAAATTTTGGGTTGGTTAAAAGGAGACCAATATATAAGGCCATAAGTTGGAGGAAGACGGAAGATCATATGTACACAAATGTTTACATCAGATTTTTCACACTGCCCTTTAGAATGTGATAGAAACTTGTAGGTAGCCAGTGACAGAAATCTCTATCAGCCTTGCCAGTCAAATGATTTGTCAAATGATAGTCACTGTTCTTGCAGGGTATGAATGTAGTATGTATGTATATACAAGTTCACACATTGCAATGCCAACAATCAACAGCCAACACTTCCATAACAGTTAGGATTTTGTATTGCGCCTTGGTTTGCTAGCTCAGGGACAATTAAAAGTTAAGCCGTCCACTTTAACGGTCAATTGTGCATCGAACGTGGCCCGGAGCAGTTTATCGCAAGAAAGCTTTCAAGATTCACGAATTTCAAGACAAAGTACCATATGCAGGAATTTTCAAAAAATTGTGAAAAGTGAAAAGTTAACTTAAGTTTGTTTCAATTATTTTCTGAAATTGAAAATAAATTACTAAAAGTGTTTGAGAATTTGTTTGCAAGTTAAAAAATTAATTAATTTTTAATTAAAATGTTGCTCTGGAAAGTATGCTCATTGATTTGCTTGCTGTGTATACATTCTACATTTCAAATTGAGCTGGATAATAACTATTTAAATGTGAGAATAATGAGTGCTACTTTAATTGTTTAGATATAGAAATGTGTGAACAAATATAGGACTTTTTGGTATAAAAGTTTATGGAAAAAACTAATTTTGTAATCAAAAAATACAGTTACCGAAAAATATTCAGAACAGCCAAAAACACCAAATGAATTTTTTGAGGAGCAGGGATCGAAACTACATAGGTCCTACGGAGTGATAGTATGCTACGCACCCCTTACAACTAGTCCACAGCGGCCGGTATTTAGGAGTTGCTAAATAGTAATAATATTTTAGCGCTTATCATTTCAGTTAGTGTTTGGCCGACCTTCTCCTTTAATTTGTGGTGTGCGTCCTAATTTTAGAGCCAAATGGACTGAGTGAGAAGCTTTTTCAAGACAGAATTACACTCGGATGTTTGACGTTTTTTTTTTTTTTTTTTTGAATACTGCTCGGACCATGGATCGACCTCGGTCCTACGGAGTGGTAGTATGCACCTCTATCGATTTGGCCACAGCGGCTAGATTTCTAGGAAACAAAATTTGGAGATTTGTGATCTCGAAAACGGGACCTACATCAGCTTACAGAATTTTTGGTGCTCATTGCAAATCCGTTTTCTAAATTTTTTAGCAAGTCTAGTTTTAGAGAAAAAAGTGTTGTGGTGTCAAAAATGACAAATTTTAAAAATTAAAAAGAAAATGAATTTGGACATTGTGTTTCCTAAAAAAAAAAAACGTATTAAAAACAAAAGCAATTCTTTTTATGGATTCTACCTCATTTCGATGAGTTGAGTAGAAATGGGTAAAAAAAATCTTGTTTTCTAGATTTAACTCATCTAAATTTGATTGAACTGATTTGTGATTTTCGGAATTTTCGAAACTTTTCAAGAATTTGTTGCGATGTTGGTTGTAAAACATACCAAATTGTTGCAAATTTAAAAAATCGGTCAATAACCACGCCCACATCCCTTATAACGGTAATTTAGAGAAATACGAAGTCTTCGATAAATCAGTAAATACGGAAGCTAATTTATTCAAAATTGATGTTTGCAATAATTCATTAGCAAAAAATACGTTTATGATAAAATTTTGGAAAATGGGCGTGGCACCGCCTACTTATGACCACATATGTGTATCTCGGTAACCATTCGATCAATTTGTACCAAACTTGGCATGATTGTTGTGCTTGCCACGTAAAAGCAAAACTTTGAAAATTACTGAAATCGGACTAAAATTACACCCACTTTTCACATAACGGTAAATTTCAGAAATGCTAGAAACTTCGAAACTTAAGGACGCTAATATACTCAAAATTTATACCAACAAAAAATCCCTTCAAAAAAGTAGTATTATCATGGAATTTCGGAGAATGGGCGTGGTACCGCCCACATATAACTATATAAGTTTATCACATCTAACGTAACTTCCTGTCGAAGATGTTTGAAATATGGGTAAAACCACCCCTGCTTACCATGTAGAGGCAGCATCAAGCAACTAGACTTTGAGTAAATAGACCTAATACATCCAAACCGAATCGTGAGTCAGACGCACCGAGTATGACGCCTATTATATTCTGGTTATTAATAAACTTTTTCGTCTACGTGAAATTTGCTACTTTGGTTCAAATCAGAATTTATGACACCAAAAATCCGGAAATGAGCCAGTTTGGTTGACTGCCCCCAACATTATATTTATGGCGAAAGAAAGACTCATAAATTCCGAGCGCTCATAAAATTGTTTAAAGGGTACTCTTTAATTCTACTTTTTCTTTTACAGCACAAATTAAGTGGCGTCATTCAATGGAAGTATGAGAAGCGGCCGTTTTGTAATGCTTTTACAGGTATGTACTTGTATATTCTATAACTCTGAAAAGGTATAACATATTTTGTATGTATAAATGCTAGGTTCTGTTTTCGCAGTGAAAAATTGACTTACGTATATACATATGTATGCACATTAGGGTGGTCGAAAATAAGTAAAGCCGGAATATTAATGCTCACACCCCAAGGACTGCTCTATATCGGAAAAAATATACCCCTATATATTTTTTTTAATAAAATATTTTTTTAGAGGTCGCTTAAAGCGCTCAAAGTTTTCCATGTATTTTATATGGGAAAAAACAAATTTTCGTAGAAATTGTATAGAATTCTTGACAATCAATATTGTTCGATCGAAAAACTCTGGTTCTCTTCAGGAGACTTCCAATAACAATATCCAATTGTTTATTTAACCATTTTTTAATACTAAAGATTTTTAATTTATCCTTCCAATGCATTTTCTGACATTTTCAGGGGGTTTGGCAGACCCAAAAAAAAATAAAAATTAGGGGTATATTTCGGTATGGAGTAAATGCCGACTTTTCACCCAAATTTCAAACTTTTTAACCAGAGCTTTTAGAAAAAAATTGGGGTATGCAGTTTTTAGCCCATTTAATTCTAATTTAATAAAGCGCAAGTTTAAAGTTGCTGAAAAATCCCGTTGATTTTTGAGACTTTTTTTTGTTGAAGGTGTTTCACGTTTTTTCCATACAAAGTAACTTCGACAAATTTCTTTTATATGGAGGGCACTGCCAGCAAAAAAATTGCAAAAAATCAATCGAATTTTTTAGCAGCTTCAAACTTACACCTCATTATATAATAATAAAATGGGCTACAAAACTGCATACCAAATTTTTGTTTAAAAGATTCGCGAAATTTTTAGACAACTGTAAGGCCCGTGGATGCCGAGGCGCTAACACGCTGACTGATTAAAATTATGGCTTATGTAGAATGTAAATAATCATACATATCTGGATTAGTTTTAGATAAATTCTAGTATATTTTGCAACTTTTAATGATTCAAAGGTCTTTACTACCCGCTGTACCTTGTTCTTTTTAAAGCCCTGTATGCAGCTCTCAAGAAAACGGTCAAGAAAAAATTGCCATTATTTCGCTTGTGTCTCCAAGGAATTTTGACATTTTTGATACCTCACAGCCTGTTGCCTCACTCTTTCCTCAAGAAATAATGGAACGGGCATATATTTCTGTTGCAAACCTGGGTTGCCTTGTGCTCTTTTTTCACAAAAAACGTTAGAAAACCGTAGTAGAAAGCCTAGTAAATTTCTTAAGAACTGCGTACTGCCTTAAGGAAATTTGACTCAAGTAAATTTCTTAGCCATTTCTTGTACGTCATTTTATATGGAGTTTTTGCTTTTCTTGAGAGCTGCATACAGGCCTTAAAGATGAAGCCCGTTTGATGCCGTGAGGATGCGTGTTTCGAAGAAAACGTAATCAGGTCTGGTTCAGGCACTGATATAAAAAGTGTGCTTCAAAGAAATAGTTATTTTAACGGGTGTCTCTCCTTTGAATCCTAGGACTTCCTTACCTTTGATAACCCCTAATAATATGTCAACGACCAAACAGAAATTTGTAGTCTAAAAAACAAAAAGATTTTATCAGACTGAAATTATTCACCGTATTTTTAATTTACTCTTTTCATTTACTCATAATTATTAATACTTTTTAAATACTTATTAAGTTAGGGCTACTGAAAACAAGTGTTCCTATTCACTGATTGTATATTTTTTTTGTTACATTTAATTCAAAGGCTGCGGCAAGAAACGGTCATCTCTTCCACCTTATCCCTTATGGAAACGCGCCGATATTGATGAAGCAAAAGAGTACAACAGCGATGATGTGGCCGAAGGACTAAGTGATCTCATCGATATAAATGCTGAACCGGCTGTAGAAAATGTACAAAAACAAATTATGTCCCAGGCTAAGATATTTGAAGCCATTAAAGAGGCCAGCAAGGAAATATTCCGGCAGAAGAATAGACAAAGAATGAGGCAACTTGAAGAGAATCAAGATACAGTTGAAGGAGTTTAAGCAACAAAAACAAAAGGAATGAAAATGGCAAGAACAAAAAGATATAGAAAGTGCTAACGCATATAGAAAAGTAGCTATAGTAATAAAAACTCTTTGAAAAAAGTAATAAAACTAAAACTAATAAAAAATTTACAAATGCATGTAGCGTTACTACGCCTATGTAGTTAGTAAAAACAGTTCAGCTCGAATTATTCCATATTTTCAGAATCATTATAATTTGGCTCTCAAAGGGCCTTGGCTCAAATTAAAGGTCTTGAATAGTACTAAAAGACACTTCGTGTTCGAAGGATATAGAATTGTGTGAAGGATGCACAGCTGCAAGCAAATAAAAAAATGCAATAAATAATAATGAATTTTTTAAATTGAGGCGTTAACATTTTTTTCGAATTTTGTTTTTCGATTCTGCATGTTTTTTTTTAAGACCACTATTTTTTACCAATTGTTTTAAGGTCAAGGAGTAATTGTGGTCCAATGGTAATTTTTCTTCCGTGAATGGAAATTAGCTCTCAGAACCATTTTATTTCATATCAAAATGCTACTTCTGTCGAAAGCGCTACGATTAATTCGCATGCAGTGTTCAAAAAGCACACTGTGCATTTATAAACAATGTATAAGATAATGAAATGAAATATCTTTCATACTTGGGCGTATAAAATTTTTGATTCTTATTCTGTAAATTTAAGTAAAATTACCACATCATATGATAATTTTACTTTTACAGCTTCTGACTGTCATTCACCTGGAAGTGGTCGGATGTGATTATTTTGCGTACGGTTCAAATCGCAGCTCACGACGTCCAGATATTTATGTCTGCGTATTCTCTGAGTAGCGACCAAACATCCTTTTGGGAGCGAACTAAATTGCGAAGGCGTAAAACCTCGCCATTTGCCACGTAACGCAGCGCAAATTCGGAGTTGCATTTGTGGTGGGAGGCGTTCACCCCGATGGTCGAACGTCTAGCCACAATCCGCATTAAAGCGATATTCTTAAACATCTCGCTCATATTTGCCAATGCCCCCATGGGAGAGAAGGACGAGTTGTCCAAGGATATCTTCTATGAACGCTTGGAGCGTGCATATGAGGGCTGTCCCCTACATGATATCAAAATCATGCTTGGCGATTTTAATGTCAAGGTGGGCAAGGAAGGAACCTTTGGCGCCACTGTCGCTAAAATTCAGCCTCCACAACGAAACGTCCGATAACGAACTGGGGCTGATCGACTTCGCCGGTACCCGAAACATGGTATTATGTAGTACTAGGTTCCAACTTAAAGATCATCATCAAGCTATACGTCACGTCGACCATGTTGTTATAGACGTAAGGCGCGCTTACAGTATTTTGGATATACGTAAACTTCGAGGGCCAAACATCGACTCGGACCACTATCTTGTTGCATCCAAGATAGCACCCGCCTCTGTGCAGCAAAAAACTTGCGCCCAACAATGCAAGCAAAGCTTAACGTCGAAAAGCCAATCACAACAAACGGCCAATTTATTCGCCGCCCGATTTTCCCACATCTTCTCACTGAGAGCGCTCTTCAACAAACCGACATACGCAAGCAGTGTTGCCAGAACTTTTTGGGCCGACCGGCTAGATTGGCAAAAAAAAACGGCTAAAAACGGCTAAAATATTTTAGTGAAAATTCACATGCTTTATTTAAATAAATCGCAAGAAACGAAAGACTAGTTAACACCATTAATTTATATCGAGTGTATATTCCTCATCATCAAATGAATCACTATTGTATATATCACCTGAATTCATTAATTTTAAGAGATCGTCATCTACAGTAAAATTATGGCAGCAGTTTACTTCGCGTTTTAAACCGTATCTTATATATAAAATAGCGTTTAACGTTTTAACGCACATTGGATTTCTTTGCTTAGTTTTTATTATATTCATTGAACTAAATATTCGCTCTACTTCTGCATTACTTATAGGCAAAACAAGAAAACTAAAAACTAGGTTGGAAAGGTCAGCAAAAGGGTTTTCTCCTAGGGCATTTCGAAATTGATAAACTTCGGCTCAAAATTTTACAGTTGAGTCTAAATTACTCCAGGTATGTAACGTTAACCGTAGCCATTGCATCTCTATGGATGTTATTTCGTCGGCATTATATTTGTGTTTTTGTTGCTGTAGTTGAACAAATACTTTTGGTTTAATTACTCTTAATGCATTTCCAACCGAAAAAAGTAAATTTTTTTAGTGTGGCAATATTTGTAGGGAGGCGTTGGCGTAATTCCTTTATTAAAGTGATAATAAAATAGCGACCATTTTCTCGAATTATTTTCTCGGCTTCGTGGTCAAAAGCGTTTGTGCTTACTTTTGTTTTTAAATACTCTTCAAAACTGTGATAAAACTGAAGAAATGGAGCAAGGTATGGTTCCAACGGGGAGCATATAGGATCAAATGTGTCCGCGCTAATAACCACTAGAGAGCATTGATGCGAAAGTAAAACATTGAGTTCATTAAAAGTCTTCATTGGGTCTGCATTATTGCTTTCGAACAACTTGTTTACTTTTTGCACCTGAAAATTAGGCAAATAGTAAAATCCATATATGCAATACTCCTATATTGGCAGTAAGAGCTAGTACCGTCCGAAAACACTACAGTACAGATATATCAATAAACACGTACGAAAGAAAAGGAACATACCATTTATAAATAAACATGTACACAACACATCTACAAAACCGGCACTCAAGTACACAATACATTGACAAAAACAGTACTAGACTGTCTCGCTTTGATTTCGGAATGCTTACACATTGAGATGTTAGCTTACTATCAACATAGAAGTATTACATATATGGTAAAATCGGCTAAAAACGGCTAACTTTTTTTTACAAACCGGCTAACAAATCGGCTGCCGGCTAGATCGAATTTTCTCCGGCTAGTTGCTATCAAAACCGGCTAAATCTAGCCGGAAAACGGCTAAAATGGCAACGCTGTACGCAAGCAGTGGAAACACATTTCTCGCTCATTAAGTACCGCCGCCGAGGAAGAGAGAGGCCGAGATACCTGAGTGCGAAGAGCTTGAAATGCTGGCTGACAGGACAAACGCCTGAAAATTGTATCAGAGAGTTAGGCAACTTACGAAAGGTTTCAAGACCAGGGCCAACCCTGTAAGAACCAAGAGACCGATGTCCAGAACGTACTTAAGTTATGGAGGGAACACTTTTCCACGCTATTGAAATGAAGCAGCACTGAAAGTAGTGGAGAAGCGAATCCGAGCTTCCACACCTTCATTGGGATTAAGGCCGTTTCTAATGAAAAATTTTGTGGAAAATCCACAATAATTTACACATGGTAGAAGTTATAGCACACATCTCTTCTCTTATTCCCTTTAGTAATTAACCGATTCATAAATAACTAAACAAAAATTTTCAAAAGCACAATAAAATCATAATGGCTTTATTTCTATTGCTAGTTGGAATTAAGGCGATATCGAAATTGTGGTTTTATTTCCAATCGCCATTATGGCCTTATTGCGCATGGTGTTATAGCACCCCACCGTAGCATGTAGCGTTCTAATATTTGTTTTATAAAATACTTTAATTGCGATCTTTTGCTGAAGATTGATTTAAGAAGTCTAATGACGTGGGACTCCGTTAGGAATACACTTGGGAGTCTGCCCAAGACAACTGAAGTCTTTGATTTTAGCTTAACGATGCCCGCTACAATGCCTATAAAAAGTGTTAGTAAAGATTATATTGAAGTCACATAAAATTTTAAGTTCAATGGCTTGTAGTATAAACAGACGGCAGCATCCGGACCAACTCGTTAATTCGGAATTATCGCGGGAATTAACTGCAGTTGATCCGGATTAAGTCCTGCAGCTTATCCTCAAAATTAACGCGGATCAGGGAAATTTTCGATGACAACTCTGGCCAAAACGGCCAGAAAGCGGTAGCCGAGTGGTGAGAGCGGCGTACTACAATTCCGTAGGACCCACGTTCGATCTTCGGTTCCAGAAATTGCTAAATATTTCTTCTTAAATTTTTTGATTTAATATTCAACAATTTTATTGAGCTTGAGGCCATTTTTTAATGAAAACTATTGTGTAATTTTTCCACAATAGTTTTCATTAATAAACGGCCTCAAGCTCAATAAAATTGATGACTATAATTGTTATAAGAACATAAATAACAAAAACAAATTCTTTAATTTCACAAAAAGGAGAAGGTTATCAATTCGTCGGAATCTTTTTTTTTTTATGTATGTTACCGCATAACTTTGTACCACGTTAACCGATTTCTATAATTCTTTTTTTTTTTTTTTAAGGAAAGGTATTACCTCACGGGTGGTCCCATATTAATTTGGTTTAAATCCGATCTTTGGATCATGGAGAAATTAACCGTAGTATTAAATTTTTATATGAGAATTTAAGTCGGTTTTGCTTTTTGCTTAAAAACTACTTGTTTCCTTAAAAACTACTTGTTTATTTGATTTTCATATTTTTATTTATTTGTTTTATTTTAAATTTATTAAAAAATAGTGCACAATAACTAATTAAAAACAACACTAAAAAATATGGTTATAACTGAATAAAAAAAAAAAATTATGAAAATTCTACTGGCCGTAGGCCTCGAAACCAGATCAACGTGACGTCTAAGATTTTATGGATTTTGGTGAGTTTTTCGAAATGTGGTCACGAGTTTAGTTTATTTGGATTCAAAAAATAAAACGAGGCTAATGATAAAAATGTAGGTACATATGTAGTATATGTACTCATGTACAAAAATATACTTATCTAAGAATTACTAAAATGTTATTCATTTAAATATTTTGTTACATGCAGAAATACTTTAAATAATCTTAGCACCAACGAAGTTACATTTACGTTTCAGAATCTTATGCCTACTATGTATTAATTTTGGACCTGGGCTTTCTTCGATAGACGTACTTTGACGCCACCTTTCGGTTGAATACCCACGGAGTGGTTATCGATAATAATTTCTCGCCTACTCATAATTTCAATATTGAAGTTTTGTAAAACTTTTACAATGCCCAACTTCGAGTTGATCATGCCCATACGCAGAGCAATACATTGACGTGGGCCAGCGCCGAACGGCATGTAAGCGTTGGCATTATAATTTGGACTTCCAGGCAAAAAGCGATCCGGGTCGTATGTCATCGGATTCGGAAAGTATTGTGGGTCACGATGAATACCGAGCAGCGATATAACAATGGGTATGCCTTTCTCGATGACATGACTGGTGCCGGGTATGGTGTAGTCTTGTGTACATTCACGATTCAAGAAGGGCAACGGATATTTGCGATTGGTTTCTGCAAAAGGAAAAAAAAAAAAAACATTTCAATGATTTTATTCCATTGTTTTGATTTGCGTTATCAATTACCTTGCAAACATAATTCGAGAAAAGACATTTCACGCAAGGCATCATAGCTCAACTGACCGTTGTGGCGTTCCAGCACTTCATCCACTTCCTTTTTGGCGCGTGCCAACAGGTCTGGGTATTGCGCCAATTCGAAGATGGTGAAAGCAGCTGAAGAGCTAGTAGTCTCCTGACCAGCAATATAGAAAATGAAACCCTGCGCGCCAATGTGGTCGATAGTGAATTCGTTTTGTTCGCCAGTGGCTATGGGAAAGGGAATGTATAGGCAAGGTCTAAGATACGGATACATATATACTATATGGGACATGATTTCAAGCGTTTCATACCTGCATTGGGGTTTGTGCTCCAATTTTCATCATCCTCGGTGATTTTGCCCGTGTTCCGTAGCTGCATCATCAATTGCAACATATCTTTGCGTACTATATTGTGTTTCTCGCGATATTCAATTGTCTCTTTCATAATGTCACGCAAACCAACGGCTGTGTAGTTTTTTAGACCCAAGCGAAACATGAATTTGATGATGCTGTCAAGTGCATGTAGGGAAGAAAATGAAGTTAAGTAGTTGCTCTACACAGATATTTTCAATTGAAAACTAGTGTTAAGATTTACATTGAACCCGATTTTCTACATATATGCATATTTACAGCCAGGGTATCTTATCTACATATACCCCCAAAGAACTCGCTGTTGAGTTTATGGCTATCAGGCAAATAACTCCTTACAACATTCAGGGTATTAAACCTAAGGCAGGATGT
>NW_023458555.1:35063660-35079930 GCF_013731165.1 Rhagoletis pomonella | reverse complement strand
TGCGTTGCTACGGGCTCGTCACTGTTGCTATTCTTAGATAAAAATTCTATTTCAAAACTTCAACATTTTAAAATTTTGAAAAGTTCTTGCATTTTTTAGTTAAGAATGTTCAAAAATCGAAAAAAGGTGACTGGCTTTTGTTATGAGTTTCATTAGACACCGCCACACATCTCATTTCATTTGGATTTCTTAAACTTTTTACTCACTTTTGTGCACAACTTTTGTCGTTAGAATTTTTTTTAATAACGTTTGCTTTGATTTCTTAAATATGCTTTAAAATGGGTAATTATCTTTGAAAACTCCTTTTTATCACTTTTCTATCGTTTATACTCATTCACTTTTTTTATGTATTTTTTTAATATTTTTTCCAGTCCCAATACTTTAGAAACGATCCCACAAGCACCCGTTCACTTCGAAAAGAATTTTCACATTGTCGCCGCGAATCGAGCGCGAACTTATTACTCGGCTTTCCGAAACATGCTTTTGCCACAATTGAGTTAATTTGCATATAAATAGAATTGGTTACGTTGCGTACTCGTAACGCTGCAGCATTTAGCGGCGAATTTCGGAAACACCAAAAGTTGCATGCGGCCGGCCGGTTTGGTGAGCGTTATTAGTCGATCGAAAGAGCAGTGCACAGTGGTTTATGTATAAGTGGAAATAAGTAAAAATTTTATAGGTCTTCAGATCTTTCATGGAATAGGGGTTGAATTCTATTGTACCACCACAACTTTGTTTTAAGAAGTATAAGCCTTAAAAATTTTACCAGCTGCGTTGAACTGCGGTTTTCTTTTTATCGGCTTTATGGCATTTTTAATGCGTTTTATAGGTTTGGTTTGTATGGCGGGTATGCCACCAGGTCCATTTTTCGTTGCTTTCTTCATTTAACAAACAGATTGTAGAATCCCTACGCCAACTCCTTCTAAACCTGAGCCTTGGGCTTTGATTGCCGCCTGGCTGTCTGAGTATATATTAATTTCCCTTACCGTAATTTTTCGTCTTCCGGACCACTGTAGTGTCTTTCAGGCGGAACTGATGGAAATCGACCGAGCCACAAAACTGGTCAAGTGTGATATGATATCCCAAGCTGATATCTATATCTTCAATGACAGCCAGGTTTTTTAATCAAATCCCTTATGAAACAGTTGACAACCTCCATGGTAGCCGTGAAATGTCACACATCTCTTAACGGAATTACTGAGTAATTTCGCCCAAAAGATGATATGGGTTCCGGGACACTGCGACATTGAAGGGAACTGCAAAGCCGATGAACTGGTGCGACTTGGCACCAAACTCCCTATGAGGATATAAACGATGATATGGAAATGTCCTTACAAACTTGCAAGCTACTTATCTTCGAGAGGTTCACTAAAGTGTAGAACAACAGATGGCATGACAAAATCTCCTGTAAAACTGCCAGGAAACTATGCCCAACGTTCAGCGCTAAACGCACTGACCCAATACTGAGCTTAAATACGCAAATATCATTTTTTTTTAGTATCTGTTATAACAGCACACCGTCTAATTGGCAGGCATGCCTATCCACTAGGCGTGCGGCTACATGACTTCTGTAAAAGTTGTCAAGATGAAGAAGAGGAGGAAACGATTTTGCACCTGTTATGCCAGTGCCCTGCTCTATTCAGACGAAAACTCTCCACACTGGGCAGACAATTCTTCGATCACCTGGAGGACCTTAGATGCGTTGAAACCAAGGGTCTTCTAAAATTCCTACGAAGCTCAAAATGGTTTTAGGAGGGATTTAGAGCTACTGACTCCACATGCGGTATCACAATGGGCCCAGAGCCTAAGTGTGTCTTACAGGCAACCGCGGCAGCCAATCGAATGCTTCCCTAATGTTTGAAACATATTAAAAACTACAAACCCCAGGCCTCAATTGTGAATTTTGTTTTTAATCCGTACTCTTATGTAGATAATTATTTTGTGAGCGACAAAGCTACACCGCGACTGTGGCTGTGGCCAGATTAGATCTATGTATGTCTATTTTTCGAACGACAGATAAGGTTCTTCCTCTCCTTTTGTGTCAAAATTACAAATTCATCAAAAATCATGTCGCCATCAAAAAAACGTTTAGATATAGAAGAAAAACATTGATCAATGTGTTTCAAATATGTATATTTAACTTAGAACACACTACAGTGATGTAAACATAGAAGCCTAAACTTAAAGTAGATGGAGAGCTTCCTGGAAAATACCTCTCCACATTCATGTAAAAATTCATTAGTGTCCACTTCTAACCACAGCTTCCCTAAATAAAATGTGCGTAAAGCAGGAGTTGACGGGAGATTAGCCCCACAGTGAAACGTATTTTCAGGGATGAAATCGAATCCTCAAAATTGTTTATGTATTGAAGTCAGTTCGGTAACTGGTGTAGCTAAGGCTAAGGCGAAGAAGCTGGAAAATGCATTTGAAGCAAGTATTTCTCGCTAATGTTTCTAGTAAAGGTGCCAACTTACCTCCTCAGGCTTTTACGATGGCTTTTACGATTTTAAATTCGATTTTTTTTTTTGGAGTGTTTAATGGGAAATGAGCTGAAGAGTAGACCTAATTCACCACTTTCTATGTCGCCGCCTACGTTCCCAGGTCATGGGACTCTAACTGTTTTGGGTTCCCAAAGCTCTTCATACGAAAAAAATTTTCGTTGTTGTAGGTATTAATGTACTCGTACTTTACGAAAAAATGGCACTGAAGATGGCGCAACGCCGAGTCTGTTTTATTCACCTAACCATATTAGACAGGGGATGGCGAAAATGAGTTCCAAAAAAGTCATACTCCCATCCCGTCGGAAGAAACAACCAACACCAATGCACTTCTGTCATTAACGGGATCTCTAAACCTCCACAAGTTTGCATGCAGGCCATTTTAGCAAAAAAAAACTGTTTGAAACTTATTTTGAATCTGAAAACAATCCAAGAAAATTTTTACAGTACAAAAAATCGAGTCCACAACAACAAATTTATAGGTATTTATTTGTATTTCATTATTTTTAGCATACACTCGCTAACATAGAAACCATGAGAGTATTCTTAAAGACTTCTAATCATTGTGTAATCAAATACATATTTGGGGTATTCACAACGGCGTTGTATGTCGTAAACTTTAAACGCCTAAAAATTATATTAAGGGATTTCGCGCAAAGTACCATCAAAGTTATATTTTGAATTTTTTCAGTGTTAAAAAATAGTTGGTTGTCGTTTCAAATTCTCTAAATATTTATTTATGCTTTTAAAGTTTACGACATACAACAATACGACACTTACGGCACCGTTATGAATCCCTCAAATATAAACAGGTCTTCGGCTAACTAAATACCATGAAAGAAAATATTAAAAAGAACAACGAAAAGCAGAAACAAAAGGCAATTATGATTTGAGGTCCTGCAACGCTAACCACGAAAACCGCTTTCTCAACGCAGCAGTGGGTCCTGTCGCCGACAAATGTTAGTGACTATGAATGTAGTATGTATATACAAGTTCACACATTGCAATGCCAACAATCAACAGCCAACACTTCCATAACAGTTAGGATTTTGTATTTCGCCTTGGTTTGCTAGCTCAGGGACAATTAAAAGTTAAGCCGTCCACTTTAACGGTCAATTGTGCATCGAACGTGGCCCGGAGCAGTTTATCGCAAGAAAGCTTTCAAGATTCACGAATTTCAAGACAAAGTACCATATGCAGGAATTTTCAAAAAATTGTGAAAAGTGAAAAGTTTGTTTCAATTATTTTCTGAAATTGAAAATAAATTACTAAAGGTGTAAAGAGAATTTGTTTGCAAGTTAAAAAATTAATTAATTTTTAATTAACATGTTGCTATGGAAAGTATGCTCATTCATTTGCTTGCTGTGTATACATTCTACATTTCAAATTGAGCTGGATAATAACTATTTAAATGTGAGAATAATGAGTGCTACTTAAATTTTTTAGATATCGAAATGTGGGAACAAATATAGGACTTTTTGGTATAAAAGTTTATGGAAAAAACTAATTTTGTAATCAGAAAATACAGTTACCGAAAAATATTCAGAACAGCCAAAAACACCAAATGAATTTTATGAGGAGCAGGGATCGAAACTACATAGGTCCTACGGAGTGATAGTATGCTACGCACCCCTTATAACTAATCCACAGCGGCCGGTATTTAATAATAATAATAGATTGGCGCTTACACATATGTTAGTGTTTGGCCGAGCTTCTCCTCCGATTTGTGGCGTGCGCCTTGATGTTGTCACACAGAGCGGAGGGACCTACAGTTTTACGCCGACTCCGAACGGCGATTGTATTTTTACGAGAAGCTTCTTTTCATGGCCGAGGGACGACCGCTGTTAAGAAAAAACCTTTTTCTGTACTTTTTGCGATGTTGCTTTGACCTGGGCTTGAACCCAGGCGTTGCGGAGTGGAAGCGCGCACAGCTTACCACTACACCACAGCGGCCGGTATTTAGGAGTTGCTAAATAATAATAACCCTATGTAGGGGGCAGGAGCTTATATAGAGAAAAAATGTTTTTAATTAATTTTTAATTTTTTTGTGTATTTAATAGAAATTTTTGGGTTTAAAAAAGTATGAGTTTTCTGTTGTCATTTACAACGATACCAATTTTTTAAAAATCGTGTTGTAACTTTTTTGTTTAAAATATTTTTTTTTAAAAAAATGTATTTCTGGCTTTTAAGTATTTTTTTCTGAAATTTTTATATACGAAGTATACAAATGTGCACCAGAAGAAAGGGAGTTTAATCGCATTTACAACGATACCAAATTTGACAAAATCGGTTTGTTTTTTTTCTATGTTACATTTTTTTTTATAAAAAAGGTACTTTATCCTTTTAAGTGTTTTTTCTCAAATTTTTTATACAAGGTATACAGAAAAAGGAAGAAGAAAGGTATCAGAAGAAGGTTTGATTGCGTTTACAACGATATCAATTTATTGAAAATGGGTTAGTAATTTTTTTATTTAAAATATTTTGTGGTAAAGAAAAGGTATTTTTTCCTTTCAAAAGTTTTATCTCAAATTTTTACATACGAAGTTTAATCTCGTTTACAACGATACTAATTTTTTAAAAATCATTTCAAGATTGTTTGCAATGTAAGGTTTTTAATTTTTCGAACACCCGACTTTTGACCCCTCGTAGCACCTGTAATATGAGTTTGCACAAAAAAGTTATGTACAATTTAAATAAGACCAAAAGGCGGACTACGTCTATATTTGTAGCTTTTTAGATATTTACATATACTAATAAAAAATAATTGTTTACCAAAGTTCCTATTTCGAACTTTAAAGGCCCATATCTCGATTTCGGAGGCTAACTTCGAACCTTTCACTCAATCTCCTAAAAAAATTGGTTTGGTCCAATTCCCAGCCGAGTGGTGTACAGTGTTATGATTAGCTTTCGCTTAGTGCTTGACCGAGCTTCTCCTCCAATTTATGGTGTGCGTTCTGATTTTAGAGGCAAATGGATTAAATGGGAAGCTTTTTCAAGACAGAATTACACTCGGATGTTTGCCATTGCCTGCTGAGGGCGGTGGCTGTTAGAAAAAAAAACGTGTTTTTTTATTTGAATGCTGCTCGGACCATGGATCGACCTCAGTCCTACGGAGTGGTAGTATGCACCTCTAACGATTCAGCAACAGCGGCTAGATTTCTAGGAAATGGTTTAGGAAAAGAAGCAATAGCACGGTTCACAAAAATTTGGAGATTTGTGATCTCGAAAACGGGACCTACCTCAGCTTACAACATTTTTGGTACTCATTGCAAATCCGTCTAGATTTTTTAGCAAGTCTAGTTTTAGAGAAAAAACTATTGTAGTGTCCAAAATGACAAATTTCAAATCTTAAAAAAAAAATTAATTTGGACATAGTGTTTCCTAAGAAACAAACAACCTGTTAAAAAAAAAAAAAAAGCAATTCTTCTGATGGATTCTACCTCATTTCGATGAGTTGAGTAGAAATGCGTAAAAAAAAATCTTGTTTTCTAGATCAAACTCGTCTAAATTTGATTGAACTGATTTGTGATTTTCGGGATTTTTCGAAACTTTTCAAGAATTTGTTGCGATGTTGGTTGTGGCGTTTCCGACGGAGTAAGGAGTATGATGTAATGTGGTGAGATAAAGAAAACCGTTTCACAATACATAGTTTTCTTCGCAGATTTTGTAATTTTTTTCAAAGCTTATTCACTCAAAGTTTATATTTACAATGATTTTGAGACGAAAAATTATAATATTATGAATTTTTGAAAAATAGGCGCAGCCGCGCCCACTTATGACTACATGTGTATATCTTGGTAACTGCTCAACCAATTTTCTCAAACTTGGCATAGTTGGTGGCCTTCGTAAAACATACCAAATTGTTGCAAATTTAAAAAATCGGCCAATAACCACGCCCACATCCCTTATAACGGTAATTTAGAGAAATACGAAGTCTTCGATAAATCAGTAAATACGGAAGCTAATTTATTCAAAATTGCTGTTTGCAATAATTCATTAGCAAAAAATACGTTTATGATAAAATTCAGGAAAATGGGCGTGACACCGCCTACTTATGACCACATATGTGTATCTCGGTAACCGTTTGACCAATTTATACCAAAACCGGTATGATTGTCGTGCTTGCCACGTATAAGCAAAACTTTGAAAATTACTGAAATCGGACTAAAATTACACCCACTTTTCACATAACGGTAAATTTCAGAAATGCTAGAAACTTCGAAACTTAAGGACGCTAATTTACTCAAAATTTATACCAACAAAAATCCCTTCAAAAAAGTAGCATTATTATAGAATTTCGGAGAATGGGCGTGGCACCGCCCACATATAACTATATAAGTTTATCACATCTAACGTAACTTCCTGTCGAAGATGTTTGAAATATGGGTAAAACCACCCCTGCTTACCATGTAGAGGCAGCATCAAGCTCAAGTCTCGGAGTCCACGCATATAACAAGGTGTCGGTAACGTCGAAACGATGTTTAACCGGAGATTAGAGTCAACCAGGCTTTGAGTAGATAGACCTAATACATCCAACCCGAATCGTGAGTCAGACGCACCGAGTATGACGCCTATTATAATTCTGGTTATTAATAAACTTTTTCATCTACGTGAAATTTGCTACTTTGGTTCAAATCAGAATTTATGACACCAAAAATACGGAAATGAGCCAGTTTGGTTGACTGCCCCCAAAATTATATTTATGGCGAAAGAAAGACTCATACATTCTGAGCGCTCATAAAATTGTTTAAAGGGTACTTTTTAATTGTACTTTTTCTTTTACAGCACAAATTAAGTGGCGTCATTCAATGGAAGTATGAGAAGCGGCCGTTTTGTAATGCTTTTACAGGTATGTACTTGTATATTCTATAACTCTGAAAAGGTATAAAATATTTTTTATGTATAAATGCTAGGTTCTGTTTTCGCAGTGAAAAATTGACTTATGTATATACATATGTATGCATATTAGGGTGGTCCAAATTAATTAAAGCCGGAATATTAATGCTCTCACCCCAAGGATTGTTCTATATCGGAAAAAATATACCTCTATATATTTTTTTTAATAAAATATTTTTTAGAGGTCGCTTAAAGCGCTCAAAGTATTCCATGTATTTTATATGGGGGAAAAACAACTTTTCGTAGAAATGTTATACAATTCTTGAAAATCAATATTTTTCAATCGGAAAACTCTGGTTCTCTTTAGGAGACTTCCAATGCCAATATCCAATTTCTTATTTATCCATTTTTTAATACTAAAGATTTTTAATTTATCCTTCCAATGCATATCCTTCTGACGTCATAACAAATGCCGACTATTCACCCAAATTTCAAACTTTTTAACCAGAGCCTTTAGAAAAAATTGTGGTATGCAGTTTGATTTTAGAGAATTTTTTTGGTTGAAGGTGTTTCCATACAAGTATCTTCGAAAATTTTCTTTTATATGGAGGGCACTGCCAGCAAAAAAAAAAATTGCCAAAAATCAACGGTATTTTTTTAGCAGCTTGAAATTTACACTTCATTATATAATAATAAAATGGGCTACAAAACTGCATACCACATTTTTTTCAAAAGATTCGCGAAATTTTTATAACTGTAAGGGCCGTGGGTGCCGAGGCGCGAATACGCTGACTGATTAAAATTAGAGAAATTCTAGTATATTTTGCAACTTTTAATGATAGACAAGGCCTTTACCACCCGTCATACCTTGTTCTTTTTAAAGATGAAGCCCGTTTGATGCCGTGAGGATGCGTGTTTCGAACAAAACGTAATCAGGTCTGACTCGGGCACTGCTATAAAAAGTGTGCTTCAAAGAGACAGTTATTTTAGCGGGTGTCTCTCCTTTGAATCCTAGGTCTTCCTTACCTTTGGTAACCCCTAATAAAATGTCAACGACCAAACAGAAATTTGTAGTCTAAAAAGCAAAAAGATTTTATCAGACTGAAATTATTCACCTATTTTTAGTTTACTCTCTTCATTTACTAATAATTATTAAATACTTTTTAAGTTAGGTCTACTGAAAACAAGTATTCCTTTTCACTGATTGTTTATTTTTTTACATTTACTTAATTCAAAGGTTGCGGCAAGAAACGGTCATCTCTTCCACCTTATCCCTTATGGAAACGCGCCGATATTGATGAAGCAAAAGCGTACAACAGCGATGATGTGGCCGAAGGACTAAGTGATCTCATCGATATAAATGCTGAACCGGCTGTGGAAAATGTACAAAAACAAATTATGTCCCAGGCTAAGATATTTGAAGCCATTAAAGAGGCCAGCAAGGAAATATTCCGCCAGAAGAATAGACAAAGAATGAGGCAACTTGAAGAGAATCAAGATACAGTTGAAGGAGTTTAGGCAACAAAAAAGAAAAGGAATGAAAATGACAAGAACAAAAAGATATAGAAAGTGTTAACGCATATAGAAAAGAAGCTATAGTAATAAAAACTCTTTGAAAAAAGTAATAAAACTAAAACTAATAAAAAAATTACAAATGCATGTAGCGTTACTACGCCTATGTAGTTAGTAAAAACAGTTCAGCTCGAATTACTCCATATTTTCAGAATCATTATAATTTGGCTCTCAAAGGGCCTTGGCTCAAATTAAAGGTCTTGAATAGCACTAAAAGACACTTCGTGTTCGAAGGATATAGAATTGTGTGAGGGATGCACAGCTGCAAGCAAATAAAAAAATGCAATAAATAATACATTTTTTAAATTGATTGGTACAGTGCAATCGTATTGCTCGTCTAAAAATCTATAATATTAGTGTAATAAGAAATATAAAAAATTTCTTTTTAATAAATGCAGTGGATTCTGCATGTTTTTTTTTTTTTTTGAAGACCACTATTTTTTGCCAATTGTTTTAAGGTCACGGAGTAATTGTGGTCCAATGGTAATATTCTTCCGTATAAAATTTTTGATTCTTATTCAGTAAATTTAAGTAAAATTACCACATCATATGATAATTTTACTTTTACAGCTTCTGACTGTCATTCAAATCGCAGCGCACGACGTCCAGATATTTATGTCTGCGTATTCTCTGAGTAGCGACCAAACATCCTTTTGGGAGCGAACTAAATTGCGAAGGCGTAAAACCTCGCCATTTGCCACGTAACGCAGCGCAAATTCGGAGTTGCATTTGTGGTGGGAGGCGTTCACCCCGATGGTCGAACGTCTAGCCACAATCCGCATTAAAGCGATATTCTTAAACATCTCGCTCATATTTGCCAATGCCCCCATGGGAGAGAAGGACGAGGTGCCCAAGGATATCTTCTATGAACGCTTGGAGCTTGCATATGAGGGCTGTCGCCTACATGATATCAAAATCATGCTTGGCGATTTCAATGCCAAGGTGGGCAAGGACGGAACCTTTGGCGCCACTGTCGCAAAAATTCAGCCTCCACAACGAAACGTCCGATAACGAACTGAGGCTGATCGACTTCGCCGGGGCCCGAAACATGATATTATGTAGTACTAGGTTCCGGCTTAAAGATCATCATCAAGCTATACGTCACGTCGACCATGTTGTTATAGACGTAAGGCGCGCTTACAGTATTTTGGATATACGTAAACTCCGAGGGCCAAACATCGACTCGGACCACTATCTTGTTGCATCCAAGATAGCACCCGCCTCTGTGCAGCAAAAAACTTGCGCCCAACAATGCAAGCAAAGCTTAACGTCGAAAAACCAATCACAACAAACGGCCAATTTATTCGCCGTCCGATTTTCCCACATCTTCTCTCTGAGAGCGCTCTTCAACAAACCGACATACGCAAGCAGTGGAAACACATTTCTCGCTCATTAAGTACCGCCGCCGAGGAAGAGAGAGGCCGAGATACCTGAGTGCGAAGAGCTGGAAATGCTGGCTGACAGGACAAACGCCTGAAAATTTTATCAGAGAGTTAGGCAACTTACGAAAGGTTTCAAGACCAGGGCCAACCCTGTAGGAACCAAGAGACCGATGTCCAGAACGTACTTAAGTTATGGAGGGAACACTTTTCCACGCTATTGAAATGAAGCAGCACTGAAAGTAGTGGAGAAGCGAACCCGAGCTTCCACACCTTCATTGGGATTAAGGCCGTTTCTAATGAAAAATTTTGTGGAAAATCCACAATAATTTACACATGGTAGAAGATATAGTACACATCTCTTCTCCTTGACTTATTCCTTTTGGTAATTAACCGATTCATAAATAACTAAACAAAAATTTTCAAAAGCGCAATCAAACCATAATGGCTTTATTTCTATTGATAGTTGGAATTAAGGCGATATCGAAATTATGGTTTTATTTCCAATCGCCATTATCGCCTTATTGCGAATGGTGTTATAGCACCCCACCGTAGCATGCAGCGTTCTAATATTTGTTTTATAAAATACTTTAATTGCGATCTTTTGATGAAGATTGATTTAAGAAGTCTAATGACGTGGGACTCCGTTAGGAATACACTTGGGAGTCTGCCCAAGACAACTGAAGTCTTTGATTTTAGCCTAACGATGCCCGCTACAATGCCTATAAAAAGTGTCAATAAAGATTATATTGAAGTCATATACAATTTTAACTTGATCCGGATCAACTAGTTAATTCGGAATTATCGCGGGAATTAACTGCAGTTGATCCGGATTAAGTCCTGCAGCTTATCCTCAAAATTAACGCGGATCAGGGAAATTTTCGATGACAACTCTGGCCAAAACGGGCAGCTTTTGTCGATTGCGCATAAGCAAATATAGTAAGCGAGTTTTGCATCCGCGGTAGCCGATTGGTGAGAGCGGCATACTACAATTCCGTAGGACCCAGATTCGATCCTCGAATTTATTTATTATTTATTTATTAGTTTATTTGGACTTAAAAAATTAAAACGATGTTAATAATAAAAATGTAGGTACATATGTATATATACTCATGTACAAAAATATACTTATCTAAGAATTACTAAAATGTTATTCATTTAAATATTTTGTTACATGCAGCAATACTTTCAATAATCTTAGCACCAAGGAAATTACATTCAAGTTTCAGAATCTTATGCCTACTATCAATTTTGGACCTGGGCTTTCTTCGATAGCCGTACTTTGACGCCACCTTTCGGTTGAATACCCACGGAGTGGTTATCGATAATAATTTCTCGTCTACTCATAATTTCAATATTGAAGTTTTGTAAAACTTTTACAATGCCCAACTTCGAGTTGATCATGCCCATACGCAGAGCAATACACTGACGTGGGCCAGCGCCGAACGGCATGTAAGCGTTGGCATTATAATTTGGACTTCCAGGCAAAAAGCGATCCGGGTCGTATGTCATCGGATTCGGAAAGTATTGTGGGTCACGATGAATACCGAGCAGCGGTATAACAATGGGTATGCCTTTCTCGATGACATGACTGGTGCCGGGTATGGTGTAGTCTTGTGTACATTCACGATTCAAGAAGGGCAACGGATATTTCCGATTGGTTTCTGCAAAAGGGGGAAAAAATAAAAACATGTCAACAATTTTCTTTTTTGGTTTTGTTTTCCATTATCAATTACCTTGTAAACATAATTCGAGAAAAGACATTTCACGCAAGGCATCATAGCTCAACTGACCGTTGTGGCGTTCCAGCACTTCATCCACTTCCTTCTTGGCGCGTGCCAACAGGTCTGGGTATTGCGCCAATTCGAAGATGGTGAAAGCAGCTGAAGAGCTAGTAGTCTCCTGACCAGCAATATAGAAAATGAAACCCTGCGCACCAATGTGGTCGATAGTGAATTCGTTTTGTTCGCCAGTGGCTATGGGAAAGGGAATGTATAGGCAAGGTCTAAGATACGGATACATATATACTATATGGGACATGATTTCAAGCGTTTCATACCTGCATTGGGGTTTGTGCTCCAATTTTCATCATCCTCGGTGATTTTGCCCGTGTTCCGTAGCTGCATCATCAATTGCAACATATCTTTGCGTACTATATTGTGTTTCTCACGATATTCAATTGTCTCTTTCATAATGTCACGCAAACCAACGGCTGTGTAGTTTTTTAGACCCAAGCGAAACATGAATTTGATGATGCTGTCAAGTGCATGTAGGGAAGAAAAAGAAGTTAAGTAGTTGCTCTACAAGGATATTTTCAATTGAAAACTAGTGTTAAGATTTACATTGAACCCGATTTTCTACATATATGCATATTTACAGCCAGGGTAACTTATCTACATATACCCCCAAAGAACTCGCTGTTGAGTTTATGGCTATCAGGTAAATAACTCCTTACAACATTCAGGGTATTAAACCTAAGGCAGGATGTTGAGGAATAAGAGGAACTTTGGACAAATGCTCGTCCGAAGCTCTGAATGAAATTCTGGCTAAGACTTGTAAATCTTTTGTAAGACAATTGAAAGACAGTAGGTCGGTTTGAAAGACTTTCATTATTCTGGCTTTCTGACTTTCATGTCTTACAAAAAAACTATCTTGCAGTCGCAATGGCCGAGTCAGAAAAACATTCGAAGATTCGAAAGATCCAAGTTTTTCGAGATCTCGGGCAGTGTATTTTTAAATTTTTTCTTTCGTTTTTTTGTTTAATTTTCTTCGAATTATTAGATGTTATTGTTGTAAAATTTCTTAGAAAACAATATTTTTTATGTTTCTTTTTTTAATTTCACTTTTGGATTTTATAGTTGTAAAAATAAAAATATATCTAGATATCATCACTTGAAATGCAAAGTCATAACTAATAAAAAAATTCAAAATTCACTTTTTGATTTATATGATGGATTTCATTGACTTACAACTATCCACATCATTTTATGAAAAAATAATTAAAATATTAGTCACAACTTTTTCCATTTCATTTACGATGTTGTTACGTGTTTTTGCATTTCTGGTGACGATACATATATTTTTTTAAATTTTTGTTAGTTTTATATATTTTTTTTTTGATTTCTTTTAATTTTTAGATTATATTTTTCTAAAAAGAAACGTGTTTTTATTTTTTTTTTATTTTTTAGAAATTTATTTTAAATTTTTTAATAATTATAATTTTTTTATTTAATTTTCATTTAATTTTTAGATGTTATGGCTCTAAAAAGAAATATATTCGCTTTTAAATCACTTAACTTTTGGAAAGTTTAATAATATATGTATGTACATATATTTTTTGAACTCGCAGGCCTGCGAAATTTACATATGTAACAAGTATACATATTTTAGAACTTTTAGCAATTTGCATGGAAAGAAGAAAATTAATAAACTTACAATTGAATTTTTTACTTCACAACAAAAAAAAACCGCCGACTGGAATATAAAAATCTAGGAGTGCCGGAAATTTCTACATGATCCAATGAGCGGATCTAACAAAAAATATATATATATATATCGAAATGAGTACACTTGATCCAATGTTTTGCTCTGACATACATAAACAAATATTCATAAGAATTAATAACCTCGTTCTTTTTGAAAATTCAATTATAAATTAATTTTTGTATTTTCATGCTAACAACTATCGATGTGCTTGAGAAAACTCAAAGATGTATAATCTAATTTACCACACCTAGATATTCCAAAAAAATAACATAATTATTGGAGGGGGTAAAAAGTTAAATTTCGCAGGCCTGTGTTTTTAGAAAACTTATTGCTAAAGGACTAACAGAATACGGCAAATACCCCCAAGTTAGCAGATCTTTCAATTTTGCTTTGGAAGGCAGAAAAAAGAGCTTACAAGAAAAGGGCTTACGAATGTCTTTTAAAAATGGCTGGTATTACTGATATGGAAGTTCTTACCCTCCAAAAAGTACAGTGTAAGGAGTCACGCCAGATAAAAAAAAAACCCAGCCCTAATACATATATTATTAATTTTATTATCAGCTACATATCATATAAGTACTTACGACGGGCACAAGAATATAAACATTGCAAAATTGGCACTGAACAAATTGTTACGGCGCGCTTTGTGTACAAGGGTTCTGAATTTATTCTTGGGATCTTCAAAGCTGTTGATTTCCAAACCAAAGATAACAGAACCGATAATATCAATGGCATAGCTGTGGAATAAATAGATAAGCATAAAATCAATTCGTAGTTATTTCTTTGTTATTTGTATGACTCAGAGAGTAACGAGTAGTACGTAGACTCATTTTGGACTCATACTCACGTCACAAATACATCTTTCAAGTCCAACTCCGCGCTACCCTCCTCCGGCAGCACTTTATTCAGATGTGCAACCATTTTATTGCCAATGTCGTCGGAAGTGTGAAACATTGCCTTCAATTTGCCCGAACTGAAGGAAGGTGTAAGCTTCTGACGCAACGAGCGCCAACTTTGACCGCGTAAACCAAATAAACTGCATGACAAGGGATCACGCTTCTCGTCCACATAAATGCCACGATCGTGAAAACTACTAAAATCTTGTATAAGTATTTGTCGCGCCAATTCGGGATCGCGTATTAGCACCGCCGGTCGAAAAAGTAAATAAACGCCCACGAATGGTGAATTTGACTTTAAGTAGGCGTCATAAATTGCCACGCCCATAGATTTTTCATGTTTCACCACCGATTTCAAACAACCGCAAGGTATTTGCATATCGGTGGGATCGGTGGGAAAATTACGACGATTCCAATAAGAATACTGCTGTCTGATCAACCAGAAAAGTATTGTAACCAGCAGTAGACCAAGGAGTAGCACAATCATTTTCACTTAAATGTGTTAACGTAATTACATATGTTATTGTTGCACTTTGAACAACAAGTATTTAAATGTTTATAATATACATATATGTAAGTCGTATATGAACCGGTATAAGAGTGAACGCAATATTGACTACTATTACGCTACTTTTCTACGTCCTATTTGGCGTATGGCCTGCAGTAAACTGATTTTTGGTTGGGTAGCTGCACTGCTGAATTCATGAAAAAAAAACCCAAACAAAGGGGAGAAACGATCCCTGCAGCAATAAGGCAGCCAATTTTCCGTAAAGGACTAGTACTGCACTGGTTAAAATTTGACTGGTCAGAATTGGACATTTGCTTGCATCGAAAATGTCAGCCTTCGACCAGTCAGTCCCCAAGGAACCGGCCTAGAGATAGACGAACAGTTTGGCAGTGACAGGGTGGTGTTGTCTTGCAATTCAATAAAAAAAATTTAAAGAACACTACCCTGTAAATATATATATTTTTTTGTGTGTTTCCGAATTATAAAAAAGCTTCCGCGAAGTGCAGAACGCAATCTTACTCCAACGAAAAAAATCTCCAAAATTGGACTAGTCCAGGGGATTTATGCTGTAACTGTGAGTTTTCATCTGTACACTGAAAATTGTGTACACTTCTTCATTTTGCGATTCTGGAAGAGTGAGAATGAGTTTTAACTGTCAAAATTGTGTACACTTCTCTTCCGAAAAATTCACTGAATTTTAGTCGGTGAGTTTTTGGTTGTGAGTTTTGCACTCGGTGTACACTATATTTTCTCACAGTTACAGAGTAGAGCCCCAGGACTATCTTACGGTCAGTGTTGATTGGACCGGTCCTTTTCCAATGACACGCCAATGCTAAAATGGCAGTTGAAACTATTGGCAGGGGAATTATGAGGGACTAGTGCTGGTAACAATAGAGACTATCTGAGGGCTAACCTAGGGTGAGTCTGAATTGCTGCAGGGATCACACAGTGACGTTATCTTGTACATATTTACACTTGCATAAATATCTCCATATGTACGTAGCAGTAGTATATGTTATGTCTCTTATCAACAAACAAGGCGGTTTTTATCTCTCTGACTTTTATTTAAAACTTAACTAAATGATTTCATGGTTA
>NW_023458555.1:35060683-35063560 GCF_013731165.1 Rhagoletis pomonella | reverse complement strand
TAAACTGGTTACAAAGGAAATAAAAAATGGAAACAGGATATGTGTAATGTGAAAGATCTCATTTTTTTTACTTTATGATGCGCTTGTAAATTTATAATTAAAGCTATGCTTTTAGTTGCTCCCTTTACTTGTATTATCTAATTCGAAAATGCTAAGTTTATGAGACTTCCTACGCTGTTCCATGTGCGCTTTGGATATAGCAATGAATTGTGGACGACTTAATAGCGAATACGCCGGTACTAGTAAAGACTGCACTAGCGAATTCAATTCCTGGCGCCCACTACAAAACAGGTCGATTCCTAATTCAAGAGCTGTGCCAAAGTCGCATTCATCCATTGCAATATTGGCAGCTGTAGCGACGGGTTGCAATTTCTGTATTACGGCTGCTTTGACCTCCTCGTTATCGCCACTATCATCGGATGCACCTGCCTTAACAAAAAAATCCAGTATTTTCTTTAATTCTCCATCCGATACGGTTAGCGGCCTATAACCAACTTGGGTTTTACCATCATACGGTACTACAATGCCAGCCTCATGAAGTGTCTTGGCAACAACTTTAGCATTACGACGTTTGCGCAACGTTTCCAACTTCTCTATTTTAATCTCATTTACGCTAATAAATTGTTGCAGTGCCTTACGCGTTGCCGCAACTGCGGCTGCAGTAAAAGGTGTGCTCTTAAAGTCCTTTTCGAGATAATGTAGAAAAGCGTCAAATGCACTGCCGGCTATGAACTCAAATTTGCAACCTTTTGCTGCATCGTTGCGTGCCATCAGGAGGCAATCATGTTCTTTCGGTGAATCACGCCAATACCCATAATGAACTCCGGAATCATGGCGTACGAAAATAGTTTGAAATTCCGGAGGATCGTAGAAGAAACGCCAGTGCCGCAAATAATCGCCGGGTTCACGTATTGTAGCCTTGTGAAAGCGTCCAGCAAGAAATTCGAACGGTCCCACCAACAGAAGTTGGAACTGCTTTTCAAAGTACTCCAAAACTTGCTCGCCGGTGCTGTCTTTCTTCAAGCTGCAAGCAAATTTCCAAAATGCATAGAAATCCGGTGGCATTTCGACGAGAAATTTATGTCGTATAAATTCATTGCTACGCAATAATTCGTCGTATTCAGCCTGAACTGAGAATTTAATACGCTTGGCAAGTATTTCCATGTAATTTTTGCCCGCAATGTTGCCGAGCGCTTCAGCACGTAGCTCGGCCGTATCAATTTCCTTACTTTCAGCAGACACAGTCTGATTGCTAGATGCAGATGTGCATTCTTTTTGGGTAAGATCTGTGGACTCATCATCAGATGATTGGCGTTTCGCCTCCATAGTTGGTGTTTTACGTTTAGGCGCCTCTTTTTCCTTCAACAAGCCACACTCTGATGTCGCCTCGGTAGAATTTTCTATTTCCATCTCTTTTGGAGGATGCATATACTTTTCTAAATGTGCGACGTTCTTCTGATAGCATTTCTCCCAGTATTTGCAATCTTCTTTAGGCATTATAATAAATATTTTACCTTTACTCACAAATTTGTTTACTTCGATGCGAACTTTGTAAAATTGCGTTTCCAGTCATTTGTTTGATTTTAGAAAAGTCGTACATCTCCTATTCGATAAGTATTTGCGTTCTCTTGATAGCCAAATATGACACACAGTGTTGCCATAAAACTGGATTTATCTTCAAAATGAAGGTATTTTTCATATATACTCATACACCCGATTTACATGATTCAAATACTTGAAAGCAATTCTTGCTCATTCTCTTTTGTGTGTTTCTATTTGCTTTTACACGTTTCAATTCTGTTGAATTCAAGTTTTTGGTTCTTTAAATGGGAAGCAACGGAAATGCCAAAAGCAAAGCAAGTTGAAACGACTTGACGGTACAGACGCATGTGTACTCGTCCCTTTTCTTCTCACTCCCTCTCTTCCACATGTGAGCAGAATTGAATTCAATACTTGAACTGTGTAAAAGCAGTCATAGAAATCTTCACCAGAATTAAAATCAAATAAAACCAAAGAACGTAAATCTATAAGTAGAGACAACTCGCTGAAGTGTGGCGAGTGAGTCTAGAAGGTTTGCACGAGGAGTTCGCGTCCGTTTTGACATCAAGTTTCGTAAATGAATTCGCCGCAAATTTGATTTCGCGGCGACAAAGGACGTTGAAGAAAGAGTGATCGATGATAGAAAAATCGCTTGCGGCACATTTTTAAAGTAACGAGTTGTCCCTTATAAATTTACCTTCTTTGATGTAGATTTCTGGCCCTGGGTTTGACTCGATGCCAACCCTGAGAAGAACAATACGTAGCGAATGTATTCCTATGGACGAGCAACTTCTGAGATACTTCGCCGACCTAAACGAGGTTAGATCGCCCAAACAACAGCCCTTGGTCGGGTAAAACCCGTCATTCCGGTACGTAGAACCGGCTGTCGTGGGAATGGTATTGTGGCCTATATCTGTGTGGTGTATTTGGACTATTGCACAAAACAGAAAATACGATAAATTGTCAGGGACTTATCGACAGCTACATTTGCCGCGTTATCACCCTGTTTTTCCGGTAGTGCTTTCCAATGAATTCCGGTAGTGCATTCCAGAATTCAGCGAAATTTTGACAGTTTGTCAAATTGACGTTTATTAGTGGCTGGAACGCGTTTATTTTTTTATTTATTGAAATTGTGAAAAATGGGTCGCAATGATTCTGATGAAGGTAGCGGTGAGTGTAATTTGCATAATGCTAAACTAAACCGATAACTTGCTATGGTATACATAGGCTCTGAGTCCGAAGGCAGCCATAGTCGATCTCCATCGCCTCAGACAGCACCCACGCCGGGCTTCACATTAGAGCATCATGATCCGGAGCCAGGGTAATAGAATCCGCAAA
>NW_023458555.1:35047681-35060673 GCF_013731165.1 Rhagoletis pomonella | reverse complement strand
TCGCGTGCGCCGAGCCGCTCACAATCACGCGCAGCAAGCCGCTCACAATCGCGCGCAGCGAGCCGCTCACAATCACGCGCGGCAAGCCGCTCAAAATCGCGCGCGGCGAGCCGCCCACATTCAATTGCCGGAAGTCGAGAACAATCACCAGCAGCAAGTCGAGAACCGTCACCAGTAGGAAGTGAACATACGCCTGTCGCCAGCCGCAATGCATCACCAACAGCAAGTCTTGATCAAACGCCTGTCGCCAGCCGTGGCCCATCGCCCATAGCCCAAGAATCTTCTTCAAAACCCAATGCTACTACACCGGCCAATCAAACGCCCAACGATGAGGATACACGTTCGCAATCACCTAATTTGCAGATTGATGATCGTGCTAATTCACGCTCACGTTCTCGTAGTCAAAGTCATCGCTCACGTTCTGGCACACCTCGTTCCAAATCTGGGGGCTCTTCCCGTTCTGGATCAGGTTCAGGTTCACGTTCACGTTCCCGTTCTAGGAGTGGTTCAAGATCACGTTCTCGATCGCGTTCTCATTCCGGCTCACGGTCAAAATCGGGTACACCAGTATCCCGCAAATCTGCCAAGCCGGCCAGTGGTTCGGAATCTGGTAGCGATTTTGGTGCCCGTAAGAAGCGTAAAGCAGCTGCCTCAAGTGAGTCCGAGACTGAAGGTGGTCAGCAAAAACGAGGTAGTGGTGAAGAAAGTGATGGTGGTGCCGTCGCAAAGGCAAAAAAGGCACGCATAATTGATTCAGACAGCGAAAACGAAGAGGTTTGAGTTGAAATTCCATATTATTATTTTGTTGTTTTAAATTCGCTTTTTTCACTTTCAGCAATCGCAAAAGATTGACGCAACTGATATTTTTGGCGATGCCGATGATATTAGTTTATCCGAGGATGAGGGTCAAAAATCCGATGTAGCTTCACGCAAGAGCCGTTCGCGCACACGCTCACGCTCCAAGTCTAAATCAAGCACACGCAGTGGCTCACGTCGCTCAGCATCGGGTTCACGCTCTCGATCACGTTCTCGCTCATCACGTTCGCGTTCTCGTTCAAGAAGTCCAGCCCGTGTTGTGGAGCCGCAGCAGAAGGAGGACGAACCTGAACCAATACCCGAAACCCGAATCGATGTAGAAATTCCGCGCATTGTAACGGATTTGGGCAAGGAAATACATTTCGTTAAGCTTCCCAACTTTCTTTCGGTTGATACGCGTCCTTTTGACACAGAAACGTACGAAGATGAAATTGACGAGGAAGAAACCATGGACGAAGAAGGTCGCCAGCGTATCAAATTGAAAGTGAGTAACACCATACGTTGGCGGGAATATATGGCCAACAACGGAGACATGGTGAAAGAATCAAATGCGCGTTTTGTGCGCTGGTCAGACGGTAGCATGACTTTGCACCTGGGCAATGAAACTTTTGATGTTTATCGACAGCCATTACATGGCGATCACAATCACATGTTCATCCGCCAGGGTACAGGTTTGCAAGGCCAGGCGGTCTTCCGTACTAAACTCACCTTCCGACCGCACTCAACCGAATCATTTACACACAAGAAAATGACAATGTCCTTGGCCGATCGTTCGCAAAAGACCAGCGGTATTAAAATTCTCACACAAGTTGGCAAAGATCCAACCACCGATCGTAAGTTCAATCTCAAAAAGGAAGAAGAAAAACTGCGTCAAGCCATGCGCACACAATCAAAGCCGCAGCCGAAGAAAAAGAAAGGTGGTGCACACGATGCACATAGTGGCGCTAATTCATCGTATCAACACGACGAAGGCAGCGACGATGAAAATGCCATTTCGCTCAGCGCTATTAAGAATAAGTATAAGAAGGGGAGTGGTGGTGGTGGTGGTGCCGCGCCATCGATTACATCCGAGCAAAAGGGTTCGGCCATTTACTCGTCAGATGAGGACGATGGCTCTGACTTCGAGGGGCGTCGCAGCAAGAAGACTGACAAGTCCAAATCGGTAAAAGCGTTGCGTGACTCTGACAGCGAATCGGATGAGGAGCGGGAGCAGGCGAGCCGCAAGGGTAGTGGTGGCGGCAGCGGTAGCGGCAGCGACAGCGAGGGTAGTGGCAGTGCCAGTGGCAGCGGCAGCGGTAGCGGCGGTGAAGAAGGTGGCAGTAAGCCTGACGGGGGCGCTGGTAGTGCCAGTGGAAGTGGCAGTGGCAGTGACAATAATGAGTAAACAACAAATGAATAAATAATATTGTATGTTTATGTATGTGTGTATGTACGACTACTGTATTGCAAACAAAGAGTTCGTCGTGTTGGACAATGTGCAAATGTGAAATGTGTAGTTTGCAAAAACTTTCGGTATTGTTACGATTTTAATTGGATACTTGCTTGTATAAGCATGCACTGGACATAATGAAACTAATAAATAAAGAAATGTAGTGTACAGATATGTGTATTTATTGCTGTTTCAAATAGGCGAATTTCATTCCAATAAACAAACTAATGATAGAATTTATTTATTGGCGAGGAACTCATACCACACTTGCGGTCTTTGGGTTCTCATCTTATCGATGACTTCTCGTCATTCCTGAGATAACTCAGGGCCTTAACGGCAACCGTCCTCTATGAGAGGATCGTGCAGGTCAACTAACACCCATCTCCTTCTAAACCGCCCTCTTCGTAATAGCACTTTCTTGGGTCTGGCAATCCTCTGACTTCATGCGCAGATGATGGCATTGATGACATATGCTCGAAGTAAACGGCTATTTGCCCTCACTAGCTTCGTTTTTTACTACAATGAACCCTTTTCCCCACGAAATTATCGGGAACCATCTTTACTACCTGAACTTAACAAGGCCCTGTTGGTGGGATAAATCACGTCACTTTTGACAGCCGCTTTTTTCGCTGTGCACACAATAGCAATTGGCAATTCAGTTCAGAGCTGAAGGAGACGATTCAGGGCTAAAAACAACAACTACTGTATTCGACGACGCTTTACAGACAATTAACGGCATTCGCTGAGAAACCATCACCACCTGCACCAGCTCCCGCCAATGAATGGCTTCGTTTCATTGCAGATAGATAGGGTTATACTGCTTCTGTCATTTTTTAGGGAGTTTTAACTAACGAAAAGTACCTTTTTAGCTTTTCTAAGGATTGAGAATAAGAAAAGCAAAAAATAAAGACGTGTTTTTTTTCAAATTCTAATAAATCGGTTTATTAGCATTCATTAAGATATACATTTTTTATTGCATACTTTCGAGTCCAAACAATTCATAATCGATTCTTAAACTGCACTCCCTTATGGGAGTTATTTTTTTAGATGTAAATTATTCGGAGATTTTTTTACTTACATACATTTATCTTGTGGTCTCATTTTTTAATTTGCAAACTTATACAATGTAATGTTTACATATTTACTAATTTTTTACCATCAAGTTTTTTTTTTTTTAAATCATTTTAAATGCTTACACAATTTTCCGCGAGACAAAACTAAACTAAAGTTAATACGTATTTTGTTTATTTGTTTACTTTGTTTTTAAAAGTGTTATTAGCTCATAATAAATATATAGGTATAAATAGTTATTTGTCGTAGCAAATAAATGCACACATGAAAATTCATGCAGATGCACTGCTCTTAACGGTATTCACTACGATTTCTGTATAATTGATTGTGCGTTTAAATGCATTATTTTTTCAAGTTCAACATCAACTTCAGTTAACTCAATTAGATATTTTCATATTTGTTGTAGTTATTTTTGTTATCCTCTCTATTAAGTGTATGTGTGTTTGTATAAAAGTTAAAAGAAATGCTTTCAGTTCAATTCATTTAAAGTTTTGGCTCTATCAAAAAAAAATTCAAAATGCTATGCATTTATGTAGTTAAAAAAATAACGCAAAATGTGCGTTAAAGAAACTGAATCCGCGACCTCATGTACAGATTTGCTGCAACTGTATTCGAAAAAAAAAAACACAAAAAAAAATGCAGTAAGTTCTAAAATGTTAAGTACACAAATTAGTGCAAAATAAAATGTTCAATTAACATAACCTTAAATTATAAATACATTTCGATTTGCTTTGGGTTATTCGAAATTCTTAATGAATTGCTTGCATAAACGAAAAAATTGTTCCAAAGGTATAAGAATTAGTGCTCAAAATTACATATGTATCTCCGCTCAAAAAATTAAAAAAAAAGGATTTGATTTAAAAATAAAGGCACATATGTACATAATCTCTTATATACTCCACTTACATACTTTAAAAAGAATTTATATTAGTACATACATATATATTTTTTTACAAACATTGCAAAAACTTGTATATATCTTTTATTATCTTTTTTTATAAAAGTATTCGTATATAGTCAATTTGTTAAGATGAAAGAAAAATGAACAAAAAATTTTATTGAAAAAATTTTCAAATGTTTTGCATTTTTCTATGTACTCGCTCACCTCAGACTACTGCATAGTACACATGCCACTTAATACCGCCTTTTGTGCAATTACCAAATAATACATATATGCATGTGTGTATACACATCTGTAGCTAAGTATACAGTATTCGCTCAAATTCACAAGGCAGTAGTTAAGTTAAATGATTTAAATACTCAAATACAATTTTGTTTTCCAAAGTCTTACATTACTTACAAACAATTTGCGAAAATATACAAATTTTAATTGATTACTCGTAACATAAATCATTGCGGGCATACTATTTTAACTGCTTTTAAGTAGCTATGAAGTATACGTGAGATTCAAATGATTGCACTGCGCTGATTGGTCTAATATCCTTCTGTTTCAGTGATGTTCGTAAACCCCAAGCTAAGGGTATTGTGCCGCAAGTGAATGAGAAGCTTCGGCAGCGTCCATTAGCATCAGCAGGCCTGTAGGAAAAAACAGATTAAAAAATAATTAATATGCTTGTAGATGTCTAGGCATGTATGTATGTACATTAGACTGCATCACCTTCCATACAAAAAAAAAATCGAAAACGTTTTTCCATTGGAATTATGAAATCTATTATATTTTAAGACGTCCACCAAAATATTTCGAAAATATTTTTATAGAGATTTTTTAATCCTTATCTGTTTTGCCATCTGAGGGGACTTTTTTCAAAAAGTTCTTCACGAAACTATTTTTATTCATAAAAAACTCCATTTTTCAAGGTATTTTCAAATCGGTCCACCTCTAAGCGAGCTTAATATTTTTCCGAAATATTTGGTGGACGTCTTAAAATATAATAAAATCATATAATAATTGCAGTTGTCAAGGTAAACTATCTACTATTAATGAAACTTGGCAGATTTTTTTATATTTTTTGCACGAAGTTTGAAATGTGGATTTAAGTGGTGTTTGTTATATAATCAGCTAGACTTTTATGAAAAAATAATAAACATTAAATAAACAAAAGAAAAATAGCCAAAATTTATGAAAATGTTGCTGGCTTAATTAGCTGACCGCAAGTGTACGTACATACATTTATTAAGTCCATCACCCATTCCGCTTCACTCACCTGCAATCGTATCGAATTCATTTCGTAGCCACCTTTGCTTTGCATTTGCGTTTGCAACGCATTCAGATGATTTGTCGATAATTCTACGTCGGCAGAACCGATATGTCCAGTGTGTACGAAATTTGTGGGATTACCGATCATCGAGCGATCGATGCGCAGGCGTTGATGACGTCGTCGTGACGGTGATTGCGGTTGATGGAAACAGCAGGAGAACCATTGTAGCCAAATATCGCCGGTAGATGCCATTTTACGGTTTTTGCTGCTGATGGCAACTGTTGGTGTGGAGGTGTACGAATTTCGATTTCCCTTAGCCACGGTGACGGCTATTCGTTTGTATGTTGGCGGGGTAGCTTATGGAATTTTGAAGTGGTTAACTAAGTGGGCAAACAAAAACACAAAGAAAATATAAATAACTATAAATTAATAATTGAATTTTATGGTATTTTAGATGTTAGAACAGACTTAATTAGACTTTTAGTATACCTACAACACTACATAGATATACTTAAAAAATGTACACAAAGCTGTAGATAGAGGAAAATGTATGCTCAGCATACTTTTTTGTTGCTTTTGTATGCTAATGTTGTTGCCCTCGAAGTACATATTCTATCTTTGTAAGATGATGGTATGACAATATTCGCAGATGGATTTGTCATTGGCGCCTACTTTATTTAAGTACATACATTCACACATGGGCTATTTTTCTTTTCTTTATTTAATACTAGCAAATACCCGGCGTGCTTCGCTGCGCCTTAAAAGTATTTTTGCGTTATTACTCTCTCCCAAAACACTTATGGCCTCATTCCAAAAAAATACAAAACGAAATAGATTTAAAGAGCTTATGATGTGAGATTTTCAACAAATGTGGGTGTTAGTTATTATAGTTAATACATTTTCGAAGGTACTTATAAAGTAGGTAAAGTATAGACTTTCTCATGAAAATTTAATTTATAGTCCTATAACTCGAGTCTAAATATCGCGCACTTTCTGCAAAGGGGAACTAATTCAATATTTAACTGAATTAAATTTTTCAAATAGGTGGCAACCCGCTTCAAACATATTTGCAACAGTAAACATTCTTAAGCCTCTTTAATTTGATACCCATATTGCAATATTTAATTTATCTTGTCAATTAAATTAAATTAAAATGTTAAGACAGCGATGGTAAGAAATTTCAAACTCTGTGCAATATTAAAAAAAATTCAAGTAACTTTCGAAAAAATATCAAGCTGTTTAATTAGATTTCTTAGAAAGATTTTGAGTATGTATGCCGTTTTGTAGCACAATTTTTGTACAATAAGTGCAAGTTGGAAGTGGCCACAAAATAAAGTTGATTTTTGGCAATTTTTTTGTTGACGGTGTAAATAATTTTTTTTCCATGGGAGGTTTGTTTTTATAGGGAACAAAATACACAGCAGCGTCGAAAAAAATTGCTCAAAATTAACCGCTTTTTGTAACGTATACTAGCATATATATATGCATTACGGCGCAATATCAAAAAAATGCGGTTTTCCACCGGAATCATAAGATTTATTAAATTTTAAGACTTCTGCCAAAATATTATAATATTTTCCATATGTTTTTATAAGAAGATAAAAAAAAGTTTCGTATGGAAAATATTAATAAACAAAATCGGTAAACGTCAGGGTATACTAATTTTTGACGCCCACTGTATATAGGTAATTAATTTGAAAAAAGTAAATAGTCAAAGCTTATCAATATAAGATACAATTTTTAAAGTGCCCTTTCCGGAATTTTCGCTTGTTTTTTCTTTTTCTTTATGCTGCTTTCCGGAGCGCTGTTTTAGTGTTATGTACCAAAAGCTTTTATTCAATATACATATGTATTATCGTATAAGCTCCTTTATTTAATTAACTGTAATAGAAACCCTGTCATCTATTTAGTTTCGGAACCACAGCTGGCATTTCAGGCGAAGGATAGGATACAAAAAGAATAAGGAATTCCTTTTAATTTAATGTATTTCTTGCTTCTACGTTGACAACTTCATTTTGCCAGCTACTGTATGTAGGGCTATGCGGGAAGTTAAATGTATATGAAAAAATAAATATGTAGATGAAAACTTAATTGACGGCTTATGTGTTCGGTGTGTCTGAAAGCGGAGCATAAGTAATTAAAAGCCGTTTACTGGATATAAAAAGTAAATGAAAGTAAAAGAAAAATTTTCGCTCCAAATAATGCGATTTTTCTTTGCTATGTCTTTGGCTAATGTGGGCTCAACTACTATTCTTCTGACACCTATGCATGTAGGTATGCACATATATACAAATTTCCGTGCACAACTTTTTTCACCGCTTTTACAGACTACTATTTACAAATACCAACATGAAAGGCCGCCCCCCACATTGTGACCAACTGGGGGGGGGGGGGGCAAATTGGAATGCCAAACTTTGCCAGGTCGACTTGCTACTTGTATTTACGCCATGAATGCCCCTAGTTGGTTACCTGTGGTCACCCTCCCGCAAACCGCAAATCTTTCATTTACGTGTTTCTTGATGTTTTTCTTCGCCACTGGAATGGACTGACATGCACACATTTGCTACATTTACGAGCATTTCTAGTTCTTAGTGTAGTCTTAGTTGTCACGGTAGTTGCACCTTGGAGGGCAATTGCATTAAGAAGCTTGAGGAAAGCAGCAGGCAGAGACAACGGCTTGACGAACCACAACGCAACGATTTAAATCGTCGAGTGAAAAGCAATTAATGTTGCCGCCAAGCGTAAATATTTCATGAATGTATGTATGTAGATGGTACATACTAGGGATGTTTCGAATCTCATATTTTCCACATTCACGAACGCGAATGCAAATGCGAATTTTCGGAATGCGAATGTACGAATGCGAATGCTACGAATAACATTAAAAAAAAGCTATAAGCAACTTAAGTCATAGTTTTTATTACTTAAAATTTTTGTAAATTATTAGAACATTTAACGAGGGTTTAACCATACAGCATAGTAGTCAATGTTCAAAGGGGCATATTATACTATTTCAAAAAAAGTAATTTTGCTGTCTTTTCTCCTATGTGGCAATTTCTTAGAGGCGATTTCTTAGAGGCTCTTATATAACCCCACGTCTCCATTTGCTACTATGTGTCTCAACATCTATCAAATTTCTGTTTTAACTTCGTCCCGTTTTCTCATGTGGGCCACTTGCTGTCTTAACATATCACTTTCAAAATGGCATCAAGCCAATCAGATCAATCTGTACCCAATGTAGATGGCGCAGTAAAATGAAAACTGAGTTGTCAAACTACGAAATTATAGCTGACGGTAAGAAATTCGGAAAGACAGATATGGTTTAACAGTGGAAACTTGCGGTATCCACCTGACGTTTCTGACTTAACGCAACTTTTTTAACACAATCCTGTAGAAGGTGGAGACGTGGGGTAAGGCCGGAACGCTGACAGGTGGAGCGCCTAAATATATGCGGGCCAGATATGTCAATTTGTCGTATTGTAGTTTAGTTTTCCACCAATCGACAGTATTTTCACCGAGATGAGCTCGTTTTTCTTTAGGACAGGCCTTCAATTGGGCTTTTTTAATTTCACATTTTTTAATGAATCCACATTCTAAAATTATTTCTATTAATGTTGCTTGATATACTACTTAACCGTTTAGCGCCTGAAGCTAAAAGCCGGTTATTGTACGCACCCTGGTTAGACAGACTTAGAGCCAATATTATCAACAATATTAGAGTGGAATCTCTGCCCATGTACACAGTCGCATTCGCAAAACATTCGTATCATTTGATGCGAATAGGAATGCCGAATGCGAATGTGTAAAATGATGCGAATAATTCGCATAACGAATGCGAATGCAAATATTCGCAACATCCCTGCTACATACATATGAACCTACCTATGTGCATAAATGAAAGTGTTTGTTGACTTCGCGTGTCAAAGGTTTAAAATGACCAAGTAAAAAAAAAAAGTATGAGAATAAAATGGCAATAATACATGAAATTTAATTGTAAGATTTATACAAATGTGTATGTATGTATGTATATATATGCACAAACGGTTGCTTTTTATTTTTATGGCCCGATTTTACTACTGACCTTTAAAAAGTGAATTCTGCTGTTATAATATGCTAATGCACTTCAAGCTACTAGCCAATTTATCACATGCTCTCATCTTTCCAAACAACAATAACTAAACAATCCACTTGCTGATATTGACTGACTCATTAGCCAGCTCGTGTCCGTAAAAGCCGGTATCGTTATTGTCAGTCTGTCGCTAAGAAAACAACAATTTAACATTTAAATACTTATGTATGTATGTCTGTTGTTGTTTCATTTTCGTTTTAAGCGCTCAATCACGGATTTTCAAATTTAATATGAATGTAAATTTCGCATAAAAAGCAATAATTGAAGTTCGTAAAACTGTGGTTCATCTTGCAAGCTGCCCGCAGACAAGTTGCATTGTATTTTATCACTGACAACATTTAACAATTGGTTTAAGAAAACAAAAAACAAGTATGTATGTATTAGGGTGTGCCTTATGTGCCGAACTATTTGTTTGTTGCTTTATACTTTTACTTCAACTCATAATTCTTAAGAATGGAATGAAATCACGCACCATTACCGTTATTATTTTTATAAGAAACATCATAATTTAATAGTTATTTTGTGATTTTTATTTCTTCAATAATTTTTAATCGTTATTAAATATGTGATTTTTATTTCTTTTAAATCATCTTTAATCTTTACTAAATTTGTTCGATCAGAATAAGCGTTTTTATAACCGATTAAAATCTTTTATGATCTAAAAAATTAACCCTGAAAATAATATGATAAAAAAAATAAAAATCACAAAATAACGATCAGAATTTGTCCGATAAAATCATATAATAACGATTGAAATGGATCGAAAAAATAAAAATCATATAGACAATAACGATTAAAAATTATCGAAAAAAATCAAGTCATATAATAGGGATTATTTTTTAATCGGAGAAATAAATATCAGCGCCCAAAACACAAGAGGTCAAGGGATCACTAGTTCTGTGCGAAATTAGGGAGGGCCTCAAAATTATGCTATTTGAACCAAAAACCTTAAGAATTTCGTAAAGGATACTAATTTTGATAAATTATTCCTCCTGGCAAAGCTTCAAAGGGCAAAGACTGTGCCTTTTTTGCCTTAGAAGAGTGGGACATTTTAAGAAACGAACACAACCGTTTGCCTATCCTTTAGAATTGAACACGAAGAGGAAAAGGGGCTATCAAAAGACTGCATATTTTGGAAGAAACGAAAGCACCATTAAATATTTATAAAATAGCGAAAATATGAGTCATTCATTGGCCCCTTCTTTTCAGTATTGTGTATAAGATTTCACAATAGGTCATTGTCTGAAAATTACAAAAAAAAGTGTTTTTCTTATTTAAAAAGGAAGTAGCTAGCTATAGCGTTTCGTGAAGAAAAAATCTTAATATTTCTTGCGAAAATGGCAGTGGTTTGAAGAAATTAAGAGGAAATTTTTATTAAAATGTTAAGTTCATTAAATTTGTAAATTAAGAACGGGAACGGGACAAAAAATGTCGGCTAAATCGGTCCAGTAGATCTTCAGATATCGTGTACAGCAGTTTTAAAACAGTCGTTTCGAGAAAAAATCAAAAAAAAATGTCACCGCCTTTTGGCGCTTTTCTACTACTCCGACTTTTAACTCTTGTAACTTCTGAAGAACATATTTTGAATACGCCATAAAAAAAAATCTTTTTTTCAGTATAGTGATTTTCAGAGTTTTTCAATAAAATAAAGGAATTTCTGGTACTAGGTATGTGTACCTGTTGTACACCACGCGACAAAATGACATCTACGTCTAACAAAAACTATGTAAATCCAAATTTCTAGCTTTGTGCAAAAACTAGCAAGAACTATGTGTATTTTTATAGAAAAAATTAGAAAAATTTGGTTTGGAAAATATAAATAAATAAATCGTTAAACCATCAGGGTATACTTATTTTTGACGCTCACTGTATATGCATTTTTATAACGTGTTTCCACTAACAATTCGCTGTTAGCTTATATCGTTTTTCATCATAAATTTATACTACTCCTACTATGCGTTAACAAGTTTAGCTAGCAAAAAAAGTAATTTTTCGTATAAATGCAATATTTTGACAAAAAAAAACCGTATCCATTTTTGGAATTGAAAAAAGTATTATACTGCTAAAAAAAATTATAGATCGAGCGTCATTCATAGCCAAAAATGTTCTAAATATTCAGATAAAAAAGTTCGATTGTTTTTTTTTAGAGTTTAGAAATTATATTTTTATTTATTTTTTTGTTATCGTAAAAAAATAGCGAAAGAAATAAAAACTGTTGCATATATACTTTTTTCCGTGAGTGTGCGTATAATCGAACACCTAATTTCAAGTATCCTCAGTTATATTTTTCAAACCGCCTCGCACAAATTAATGCACAATTTAGGACACTTGCTTCGCATAAAACCGATAATGATTCGTAATGTTTTTGGACAAAGGGTTTTGATACAAATTAAGCACCAAAATGAGAACATATGTACATATATTCAAATACGTAAGGTGCACCCTAATAAGCACTATATTTCGGCACGCATAGCATGTACATACATGCAATATTTTGCGTAATGAAAAAAACAAAAGACGTACAGCTTTAAGGACTTTTCTTCAATACCCAATAACTCTGAACAATACATAATCTTAAATGCTAAAGTAAAATTTATGATAATCGCACTTCTTCTTCACTATCACGCACTGTGTATGCATACATTTGTACATACATATGTACGTAGGAATGTATGTTCGATACAATACATTTTGTGCCTACTGTCTGCGTCTGACGCATTCATTGCAAGTTGTGTAGTTACATACGAAATCATTTCCGATGAGCAACTTGGCAATGTCGCGCATATTAATGAGCTTGTTGAGTTCGCGTCGCAAGCGCAATGGCTAATTTTAAGTTTACTTTTTTTGTGGCTTTTATTTTTATTTGATTGTATACATATGTTTTCAAAACTTACAATCATTCTACAGAGAAGGTGCCTTCAATTTGGCGAAAGGAAAACAAAAGTTATGTAAATTTTTGTTTAGTACTGAAATACTAAACGAATGATGGATACGAATGATAGATTTGTTTTTGAGAAAGGTTTATAAATGGCTTTAGTAGTCAACGTTTAAAAGAACTAATATGTATTATACATATACATAAGCCATTTTACTGAATCCATTTTGAATTATAGACTTTACATGTATTTAACAAATAAATAACATTTCCATGTATATACAGTAAGATACTTTTATATTATAAGAAATTATAGACTAAAAAAATTCAGCATATGAAAATTATTTATTTATCCATCTTAATTTGTTAAGTATACTACACATAAATAATATAAGAAACTTCTACTTCGCGTCCATACAAAAAAATAAATTTTCCATATTATTTGCATCGTTTCGCACAAAGGACTATGTTGGAAACACCGTCACTGGCTAATCAATTCGCTTAAACTCATAC
>NW_023458555.1:35035839-35047581 GCF_013731165.1 Rhagoletis pomonella | reverse complement strand
AAATAACTCCTTACAACATTCAGGGTATTAAACCTAAGGCAGGATGTTGAGGAATAAGAGGAACTTTGGACAAATGCTCGTCCGAAGCTCTGAATGAAATTCTGGCTAAGACTTGTAAATCTTTTGTAAGACAATTGAAAGACAGTAGGTCGGTTTGAAAGACTTTCATTATTCTGGCTTTCTGACTTTCATGTCTTACAAAAAAACTATCTTGCAGTCGCAATGGCCGAGTCAGAAAAACATTCGAAGATTCGAAAGATCCAAGTTTTTCGAGGTCCAGGCAGTGAATTTTTTGAGTTTTTTCTTTCGTTTTTTTATTTAATTTTCTTTGAATTATTAGATGTTATTGTTTTTTAATTTCACTTTTGGATTTTATCGTTTTAAAAATAAAAAATATATCTACATATCGTCACCTGAAATGCAAAAAGACGTAACAAACACCATCGTTGAAATGCAAAAAGTCATAACTAATAAAAAAATTCAAAATTCACTTTTTGATTTATATGATGGATTTCATTGACTTACAACTCTGCACATCATTTTATGAAAAATAATTAAAATATTATTCACACCTTTTACATTTCATTTACGATGTTGTTAAGTGTTTTTGCATTTCCGGTGACGATATATATATTTTTCAATTTCATAAAATTCATAGAAACCTATTTTTTCTTTTTGTTAGTTTTATATATTTTTTTTTGATTTCTTTTAATTTTAAGATTATATTTTTCTAAAAAGAAACGTGTTTTTAATTTTTTTTTATTTTTTTAAGAACTTATTTTAAATTTTTTAATAATTATAGTCTTTTTATTTAATTTTCATTTGATTTTTAGTTGTTATGGCTCTAAAAAGAAATATATTCGCTTTTAAATCCCTTAACTTTTGGAAATTTTTATAATTGTGTCTTTTTTTTTAGATACATTTTATTTTTATTTTTTTAACACAATTTTCTTTTAATTTTTAGTTTTTATGGTTTTAAAAATAAGAATATATGTATGTTCATATATTTTTTGAACTCGCAGGCCTGCGAAATTTACATATGTAATAAGTATACAAGTATACATATTTTAGAACTTTTAGCAATTTGCATGGAAAGAAGAAAATTAATAAACTTACAATTGAATTTTTTACTTAACAACAAAAAAAACCGCCGACTTGAATATTAAAATCTGGGAGTGCCGTAAATTTCTGCATGATCCAATGAGCGGATCTAACAAAATATATATATATATATATATATATCGAAATGAGTACACTTGATCCAATGTTTTGCTCTGACATACATAAACAAATATTCATAAGAATTAATAACCTCGTTCTTTTTGAAAATTCAATTATAAATTAATTTTTGTATTTTCATGCAAACAACTATCGATGTGCTTGAGAAAACTCAAAGATGTATAATCTAATTTACCACACCTAGATATTCCAAAAAAATAACATAATTATTGGAGGGGGTAAAAAGTTAAATTTTGCAGGCCTGTGTTTTTAGAAAACTTATTGCTAAAAGACTAACAGAATACGGCAAATACCCCCAAGTTAGCAGATCTTTCAATTTTTCTTTGGAAAGGCAGAAATAAGAGCTTACAAGAAAAGGGCTTACGAATGTCTTTTAAAAATGACTGGTATTACTGATATGGAAGTTCTAACCTACAAAAAAAGTACAGTGTAAGGAGTCACGCCAGATAAAAAAAAAAAACCCAAGCCTAATACATATATTATTAATTTTATTATCAGCTACACATATCATATAAGTACTTACGACGGGCACAAGAATATAAACATTGCAAAATTGGCATTGAACAAATTGTTACGGCGCGCTTTGTGTACAAGGGTTCTGAATTTATTCTTGGGATCTTCAAAGCTGTTGATTTCCAAACCAAAGATAACAGACCCGATAATATCAATGGCATAGCTGTGGAATAAATAGATAAGCATAAAATCAATTCGTAGTTATTTCTTTGTTATTTAGATGACTCAGAGAGTAACGAGTAGTACGTAGACTCATTTTGGACTCATAAATTCTGAGCACTCAGAAAATTGTTTAAACATTTTAAAAAAGTTATAAGATTTTTAAATAATTGTTTCACAAGAATAATGAAAAGGTTTTCTCTTTAATCTTGTGAATATTAATATTAGGTATACGAGTAGCTACATAAATTTACAAAAGAAAAATTAATACTCACGTCACAAATACATCTTTCAAGTCCAACTCCGCGCTACCCTCCTCCGGCAGCACTTTATTCAGATGTGCAACCATTTTATTGCCAATGTCGTCGGAAGTGTGAAACATTGCCTTCAATTTGCCCGAACTGAAGGAAGGTGTAAGCTTCTGACGCAACGAGCGCCAACTTTGACCGCGTAAACCAAATAAACTGCATGACAAGGGATCACGCTTCTCGTCCACATAAATGCCACGATCGTGAAAACTACTAAAATCTTGTATAAGTATTTGTCGCGCCAATTCTGGATCGCGTATTAGCACCGCCGGTCGAAAGAGTAAATAAACGCCCACGAATGGTGAATTTGACTTTAAGTAGGCGTCATAAATTGCCACGCCCATAGATTTTTCATGTTTCACCACCGATTTCAAACAACCGCAAGGTATTTGCATATCGGTGGGATCGGTGGGAAAATTACGACGATTCCAATAAGAATACTGCTGTCTGATCAGCCAGAAAAGTATTGTAACCAGCAGTAGACCAAGGAGTAGCACAATCATTTTCACTTAAATGTGTTAAAGTAATTACATATGTTATTTTGTTGCACTTTGAACAACAAGTATTTAAATGTTTATAATATATATGTAAGTCGTATATGAACCGGTATAAGAGTGAACGCAATATTGACTACTACTACGCTACTTTTCCACGTCCTATTTGGCGTATGGCCTGCAGTAAACTGATTTTTAGTTGGGTAGCTGCACTGCTGAATTCATGAAAAAAAACCCAAACAAAGGCGAGAAACGATCCCTGCAGCAATAAGGCGGTCAATTTTCCGTTAAGGACTAGTACTTCACTGGTTAAAATTTGACTGGTCAGAATTGGACATTTGCTTGCATCGCAAAATTTCAGCCTTCGACCAGTCAGCCCCCAAGGAACCGGCCTAGAGATAGACGAACAGTTTGGCAGTGACAGGGTGGTGTTGTCTTGCAATTCAATAAAAAAAATTTAAAGAACACTACCCTGTAAATTCCCCAATCGCTTGGTCTGGCCTTGATGCAAAGTGAACATTTGAACTCACATTTAGATGTGAGGCTGTAGCTCAATGCGCAGAGATGCTTGCCACTATTTGTTAGCTTTCAGGAGGGTCCGGGTTCAAATGCCGTCAGAAGCAACATGGTTATAAAATTATATATTTTTTTTGTGTTTCCGAATTATGAAAAAGCATCTGCGAAGTGTAGAACGCAATCTTACTCCAACGAAAAAAATCTCCAAAATTGGACTAGTCCAGGACTATCTTACGGTCAGTGTTGATTGGACCGGTCCTTTTTCAATGACACGCCAATGCTAAAATGGCAGTTGAAACTATTGGCAGGGGAATTATGAGGGACTAGTGCTGGTAACAATAGAGACTATCTGAGGGCTAACCTAGGGTGAGTGTGAATTGCTGCAGGGATCATACAGTGACGTTATCTTGTGCATATTTACACTTGCATAAATATCTCCATATGTACATACGTAGCAGTAGTATATGTTATGATTCTTATCAACAAACAAGTCGGTTTTTATCTCTCTGGCTTTTATTTAAAACTTAACTAAATGATTTCATGGTTAATTGATGAAATTCATTGTATTTAGCGGACTATCTAATAAATATCGAGGTGCATTTCACCACAAAGAAATTTTGGCAATTATCTACACTACATACTTATGGATGTACTATATATAATATATGATTATAACTACATAGATAGCTACGAGTAGAGCATGAGTTCGATAATAACCGCCTTTGGCGCCGCACAGTGGGGCAAAAAAGGTTGCTGTGGCCAAAATCAATTTTGACAAGCCAAATATGAACCGATTTTAAGTTCCTTTTTTGTTAAGAAAAGATAATCAAATTTCGCGTGGAGCTATCCGTGGCGATTTTTTTAAAAAAGCTCTGGATTTTTATTTATTTATGTTGAAAGATGAAAGAAAAAAAATTTACGTTTGAATGCTTCCGCTTTTTTGGAAAATACTTGAAATTAATTTCAAATGTCTGCAATCATTTTAAAAATTATTCATAAACACTTTTCTATAGGATAGATTTAGTTAAAAAATTTATTTCATTTGTTATCTCTACTAATATATATGTATGTATGTATTTTGAAGGCCGTTTTTCTTTGTTCGAAATAGTCGAGAACAGCTGCACCGATATTTTTGAAATTTTAAACATCGACTCTAGACCCTCAAAGGAATAGAATAGAATAGAAGGAGGATAATTTCGATATATAAAGAGGACGTGGCACCTCCCATACCAACTAAAGTTTCACACAACATATCATATGTGGTGTGAAAACTTCAGTTTGTATGTGAGGTGCCGCGCCCATTGATATATCAAAATTATTTTTCATCTATTATCAGCCTTGGAGAGTCTAGATTCGATGCTCAAAATTTCAAAAATATCGGTACAGCTGTTCTCGAGTTTTTCGAACTGAAATATATATTAGTAAAGATAACAAATTAAATAACTTTTTAACTAAATGTGTCCTATAGAAAAATATTTACGAATATGTACTTTTTTAAATAATTGCAGACATTTGAAATTAATTTAATGTATTTTCCAAAAAAGTTGAAGCTTTTAAACGTAAAATATTTTTTCCTTAATTTTTCAACACAAATAAATAAAAACTTGGAACTTTTTAAAAAATCGATACGGATAGATCGACGCGAAATTTAATTATCTTTTATTAAAAAAAAAAATAAACTTGAAATCTGTTCATATTTGGGCTTTCAAAATTAATTTGTTCACATCAACTTTTTTGCCCCACTGTGCGCCGTAGGCCGGTGCACTTTGTTCCCGTGTTGCATAGATACAAAAGCAAGGCGATGTAGTTTTATGAGTGATCTTCACATATCGCACACGATCTTTAAAAGTGACACAACTCAAAATTTGGCATTTTTGAAAAAATTCACTTAAAATGTACACAGAGCTCTTATTTACCTTTCAGCAAAATCTGGAGCAATTTTTTTTTTTATAAATTATTGAAAAAGCCTTGGGTAAAGTCTGCCTTGCCCATATGATTAGCATGTGCTACGAAATAGTTTTTCGCATATTCTGACGAACGTGTAATTTTGAGTTGTGTCACTTTTGAAGATAGTGTGCGATATGTAATCGTTCACTGGACTATCGAGACCCAGTCCACCTTCTTCTTCTTGGTTGGCGCTCGCCGAGTCCAATAAAACACACCTGTCGTGAAGAGAAGTTCTTCTCCACCTAGCCTTCCCATGGCAGAGGAGCTGGAGCTTGTCAGTTCATCGTCTGCGGTAATCGCCATCGCCAACGCGCTAAGGACCGTAAATCTTCCGCAGAATCTTCCTCTCCGCCTTATCAGATGTTGTTCTTCTTCATGCCTCCGTGCCAGTACGGGCGTGATTAGTGGCTTATAGATATATTTACTTCTGAAATGCCTATTCAGTCCAAAGTACCACTAGGTGGCATGAGTGATTCTCCCTTGGATTGCAGGGCTGACATTATTACTTACTAGAGATTATGGTATCAACAACTTCTTTTCATACTGGCGAAAGCGGCTTTGAAATCTATAAATAGGTGGTGTGTGTCGAACCTATTCTCGCGGATGTTTTCCAATATTTGGCGTGTGGTGGATACCTGGTCTCTGGCGAATTACCAGTACAAAAGCTACACTGATAAGGCCCAATCAGCTCGTTGACGGTGGGCTCCAGCCTTTCACACAAAGGCTGATGCAACGGTGGTGGGCGCATATGGCGTAGTCGCCTTTCTTGTGGAATGGGCAGAGATCACTTAAATTCCAATCATCGGACGCGTATCTGACCATATTTTACATAAGAGTTTACATGCACCTTATCAGCTTGTCGCCGCCGTACTTCAATAGCTCAGCTGGCTGTCAGCTCCAGCAGCTTTATTGTTTTCCAGCCGCGTAATTGCTATTTGTACCCCGCAATAATAAGGTATTGTCGTCAAGCTCAACTAACGGATTCCCCAGTAAGCGAGCAGCCTCAACGGGGTCTGTCCACAGGGGAAAAGGCGTTAGCTTTGTCAGGTTTTCCGGGCATACGAAGAGATGTTTCGAGTCGTGGGGTGTCTCTCCGCATGGCGGACACTCATTTGGCCCATCTGCGTCTAATATGCTCAAGTATGAGTTTAAACTGCTGCAGTTGTCAGAGCGAAGTTGGGCTATTGTGGTTCTAGTTGTTTTTGTTGTTGTAGCAGCATGCAAGTTCTCCAAAGGGTTTTTGGGGAGTGTTGCTGGAGTGACAGTCCTTGGCCAGATATAAATCTGGGTCGTTCCGGTTACGTAGACCCGACTGTAGTGGGAACGTCTCCCTATGTGGTTATACAAGTAAAAGTAAAAATACTTGTTTGTTTTGTAAACTAGTCAATAAATCTGTTCTGAATTCATGAACTCGTTTTTTTTTTGTTTTTCAAATAAAATGTGTTATGATTGCTATAGAAAACCAAATTATAATAAAAAAATTAAGTTTTTTTGTTATAAAATCTTTAATAAAGATATTTTCTGGGTTTTTTGAAGATTAAATCATTACCCGGAAGGAAATTTTTCTGGCAACACTGAGCAACTACAGCAATTAATGTAGCAGTGATGCTGCAGTACTAAATTTAAAAACTAGCCGTTGTGGTTTTAAATCAAATACAGGTTTTAGAAAATCAGTTTGTATATTTGATAAGCTAACGTTGAGCACTTACTTATGTTTCAAATATATCCTATGAACAGGAGTTTTTGTAAATAAAATAAAATAAAATGGATGGCGGTTCAAATTGGTTTTTTATCCTTCTCATCACCTTGTAGTTTGACGTCGAAAAATATGCACAATAATGCAACACTGCATACTTTGTAGTTTTTTCTCTGCTGTCAAAAGTTGTTTGACATTTCCGCTGACAGCAGCGCTGTTGGCAATGCTGTCAGTTTCTTAGAAAATTTCTCATAATAAACTTGTGTACGGTGTGCGTGTTTCATCAAAATCTTTCATTTTCGCGAGCTTCCATTCATTGGAGTGGATAAATGTTTAAACCAAATTTGAGGTTTGATCAAAATTTTACAGGAAGACCGAAGATGTGCAGATAAATAATATCATCTCATAGAAAAAGTGTACTCAACAGAGTGAAGAACGTGTTGTGCAGTGGAACTTTTGATTTATTGCCGTGCTTTGATTTGGTTTCCAAGTGGGAGGAGCACAAACTCAGCGATATTCCCAAAAAAGGCAAGTAAGTACGAACAAGTAATTTTATAAACAGATACATATAAATGTATCTTTATATATTAGGTAATATTGCTGCAAATTGTTTGTTAAGATAATCAGCATTTTTGCGATTAACATTTCCGAGTTTGCGGATATACATATTTTGTTTAGCTCTCTTTTGGAAGTCACATGTTGTGCTCTTAAAACATATATGTATGACGCCGAAAAATTTCGCTAATCTAAAGCGATGAAGCAAAATCAAGAAATATGTATATACACATAGATATATGTAACTTTTAAGCATCTAAGGCTGATTTGTGTTGAAAAGATTATAAAATGATGCGCCCTCAACCGCGCATTTTTACACTACGCTATATTTTTTTAGCATTCGTTCATTTTGTCAGCCAAACTTCAAAGCTATCTCCCTACAAAGCCGGTTCATGCCGATTATGGCACTGTCAAAACTACTTTACTGCCTTGCCCAGAGATATTTATATACATACTTTCGCCGCTTTAATAATTAGGGTATTTAAATCCACTATATACCTTAGAGCTAGCTGTTTCAAGGAAAACGTCACACATCCACATTTTCCTCTTACCTACTTTTGTGTTTTAACGTTTTCTTCCCCTTGCAGACACTAAGTGGTATGCGTATTTGGTTGTAACAACTGCTGTAGTCCCCAACTACTTTAGCCAGCCAAGTTGAATTGGGTCAACGTAATTTCTTGATTCTACTTTTTATATTAGTATGTTGTTGCTATTGTTTTTATAACTATTGCTGTTCTTGCAACAAACTGGTTTCCCATTTTAGTAACTTTTTTTTTTGGCCTTGTTATTGAATTTTGTGCCGAATATATTTTTTGATAGTGCGCATTCGTATAGAGTACATACCTACATAAGTACATAAGCGTTCATACATATGTGCCTGTAGGTATGTCATTCCCTGCAAAAGATGTAGCAAGCAGTGACGTTATGAAAACTAGGTCGTCAGTGAGTTGTCATATGTATGCATGTTCAAGTAATTTAAAATCGAAGTATTCTGCTTAATTTTGAAGGATATAACCATTGATTTAAATTTATATGAATGCCAACATTCCCATATGATCAGCAGTATGGAATATTTCAATCGTTCTCTATCAAGAGATCTACGTTACCAAATTAACTCAGCGTAACGCTGGTACCTTCATCATGGATCTAGGCTGTACTTGTTCATCATTAAATACCGAATAATATACTATCTGACTAAGGTATTTTCTCTGGCAGATTTTGCCTATCAACTTTTGTCGGAACTGGCAAAATGCAGATTTTCGAACCTCGAACACCTTGTATTGTCATGGAAATGTTCGCACTTAGGGATGGCAAAAAAGTAAAATTATCGGTAAGTTAATCATATGATTAATCACAAGAAAAAATTAATAAAGATTGCAATTGTTGAAAAATAATCGATTAAACGAATTTTTTGCAATGAGTATTCACAAAAACATTTTTCCTTAAAAAAATTCTAATTCTCTTGTTAATTTGCCTTAAATGAAATAAAACGAGTATTTTTGCTAATTATTTATTACTTAACCAAAACAAAAAATAAAATTAGCGCTAGCTTTTGAAAAAAGTAATTTTTTTAAGCAAAAAACAACCGGCTTCAATTCTCATACAAACATTTAAGATTAGCGCTAATTTCTTCATGATCCAATGATTGGTTTTAAACCAAATTAGTATGGGACCCCTGCGAGGTAACACCTTTCGTTGAAAAAAAAAGAATTATAGAAATGCGGTAACATACATAAAAAAAAAACACAAAAATATTCCGACAAATTGTGAAGTCCTCCTTTTTGTGAAGTCGGTTAAAAAGGGGCTCAGCAGGCACCGAGGTACCAACTAAATGATAGTATTTTTTCGAAAGTCTGTAAAGTTTTGGGTAAACAGTTTTCATTTCCTCAAAATTTACCAACTTGCCTACATACGGCTTATTTACAACTAACTTCTAGTATTTAACCAACTGGTTCGCCGATAAATCAATAGTGGTATTCACCAAATTGAGCGAGTGGCCTGGCACTCTGGCAAAATAGCAGATTAGCTCAAGCAACGACAGCAGCAGCTTATGTCTATGCTGGCTTTAATATAATGCGGCATTCCCTTTATTCTTTAGATCACAAGGTATTTTTTGATGAGACCTAATAAGAATATTGACTTGCTAGTATCGGAACTATTTCTGCACGTTTATTAGCCAAAAGTTCTTCAACGGCTCGGCGCCAGTGAGTCATTCGCAATCGAATGCCGCATTATACTAAAGCCAACCTTTCGACAAAAGCTACTGTTCCATACGAACACAGATATATCCATACATATGTATACACTTTTGGTCAGCTGATTAACATTTCGTACAGTTTTATCTATTTTTCTTTTGTTTATTTAATGTTTATAATGTTTTTTTTTTATAAAAGTCTAAGGCATTACATAAGCAGTACCACATAAATCAACATTTCTAACTTCGTACAAATCCTATAAAAATTCAACAAACTAACAATTGCACAGAAAAATTTTAACTTTTTATTCTGAATTTTTAGAAAAATTTTGGGTATGCAGTTTTGTAGCCCATTAAATTTTAGGAGGTTAAAGTGCCAATTTCAAGGCGCTAAAAAAATCACGTTGATTTTTTGAATTTTTTTTAGCTGATTTTGTTGTGCATTTTCTTCAATATAAAGTATGCTCGATAATTTCTTTAATATGGAAGACAAGGCCTAGCACCGTCAGCAAAACCAATAACAACAATAATAATAATAGATTGGCGCTTTCACATATGTTAGTGTTTGGCCGAGCTTCTCCTCCGACCCAGTCGCTGCTTACCATTACACCACAGCGGCCGCCAACAATTATTACCTACCCAAATTTAATGGTCTGTAAAACTGCATACCAAAAATATTTCTGAAAATTCTGAATAAAAATGTTAAATATTTTTTGTGTGTAGTTGTTAAAGTTTGTTGAATTTTTGTAATTTTTCTGCGAAGTTTGAAATGTGGATTTGCGTGGTGGTGGTTGTGTAATCGTCTAGACTTTTATAAAAAATATGACATTAAATAAACAAAAGAAAAATAGCCAAAACTGATCAAAATGCCACTTAACTTAATCAGCTGACCACAAGGGTATGTATATATTTATATGCCTGCAGAACGTATGCGTTTTCCCAATTATTTATAACATTTTCTATGGCACCTGACTTATCGTTGTCTTGTTCCTGGTAAGCTGTCATTGACCTGCTGTTATTATTTGCGCGCGATCGATAAATCGCGTTTATTGTTTCCTTTTTTCAATTTCCTGCTCGTCATAAACGTTTATACATTTGTTCTCTTCCAAAAAAAAGGAGTGTCGCTCGAGGCATTTATTTGGGTGGCCTGGGTGGAGCATAAAAAATAACTTGCAACACGTTACCCAAGTACATAAATACATATACATATATAAATATGTACTTGCCATCAAATTCTTTACATTATTCTCCTTCAAATATGGGTGTGTCCTGTGAGTCATAAGAATCGAAAACTTTGGCAACATATTGAAAATATTCTTCAAAAATAATTAAAACAGTGCATTTATTTGAATACAAAAGTCTGTTATGAAAATCCAATTCTCATTATTACATAAAATATCCATAATAACTACATACATATATATTTCCCGCTTTTCATGCAACATTTACAAAGTAAGTATTTATAGTGTTTGATAAAAGTACTAAATTTTATTACATTTAATTTTGTTTGCTTGCAGGCTTCAAAATATTAACTAAATAAAAAATTGAGGTAGTGGAAAATATAAGAGAGCTCTGGAAAACCACTAATTCTAGCTAATTTTATCATAGAACGCATAGCGCCCTGCTATAGATGTCGTGCTCTTAAAGTTAAAGTTATAAATAATGTCTGCGCGCAATTACTATGAAATTTTGAAGACCCCACCAACAGCAAGCTTCGAAGAGCTGCGTCGTAATTACAAGCAATTAATTCTACAATGTCATCCGGATAAATTACAACATTATAACACCAATAGCATTAGCACAACAACAACTACTTCGAATTTTGATAATACCATCAGCGCGACTAATGATGCTGCGTCCACTTCTGCAGCTACTGTTGACCCAATTGTCGAAAACCCAACGGCTATGTATTCAGATCAGCACAGTAGAGAATTTGTTGCCATAAATGAAGCATGGAATACACTCAAAGATCCTACTAAACGACGCCTCTACGATGCTGAATTGATGTTGACAAAGCTCCAGGCCCACAGTAATATTTTTGCGCGTTTAACGCTAGCGGACATGAAACGTTGTGCCGCCACAACAACAACAAACGATGACAGTGGCAGTGACAATGGCGAA
>NW_023458555.1:35023606-35035739 GCF_013731165.1 Rhagoletis pomonella | reverse complement strand
ATTGATGAGATTCATTGTATTTAGCGGACTATCTAATAAATATCGAGGTGCATTTCACCACAAAGAAATTTTGGCAATTATCTACATATATATAATATATGATTATAACTACATAGATAGCTGCGAGTAGAGCATGAGTTCGATAATAACCGCCTTTGGCGACGCACAGTGGGGCAAAAAATGTTGCTGTGGACAAAATCAATTTTGACAGCCCAAATATGAAGCGATTTCAGGTTTCTTATTTTTTAAGAGGAAATAATTAAATTTCGCGTGGAACTATCCGTGGCGATTTTTTAAAAAAGCTCTGGATTTTTATTTATTTATTTATTTCAAAGGAATAGAATAGAATAGAAGGAGGATAATTTCGATATATAAACGGGGCGTGGCACCTCCCATACCAACTAAAGTTTCACACAACATATCATATGTGGTGTAAAAACTTCAGTTTGTATGTGAGGTGCCACGCCCCTTGATATATTGCAATTCTTTTTCTTCTATTGTCAGCCTTGGAGAATCTAGATTCGATGTCCAAAGTTTCAAAAATATCGGTACAGCTGTTCTCGAGTTTTTCGAACAGAAATATATATTAGTAAAGATAACAAATTAAATAACTTTTTTAACTAAATGTGTCCTATAGAAAAATATTTACGAATATGTACTTTTTTAAATAATTGCAGACATTTGAAATAAATTTAAAGTATTTTCCAAAAAAGTTGAAGCTTTTAAACGTAAAATTTTTTTTCCTTAATTTTTCAACACAAATAAATAAAAACTTGGAACTTTTTAAAAAATCGATACGGATAGTTCGACGCGAAATTTAATTATATTTTATTAAAAAAAAAAAAACTTGAAATCTGTTCATATTTGGGCTTTCAAAATTAATTTGTACACATCAACTTTTTTGCTCCACTGTGCGCCGTAGGGCCGGTGCACTTTGTTCCCGTGTTGCATAGATACAAAAGCAAGGCGATGTAGTTTTATGAGTAATCTTCAAATATCGCACACGATCTTAAAAAGTGACACAACTCAAAATTTGGCATTTTTGAAAAAATTCACTAAAAATGTACACAGAGCTTTTATTTACCTTTCAGCAAAATCTGGAGCAATTTTTTTTTTATAAATTATTGAAAAAACCTTAGGTAAAGTCTGCCTTGCCCATATGATGAGCATGTGCTACGAAATAGTTTTTCGCATATTCTGACGAACGTGTAATTTTGAGTTGTGTCACTTTTGAAGATAGTGTGCGATATGTAATCGTTCACTTGACTATCGAGACCCAGTCCACCTTCTTCTTCTTGGTTGGCGCTGGCCGAGTCCAATAAAACACACCTGTCGTGAAGAGAAGTTCTTCTCCACCTAGCCTTCCCATGGCAGAGGAGCTGGAGAGCTTGTCAGTTCATCGTCTGCGGTAATCGCCATCGCCAACGCGCTAAGGACCGTAAATCTTCCGCAGAATCTTCCTATCCGCCTTATCAGATGTTGTTCTTCTTCATGCCCCCGTGCCAGTACGGGCGTGATTAGTGGCTTATAGAGTGTGTTTTTGTACGACGAGAGAGGACTTTACTTCTCAAATGCCTATTCAGTCCAAAGTACCACTAGGTGGGATGAGTGATTCTCCCTTGGATTGCAAGGCTAACATTATTACTTATTAGAGATTATGGTATCAACAACTTCTTTTCATACTGGCGAAAGCGGCTTTGAAATCTATAAATAGGTGGTGGGTGTCGAACCTATTCTCGCGGATCTTTTCCAATATTTGGCGTGTGGTGGATACCTGGTCTCTGGGGAATTACCAGGACAAAAGCCATACTGATAAGACCCAATCAGCTCGTTGACGGTGGGCTCCAGCCTTTCACACAAAGGCTGCTGCAACGGCGGTGGGCGCATATGGCGTAGTCGCCTTTCTTGTGGATTGGGCATAGATCACTTAAATTCCAATCATCGGACATGTGTTTATCAGACCATATTTTCCATAAGAGTTTACATGCACCTTATCAGCTTGTCGCCGCCGTACTTCAATAGCTCAGCTGGCAGGCTGTTAGCTCCAGCAGCTTTGTTGTTTTTCAGCCGCGTAATTGCTATTTGTACCCCGCAATAATAAGGTATTGAGACATCGACTGCGTCCAGATCAGTCGTTGTCGTCAAGCTCAACTAACGGAATCCCCAGGAAGCGAGCAGCCTCAATGGGGTCTGTCCACAGGGGAAAAGGCGTTAGCTTTGTCAGGTTTTCCGGGCATACGAAGAGATGTTTCGAGTCGTAGGGTGTCTCTCCGCATGTCGGACACTCATTTGGCACATCTGCGTCTAATATGCTCAAGTATGAGTTTAAACTGCTGCAGTTGTCAGAGCGAAGTTGGGCTATTGTGGTTCTAGTTGTTGTTGTTGTTGTAGCAGCATACAATTTCTCCAAAGGGTTTTTGGGGAGTGTTGCTGGAGTGGCAGTCCTTGGCCAGATATAAGTCTGGGTCGTTCCGGTTAAGTAGACCCGACTGTAGTGGCAACGTCTCCCTATGTGGTTATACAAGTAAAAGTAAAAATACTTGTTTGTTTTGTAAACTAGTCAATAAATCTGTTCTGAATTCATGAACTCGTTATTTTTGTTTTTCAAATAAAATGTGTTATGATTGATATACAAAGCCAAATTATAATAAAAAAATTAAGTTTTTTTGTTATAAAATCTTCAATAAAGATATTTCCTCGTTTTTTGAAGATTAAATCATTACCCGGAAGGAAAACTGACAACACTGAGTGCTACAGCAATTAATGTAGCAGTGATGCTGCAGTACTAAATTTAAAAACTAGCCGTTATGGTTTTAAATCAAATACAGGTTTTAGAAAATCAGTTTGTATATTTGAATAGCTAACGTTGAGCACTTACTTATGTTTCAGTAAAGTTCAGTTTTTGTAAATAAAATAAAATAAAATGGATGGTGGTTCAAATTGGTATTTTATCCTTCTTATCACCTTGTAGTTTGACGTCGAAAAATATGCACAATAATGCAACACTGCATACTTTGTAGTTTTTTCTCTGCTGTCAAAAGTTTTTTGACATTTCAGTTGACAGCAGCGCTGTTGGCAATGCTGTCAGTTTCTTAGAAAATTTCTCATAATAAACTTGTGTACGGTGTGCGTGTTTCATCAAAATCTTTCGTTTTCGCGAGCTTCCATTCATTGAAGTGGATAAATGTTTAAACCAAATTTGAGGTTTGATCAAAATTTTACAGGAAGACCGAAGATGTGCAGATAAATAATAGCATCTCATAGAAAAAGTGTACTCAACAGAGTGAAGAACGTGTTGTGCAGTGGAACTTTTGATTTATTGCTGTGCTTTGATTTGGTTTTCAAGTGGGAGGAGCACAAACTCGGCAATATTCCCAAAAAAGGCAAGTAAGTACGAACAAGTAATTTTATAAACAGATACATATAAATATATCTTTATATATTAGGTAATATTGCTGCGAATTGTTTGTTTAGATAATCAGCATTTTTGCGATTAACATTTCCGAGTTTGCGGATATATTTTGTATTACATAGCTCTCTTTTGGAAGTCACATGTTGTGCTCTTAAAACATATGTATGACGCCGAAAAATTTCGCTAGTCTAAAGCGATGAAGCAAAATCCAGAAATATGTATATACACATAGATATATGTAACTTTTAAGCATCTAAGACTGATTTGTGTTGAAAAGATTATAAAATAATGCGCCCTCAACCGCGCATTTTTACACTACGCTATATTTTTTTAGCATTCGTTCATTTTGTCAGCCAAACTTCAAAGCTATCTCCCTACAAAGCCGGTTCATGCCCATTACGGCACTGTCAAAACTACTTTACTGCCTTGCCCAGAGGTATTTATATACATACTTTCGCCGCTTTAATAATTAGGGTATTTAAATCCACTATATACCTTAGAGTTAGCCGTTTCAAGGAAAACGTCACACATCCACATTTTCCTCTTACCTACTTTTGTGTTTTAACGTTTTCTTCCCCTTGCAGACACTAAGTGGTATGCGTTATTTGGTTGTAACAACTGCTGTAGTCCCCAACTACTTTAGCCAGCCAAGTTGAATTGGGTCAACGTAATTTCTTGATGCTACTTTTTATATTAGTATGTTGTTGCTATTGTTTTTATAACTATTGCTGTTCTTGCAACAAACTGGTTTCCCATTTTAGTAACTTTTTTTTGGCCTTGTTATTGAATTTGTGCCGAATATATTTTTTGATAGTGCGCATTCGTATAGAGTACATACCTACATAAGTACATAAGCGTTCATACATACATATGTGCCTGTAGGTATGTCATTCCCTGCAAAAGATGTAGCAAGCAGTGACGTTATGAAAACTAGGTCGTCAGTGAGTTGTCATATGTATGCATGTTCAAGTAATTTCAAATCGAAGTATTCTGCTTAATTTGGAAGGATATAACCATTGTATTTAAATTTATATGAATGCCAACATTCCTATATGATCAGCAGTATGGAATATTTGATTCGTTCTCTATGAAGAGATCTACGTTACCAAATTAACTCAGCGTAACGCAGGTACCTTCATCATGTATCTAGGCTGTACTTCTTCATCATTAAATACCGAATAATATACTATCTGACTAAGGTATTTTCTCTGGCAGACTTTGCCTATCAACTTTTGTCGGAATTGGCAAAATGCAGATTTTCGAACCTCGAAGACCTTGTATTGCCATGGAAATATTCGCACTTAGGGATGGCAAAAAAGTAAAATTATCGGTAAGTTAATCATATGATTAATCACAAGCAAAAATTAATAATGATTGCAATTATTGAAAAATAATCGATTAAACGAATTTTTTGCAATGAGTATTCACAAAAACATTTTTCCATAAAAAAATTCTAATTCTCTTGTTAATTTGCCTTAAATGAAATAAAACGAGTATTTTTGCTAATTATTTATTATTTAAGCAAAACAAAAAATAAAATTAGCGCCAGCTTCTGAAAAAAGTAATTTTTTTAAGCAAAAAACACAACCGACTTCAATTCTCATATAAACATTTAAGATTATCTAATTTCTTCATGATCCAATGATTGGTTTTAAACCAAATTAGTATGGGACCCCTGCGAGGTAACACCTTTCATTGGAAAAAAAGAATTTTAGGAAAAAAAACACAAAAATATTCCGACAGATTGTGAAGTCCTCCTTTTTGTGAAGTCGGTTAAAAAGGCGCTCAGCAGGCACCGAGGTACCAACTTAATGATAGTATTTTTTCAAAAGTCTGTAAAGTTTTGGGTAAACAGTTTTCATTCCTCAAAATTTACCAACTTGCCTACATACGGCTTATTTACAACTAACTTCTAGTATTTGACCAATTGGTTCGCCGACAAATCACTAGTGGTATTCACCAAATTGAGCGAGTGGCCTGGCACTCTGGCAAAATAGCAGATTAGCTCAAGCAACGACAGCAGCAGCTTATGTCTATGCTGGCTTTAATATAATGCGGCATTCCCTTTATTCTTTAAACCACAAGGAATTTTTTGATGAGACCTAATAAGAATATTGACTTGCTAGTATCGGAACTATTTCTGCACGTTTATTAGCCAAAAGTTCTTCAACGGCTCGGCGCCAGTGAGTCATTCGCAATCGAATGCCGCATTATACTAAAGCCAACCTTTCGCGACATATGCTACTGTTCCATACGAACACAGATATATCCATACATATGTATACACTTTTGGTCAGCTGACTGACATTTCGTACAGTTTTAGCTATTTTTATTTTGTTTATTTAATGCTTATAATTTTTTTTTATAAAAGTCTTGGGCATAACATAAGCAGCACCACATAAATCCACATTTCTAACTTCGTACAAATCCTATAAAAATTAAAAAAAAAACTAACAATTGCACACAAAAATTTTAACTTTTTATTCTGAATTTTCAGAAAAATTTTAGGTATGCAGTTTTATAGCCCATTAAATTTTAGGAGGTTGAAGTGCCAATTTCAAACAATAACAACAATAATAATAATAGATTGGCGCTTTCACATATGTTAGTGTTTGGCCGAGCTTCTCCTCCGACCCAGTCGCTGAGGAGTGGAAGCACGCACTGCCTACCATTACACCACAGCGGCCGCCAACAATTATTACCTACCCAAATTTAATGGTCTATAAAACTGCATACCAAAAATATTTCTGAAAATTTTGAATAAAAATTTTAAATTTTTTTTGTGTGTAGTTGTTAAAGTTTGTTGAATTTTTGTAATTTTTGTGCGAAGTTGGATATGTGGATTTGCGTGGTGGTGGTTGTGTAATCGTCTAGACTTTTATAAAAAACAAATATGAACATCAAACAAACAAAAGAAAAATAGCAAAAACTGATCAAAATGCCACTTAACTTAATCAGCTGACCACAAGGGTATGTATATATTTATATGCCTGCAGAACGTATGCGTTTTCCCAATTATTTATAACATTTTCTATGGCACCTGACTTATCGTTGTCTTGTTCCTGGTAAGCTGTCATTGACCTGCTGTTATTATTTGCGCGCGATCGATAAATCGCGTTTATTGTTTCCTTTTTTCAATTTCCTGCTCGTCATAAACGTTTATACATTTGTTCTCTTCCAAAAAAAAGGAGTGTCGCTCGAGGCATTTATTTGGGTGGCCTGGGTGGAGCATAAAAAATAACTTGCAACACGTTACCCAAGTACATAAATACATATACATATACGTACATATGTACTTGCCATCAAATTCTTTACATTATTCTCCCTCAAATATGGGTGTGTCCTGTGAGTCATACCAATCGAAAACTTTGGCAACATATTGAAAATATTCTTCAAAAATAATTAAAACAGTGCATTTATTTGAATACAAAAGTCTGTTATGAAAATCCAATTCTCATTATTACATAAAATATCCATAATAACTACATACATATATATTTCCCGCCTTTCATGCAACATTTACAAAGTAAGTATTTATAGTGTTTGATAAAAGTACTAAATTTTATTACATTTAATTTTGTTTGCTTGCAGGCTTCAAAATATTAACTAAATAAAAAATTGAGGTAGTGGAAAATATAAGAGAGCTCTGGAAAACCACTAATTCTAGCTAATTTTATCATAGAACGCATAGCGCCCTGCTTAAAGTTAAAGTTATAAATAATGTCTGCGCGCAATTACTATGAAATTTTGAAGACCTCGCCAACAGCAAGCTTCGAAGAGCTGCGTCGTAATTACAAACAATTAATTCTACAATGTCATCCGGATAAATTACAACATTATAACACCATCAGCATTAGCACAACAACAACTACTTCGAATTTTGATAATACCATCAGCGCGACTAATGATGCTGCGTCCACTTCTGCAGCTACTGTTGACCCAATTGTCGAAAACCCAACGGCTATGTATTCAGATCAGCACAGTAGAGAATTTGTTGCCATAAATGAAGCATGGAATACACTCAAAGATCCTACAAAACGACGCCTCTACGATGCCGAATTGTTGTTGACAAAGCTCCAGGCCCACAGTAATATTTTTGCGCGTTTAACGCTAGCGGACATGAAACGTTGTGCCGCCACAACAACAACAAACGATGACAGTGGCAGTGACAATGGCGAATATAATGGCGACAGCGAGAGCACCGGTGCTAAGGGTGGCACATATTGGTACTATACATATGATTGCCGATGTGGCGGTCAGTATATAGTCGATGAGTCAGTGGATAGTGAAATACTCAACAGTAACCGCAACCACAACGCCGCTAACAACGACCAGATGCAAACACAAACAGGAGAAGAACAACTAATACAACAAAAACAAAAACGTTACGATAATGGCATCGATAAGCCAAGTAGTCAAGCAGCCGCTGACAGTGGGGCTGTGAGTGGATCTACAGCGATTTGTAGCAGCAGCAACAACAAAGGCAGTGAAACGACTGGTTATGATGAAGACATTCTGAATGCTGGCGCTGCTGATGGCGACGATGGTGAAGTGCTTGTCGAATGCAGTGAATGTTCTCTGGTGATCGTACTGGTTTAAACACACGAAATGTGTACTGCTGTCGTGGATTGTCTTTCGACACAATACGGCACAAATAAATATTGTATTTATAAAAATAAGCAAATAATTGTGCAAAGGAAAAATAAATAAAATTATGAATAACAATGCGATGATTATTGCGTTCACGAACACCGCTAGCACCATTACCAATCAGCACATGCCAGACAAAAGATGCGAAAGTCAGCAAAAGAAACAGAACAGAACTGAAATTGCTTGAGCTGCACACGAACATTCAAATACATATAGATTAGTGTATGGCAATTAAAAGCTTTGCATTAAAAAGTTATTTTCGTTGATGTTAAAAAAATGTGCGACATTCATATTTTTTGTACTGCTTATAACAATAAAGTAAATTTTATAGTCCTTTGTGCGAAACGCTGCAAATAATATGGAAAATTTATTTTTTTGTATGGACGCGAAAAAGAACAAATTAAGATGGATAAATAAATAATTTTCATATGCTGAATTTTTTTAGTCTATAATTTCTTATAATATGTAAGTATCTTACTGTAGATACATGGAAATGTTATTTATTTGTTAAATAAATGTAAAGTCTATAATTCTAAATGAATTCAGTAAAATGGTTTATACATATATACAATACATATTAGTTCTTTTAACCGTTGACTACTAAAGCCATTTATAAACCTTTCTCAAAAACAAATCTATCATTCGTATCCATCATTCGTTTACTATTTCAGTTCTAAACAAAAATTTACATAACTTTTGTTTTCCTTTCGCCAAATTGAAGGCACCTTCTCTGTAGAATGATTGTAAGTTTTAAAAACATATGTATACAATCAAATAAAAAGCTATTCAATTCTTGTAAAAGCCACAAAAAAAGTAAACTTAAAATTAGCCATTTCGCTTGCGACGCGAACTCAACAAGCTCATTAATATGCGCGACATTGCCAAGTTGCTCATCGGAAATGATTTCGTATGTAACTACACAACTTGCAATGAATGCGTCAGACGCAGACAGTAGGCACAAACTGTATTGTATCGAACATACATTCCTACGTACATATGTATGTACAAATGTATGCATACACAGTGCGTGATAGTGAAGAAGAAGTGCGATTATCATAAATTGTACTTTAGCATTTAAGATTATGTATTGTTCAGAGTTATTGGGTATTGAAGAAAAGTCCTTAAAGCTGTACGTTTTTTTTTTTCATTACTCAAAATATTGCATGTATGTACATGCTATGCATGCCGAAATATAGTGCTTATTAGGGTGCACCTTATGTATTTGAATATATGTACGTATGTACTAATTTTGGTGCTTAATTTGTATCAAAACCCTTTGTCTAAAAACATTACGAATCATTATCGGTTTTATGCGAAGCAAGTGCCCTAAAGTGTGCATTAATTGGTGCGAGGCGGTTTAAAAAATATAACTTTACTACTTTAAATTAGATGTTCGATTACACGCACACTCACGGCAAAAAGTATATATGCACCAATTTTTATTTCTTTCGCTATTTTTTTACGATAACAAAAAAATAAATAAAAATATAATTTCTAAACTCTAAAAAAAATCGAACTTTTTTATCTGAATATTTAGAACACTTTTGGCTATGAATGACGCTCGATCTATATTTTTTTAGCAGTATAATACTTTTTTCAATTCCAAAAATGGATACGTTTTTTTCAAAATACTGCATTTATACGAAAAATTACTTTTTTTGCTAAACTTGTTAACGCATAGTAGTAGTAGTATAAATTTATGATGAAAAACGATATAAGCTAACAGCGAATTGTTAGTGGAAACACGTTATAAAAATACATATACAGTGAGCGTCAAAAATAAGTATACCCTGATGGTTTAACGATTTATTTATTTATATTTTCCAAACCTAATTTTTTCTATAAAAATATACATAGTTCTTGCTAATTTTTGTACAAAGCTAGAAATTTGGATTTACATGGTTTTTGTTAGACGTAGACATCATTTTGTCGCGTGGTGTACAACAGGTACACATACCTAGTACCAGAAATTCCTTTATTTTATTGAAAAACTCTCAAAACTACTGTACTGAAAAAAGATTTTTCTTTATGGCGAATTCAAAATATGTTCTTCAGAAGTTACAAGAGTTAAAAGTCGGAGTAGCAGAAAAGAGCCAAAAGGCGGTGACATTTTTTTTGTTTTTGATTTTTTCTCGAAACGACTGTTTTAAAACTGCTGTACACGATATCTGAAGATCTACTGGACCGATTTAGCCGACAATTTTTGATTCAATGTCCCGTTCTTAATTTAAAAATTTAATGAACTTAACATTTTAATAAAAATTTCCTCTTAATTTCTTCAAACAACTGCCATTTTCGCAAAAAATATTTAGATTTTTTCTCCACGAAACGCTATAGCTAGCTACTTTCTTTTTAAATAAGAAAAACACTTTTTTTGTAATTTTCAGACAATGACCTATTGTGAAATCTTATACACAATACTGAAAAGAAGGGGCCAATGAATGACTCACATTTTCGCTATTTTATAAATATCTAATGGCGCTTTCGTTTCTTCCAAAATATGTAGGCTTTTGATATTGCAGGCTGAATATAAAGCACCAAACAAATACTTCGGCACATAAGGCACACCCTAATACATACATATTTGTTTTTTTTTTAAGCCAATTTTTAAATGTTGTCAGTGATAAAATACAATGGAACTTGTCTGCGGGCAGCTTGAAAGATGAACCACAGTTTTACGAACTTCAATTATTGCTTTTTATGCGAAATTTACATTCATATTAAATTTGAAAATCCGTGATTGAGCGCTTAAAACGAAAATGAAACAAAAACACACATACATACATAAGTATTTAAATGTTAAATTGTTGTTTTCTTAGCGACAGACTGACAATAACGATACCGGCTTTTACGGACACGAGCTGGTTAATGAGTCAGTCAATATCAGCAAGTGGATGGTTTAGTTATTGTTGTTTGGTAAGATGAGAGCATGTGATAAATTGGCTAGTACCTGCAAGTGCATTGGCATATTATAACAGCAGAATTCACTTTTTAAAGGTTAGTAGTAAAATCGGTCCATAAAAATAAAAAGCAAACGTTTGTGCATATAGATATGTACATACATATATACACATTTGTAACGGGTGATTTTTTAAGAGCTTCATAACTTTTTTTAAAAAAAAAACGCATAAAATTTGCAAAATCTCATCGGTTCTTTATTTGAAACGTTAGATTGGTCCATGACATTTACTTTTTGAAGATAATTTCATTTAAATGTTGACCGCGGCTGCGTCTTAGGTGGTCCATTCGGAAAGTCCAATTTTGGGCAACTTTTTCGAGCATTTCGGCCGGAATAGCCCGAATTTCTTCGGAAATGTTGTCTTCCAAAGCTGGAATAGTTGCTGGCTTATTTCTGTAGACTTTAGACTTGACGTAGCCCCACAAAAAATAGTCTAAAGGCGTCAAATCGCATGATCTTGGTGGCCAACTTACCGGTCCATTTCTTGAGATGAATTGTTCTCCGAAGTTTTCCCTCAAAATGGCCATAGAATCGCGAGCTGTGTGGCATGTAGCGCCATCTTGTTGAAACCACATGTCAACCAAGTTCAGTTCTTCCATTTTTGGCAACAAAAAGTTTGTTAGCATCGAACGATAGCGATCGCCATTCACCGTAACGTTGCGTCCAACAGCATCTTTGAAAAAATACGGTCCAATGATTCCACCAGCGTACAAACCACACCAAACAGTGCATTTTTTCGGGATGCATGGGCAGTTCTTGAACGGCTTCTGGTTGCTCTTCACTCCAAATGCGGCAATTTTGCTTATTTACGAAGCCATTCAACCAGAAATGAGCCTCATCGCTGAACAAAATTTGTCGATAAAAAAGCGGATTTCACATTTCGAACCGAACACTGATTTTGGTAATAAAATTCAATGATTTGCAAGCGTTGCTCGTTAGTAAGTCTATTCATGATGAAATTTCAAAGCATACTGAGCATCTTTCTCTTTGACACCATGTCTGAAATCCCACGTGATCTGTCAAATACTAATGCATGAAAATCCTAACCTCAAAAAAATCACCCTTTATAAATCTTACAATTAAATTTCATGTATTATTGCCATTTTATTCTC
>NW_023458555.1:34976611-35008606 GCF_013731165.1 Rhagoletis pomonella | reverse complement strand
GGTTTATTTAATTTTTTAATATTTCAAGTTGGAATTTCGGATATTGTTAAAGTTAAAATTTCACTTTTGGCGGATTATGCCATTTCCATATACCTTTTTCCTTTAACACGATAGTAATACATACAGGGTTTCCCCGATCAAGTATTATCACTCCAGCAGGCATGTGTAACTAAATTATTATTTGAAAGCTGTATACAAATTTACCTCAGTACACCTCAGTAGAAGTACAAAAACCATTTGTAGTGTTGATTAATTTATTACTTCGAAATTCGCATATACACACATACTACTAAATTTATAAATGTTTTATATAAAATGATTTATCTATCGACTAGCTGCATATATGTATGTATGTATGTAAATGGTTATCTAACATTCACGTCTTTTATCAATTTTTGAGACGATCTAGCGCTTGAATTTCAAGTAAGGAGGCAGGATATATTTTCTTGATACATAGGATATAGGACAAGGGGTGGGTTGATATATAAAATGAGCGAATTCAGGTAAAGTTACTCACTAGTGACGAAAATAACATAAATGGAACCATAAACATCAGCAGTACTAATCCATATAAGAGCTATGAACTATGGAAGTTTTATAATAAATGTATGTATGTACGTACGCAATTGTATTAGTTACACGCACCTTCCATTGAGCCCTCTTTCGGGTTTAGAAATTATTGAAGCTTGCACTTTATTGCTTTTTTATTTTAAGTTATGTCTACGCGTTTTATTAAATAAATAATGCGTAAATAAATATTGCCTGCGACTAGCCTAACATGAGCCATAGACCTCCATCCATTTTTCGAAACGTGAAACATCATCAGCCGTTACAGATTGTTTAGTTCGCTCCATGGCATCTTGGAAATCCTGCAATGTTATGGGTTGGTCAATGTCCTCGCGTCGTATTTCCTTGATTTCGGATGGCGAACGGCCGGCTATGAGGCGACGCATTGCCATCATGGCGGCATCGCGACATACATTGCTTATGTCCGAACCGGAATAACCTTTTAGCTGATCGCCAATGAGATTCGTGTCAAGATTGGGTGAAAGACGTACATCTTTGAGACAAAGTTTAAGTAGAGCGGAGCGGGTTTCTTCTGCGGAAGAGAAAAATGTATAAAAAAATATAATTAGTACTAAAAATATTAAAAAAAATTTTTGAATATAAAGTAAGTAAAAAAAGCAGTAAAATTTGTGCATATCAAGGTGGTCCTTAAAACATCTAACTTTTGTTCTACATATATAACGAATTTTAAAACATCCACGAAAATTAAAAAAAATTAGGCGTCACTGCCGGGATTAAAACAAATTTAATTTTTTTTCCAATTCGAAATATATTTCAAAACTGAGAAAAACATTTAACACATTTTTCGGATCTCAATTCCACCGAAAAATATTTAATTTGTTCCTACATATTACACTATATTACAATATCGACTTTTGTGACACTTTTCACTGTCGAAAATAAGAATAATATACCTTTCTGACAACAAAGGTTATTTTAAAAACAAAAGCTCTTATTTAAGAAAAAAGAGCTTTAAGTAAGAAAAAGGTTTGTCCAATATATTGGACGATTGTACTGAAAGGGTTAAACTGGATCTCATATAAATTCATAAACTAGGCAAATTTTTGCTGGTTAAAGTCACAATTTTTCCGATTTTTTTAAATACATATGTAATTAAATTTTTTCAAATCATGGGAGCGACCTCTAATTTTTTTTACTTTTGAAATTTTTTGTGTGGATGTCTTTATTTTGTACGTGGAACATTATACCCATGATGTTAATATTTTAGGAAACACCCTAGTATATATGTTTAAAAAAAATTAAATGTTTTAAGTGAACTTTAACGCGGAATTGAGTGAATATTGACTTGAATGTTTTTTTATTCCTCTGACTACTTTTTTACCTTTTTTAACTTTTGGACTACTTTAAGGACCCAATAAAATCAGTTTTAAATTTTTAATTATTGTTTAGTTACCCTGAAAATTTAAAAAAGCTATAAATTTTAGCTTTCTTAAAAACTTGAAAAGCTTTAAAGTTCGCACCTGTAACTGTTTTAATATTTTAAGAGCCACCGTATAAAACATGTTATTAAAAAATTTAATACTTTAATAAAATTTTAATTTAACAGAAGAATTGCGTGAATGTTAACTTGAGGACTTATTTTATTTCTTAATCTTAATCTTAATTTAAATTTAAATTTAAATTTTGATTTTAATCCTAATCTTATTCTTAATTTTAATATTAATCTTAACCATAATCTCATCGTTCATCTTGATCTTAATCTAAATCTTTATCTTAATTTCAATCTTAATCCTAGTCCCAATTTTAGCCTTAACCGTAATCCTTATTCTTAATCTTATTCTTATTTTCAAACTTAACCTCATTCTTAATCTTATTCTTAATCGCGCCCAACCATTTAGAGCCCAACGAAAATTTATGTAAATAGCCGCTTTTTCCCCTTCGACTCACCATTTGGAAGTGCAATATAGATCCTTTTCTCGAATCGTCGCCTAAAAGCCTCATCAATGTCCCACGGATGATTTGTCGCCGCCAAAACCATAATGATCTTATCTTCCTGCAGAGTCGCATTCAATCCATCCATCTGTATTAGCAGCTCGGCTTTAAAGCGCCGACTTGCCTCATGTTCGGAATCACTGCCACGCGATGTACACAACGCATCGATTTCGTCGAAGAAAATTGTGCTCGGCGCATAAAAGCGCGCCATTTCAAACAACAAGCGCACCAGCTTCTCGCTTTCGCCCCGATACTTTGAGGTTAGCGTGGCTGAAGAGACGTTGAAGAAAGTGGTGCCACATTCGGTGGCCACCGCCTTGGCTAGCATGGTCTTGCCAGTGCCCGGTGCGCCTACCATCAAAACGCCACGCCATGGGCGTCGTATACCCTTGAAGAAGTCGGGCATAATTATTGGTAAAACGACAGCTTCCTGTAGTATGGCCTTGGCTTCATTCAGCCCAGCCACATCGCACCACTTGACACCGGGATTACGCTGCAATATGTCCTTTTCGAGCGTATCCACCAAGTGCGTCTCATAGCCGATGGCCGAAAATACTTTCGTTTTTGTTTTCGGCGAACTTTTCGGCGTATTCTGCGATGTGGAGTTCTCCTCCAAAGAGGTGATTTCCTGATCATCTGAATTGGAGTTCTCATCAATCGAATTCTTCTTAGGCTTGTCCTTGAGTTTGATTTGTGTGGTAAGTTTGCGTGCACGTATGCGCTCCACGCTACGGCTTTTGCGTGTTGCCGCCATGACTGAGGCCTTAATGCTACGCGAACTGCGTCCCTTGTCGCTGCCAAGGCTGCCGCCCACGTTGTGCGCGCTGCCATGATGACTCAAATTTATGGAAGGCAGTGTGGGCTGTAGTTCAGGATCGCGTGATCGGCGCAGTGACGAGATCCAACGGTTGTCATTGTGATTCGGGAATTGTATGTGCGTATTATTGCCTGTGTTGCCGCCAGTGCCGCTGCTGCCACCTACACCACCATTCGCATTTTGATAAAGTGGATTTGTGGAGCCCGTAGTAGACGGCAAGTTTGTATTGGGCCTTGGCTGTGGGGGCACTTCTGGAGGAAAGTTATAACAGGGGTGTGACATATTATTTGCTGCATCACTTAACGTACTTACATATATTTCTATAATAATTACCTTGCGTAGGTATACGCGTCTTTCGTAGTCCTCCCGCTGCCATACCACCACCAGCGCCCAGTGTGGCCGAGCTACCTGGTGAAAGACCGCTTAAAGTGGTTGTGCGTGTGGTCTCGGTTTTTTTGCCATTACCAGTACGTGTCGGCCTGTGCGTGGTTGTGATCTTAGTAAAGGCGAATGGTGGATATTGATCCAGTATCAATGAGTCCATCATCCGTGCCACATGTGAGAGCCCCGTTGGCGGTGTTGTGGAGGTACTGTGTAACGGTAAAAATAAAAGGACATAAATAGAGTTTTGATATGTAAAAAAATGTGAATAAAAGGAATAACAAGGCCATGTGTTGGGGATCATCGAACATCTAAAGCAACCTGTTAAAGTTAAATACAAGTGGCTTTTGACCCGTCACGCAGAAACTTTAAACCAATGATAATGCCTAAATACCTAAACCAATGGGTGGACAACGAGAGCGATGAATAAGTGACACAAATTCGCAAAGGAGAGAGGCAATTGGCGAAGTTTTTTGATCTCGGCCCAAACCGACAAATGGTTGTAGTGCCAAATAAGAAAAAGAAGGTGGGAAACTGTGCTCTTGAAAGTTAGGCAAATCGGACGGATGTCTTTCGAAACTATATATTAAGTTATTGTAGCTAGTATAAGGGCATACAGTTCATCGCGGAAATATGTTTGAGTTTCAGAGTAAAAAATGTTCATATTTAAAACAAAATTGTTTATGTCTTCCAGTTCTAGAACCCCATATAGAGAATATTATTCCGACGTATGTAGTTGAGTATTTAGATACGCGTATTACTAACCGGTAGAATTCAGTTTCGGTTTCGAACCTCCGAGTACATTTCTTAAAAAAGCTTCCCACAAAAACTATTTGGCGTTCAGAGTTGACGCAAGAAAAACGAAGGATGTTTTGAACGATTTACGATGGGAATAGCTTTCGCAGCCACCTTTTTCCCCCGGATCTTGCATCCAGTGACTATTGTCTGTTCCCAGATTTGATAAAAACCTTTCGATTTGAAAGTTTAAATGACGTTAAGCGTGCCATAAATAGATGCATTGGGGAGACACCGAAAAAGTTCTTTGAAGACGGCTTTAAAAAATTAGTTTATCGTTGGGATAAATGTGTTCAGTTATTCAGAAAATTAAAAAAATAATAAAAATTATAGCTAAATTCCCAGATCTTTGGAAACATCCCTCGTATTTTTCAATTTGTAAACCGCTGCTGTCCGATTTGATGTGACAAAGCTGTCGCTAAGTGCATTATTTTTAAATAAATATGTTTGCTAATTTTACACACATATTTATAAATACATACATATATACGTCAATAAAAGCCAATGAACTTCCTGGAATGAACTGCTAAAGTGGCTATTAAAAAATAATGAATCAATTTTAGCGCAATAAAAAATTATAACCATTTGCAAGAGTGATAATCATATGTGCGTCCGGACTCATGCTTCACGTGGATTTTTACGTACATACGTAAACATATATCTACATACGTATGTAAGTTGAGGACTGAAATATGTATATACATATATGCATAATAGAAATCCATGTATAGTATGTACGTATGTATATACAAAACAGTACTATTAAATAAATATTTATGTGCCTACAAACATACAATACATACATATGTATGCACATATGTCTGTACCTAGGATCATTTCATACTAAGGTCAAGAGTAGTTTTCAACTTTTATGCAAATAAAAAAAAAATATTGAAACAATTTGCACGCAAACATTTTATGTTTTTACCCGTATGTGTGTATATAATATATAGAGACACATACATACATACATACATACAAAGCCTCGCACATTATAAACTCGCAAATGATCGACTGATTTACCGTAGGGACAGAGTTTCGGTGGTTCAGTATGGTCTACAGTCTAGACATGGCGCGGCCGGCTAAGCGATATTATTAGTATGACGATATGAATACATACATTCTTACATAGTATGTATATAAGTATGCACATAAAAAAAAATAAACAAAGGAACAGACACAGACTTGCATGCTAAAAGTCAATATGGCGGCGATTGAATTTCCGCTATGGGAATTCTCAAACTTGTATGTGCATATGTACATACCAAAGATGGAAAAGAACGCACAATTGGGCTATTTTCCGCCCTTTAATGCCACCAGGGCCTTGAGGCCTAATTGGCAGATATTTGATCCTATTTGATTTAGACAAGACTTGTTTGCCTCTTTTTATTGCAAAATTAAATATTTATAGACAGTCGCCAAAATAGAGAACGCTTTCGGAAAGAGATTTTTCAATAAGATCTTACTTAAATTCAAAGTGCTGGTTTTTACATGTATTTATATGTTTTACAGAATATTGACTCTCGGTCATCGGGTCGAGATGGAAAAAGAAGTAGTATCAATAGTTAGTTATTTTCCTTTTAAGTTTAATGAAACTTACGTGGATACGTGGCGTATGAGTAATATAATTTAATGCTCATACAAAAAAAAAAACTTTCGTATTGGTCTGGATGTTTACAAAAAGTAGTAAAATAGTCCCCTAAGTATTAGACAAGTATATAAAATTGTGGTCTTAGAAATTTGTCGTTAACTCCTTTGAGAATAACCCCACAAAGATGGAATTAGAAAATATAAAATTGAGTCGAAATCGGGTAAAAAATGTGCCAACATACAGATGAAAAGGCCAAATAATGAAAGGGCGTTTTTTTTTATCTAAGCATTTCAGATAATTTAATTGCTTAAAAATCGTTCGATGTGATTAGGTGAGTCGGCTTAAACTTTTGGACCCCCTCCTTTGTGTGACAACATCAAAAGCCCCAAGTGTTATGATTTTACTTTTTGATGTGTAAACAACATAGCTCTCGGTGCGGGTAAAATTTATTTATTATGACAATTTCGGGACTAGTTCGGGATCATATCGTGGCAGTTTCGGGACCTGTTCAGGACTATTTCGGGCCTAGTTCCGGAGCTTTTAGAGGCTAGTTCAGAAACACTTTCGGCGATCATTTTGCGACCAGTTCAGGACTATGCTAGGACTAGTTTAGGGGACTACTTCAGGACAGGACACACAACCATTTGCAGCATTTTTGTATTGCTAGCAAGAATATGAAGTCCTCATTGTTTTTTGAGAAGCGCATTCAGATAGAAACAACTTTTTCTATAGTTCATTTTTGTTGGATCTTACTCGGTCACGCAATCAAACCAGCGAGTGCATTTTTTCAACGTGCGAGTCTCCTCTAATTTCATCTCTTTTCAGCAGATTTCATAGCTACTGAATAGAGCGTGTCAGACGTGACAATGCTATGTATATATTTCGAAAAGGCTGTCAAATTGAGACATTTCAGAAAGCAGTTGCATGAGCAGTCACACCTTGCATATAAAGTGTCTTTCGAAAAAGGTTTTTTGACGTAGAATACGTCTTACCATAAGGTATGGGGGCTATGTTCAAATGTTGTAGTTGTAATTTTTAGAGCTTCACAAAAACGCTTATTGCACGAGAACTAATAAAGCGATTTCAAAGAAAAGTGTGGCGTTTCAAAGATAAAATTCCAAACCTGTCGACAGATTCATTTTTGTAAATAACCAATTCGGTTTCTGTCGTAAAAACAACGGAAAACATTGCCTTATTTTGGGGTCAATTTTGAGCCTTTAAAGTGCTCTAGCAACTTATTGTTGGCATATATAACTTTCATTTTCGGGATATAGGTTCTTTGGAGCAGTACAAATATTATCGGGTACAAATTTTATATAAATTTAACAAATATTGAACATTTTAAGGCAAAAAATTGTTGAAAAAATTTGCAAATTTTTTTCATTACCAAAATGCTCGAAAACCCCTCGAATGATTTTGTTTTTGTTTTCTTTAATCAAAAATTCAAGAGTTTTCCTTTCGTTTGGTATATGGGAAGTGTTGGTTGATATCTTCTATATATGTTTATTTTATTCAAATATATGGGCATAAATGATTTTCCATACAAAATCACCTCGTCATCATTTTGCAAACACGTGCATATGTTGGAAGTGTGGGAAGGAGACAAAAAGTATGTATGTGTCCGTAAGTACATATTTCGGGGTTTATCGGTATAATAATCGATACTTTGTCGGTTTTATTACCGATGTTTTTATCGATTTTGCTATCGAAATTTTTATCGATAATGTTATTGATTTTGCTATCGATATTTTCGGAACTTATCGATATAATGATCGGTATTTTTTCGATTTTGTTATCGCTATTTTTTCTCGATTTTGTTATAGATATTTTGTTGACTTTGTTGTCGATTTTATGATAGATTATTTATCGATTTTGTTATCGATATTTTTATCGATTTTGTTATCGATTTTATTACCGATATTTTTATAGATTTTGTTGTCGGTATTTTAATCGATTTTGTAATCGATATTTTTACCGGTCTTGTCATCGATATTTTTATTGATTTTGTTTACGATTTAGCTATCGATATTATTATTGCTTTCGTTATCGATATTTTCATCGAATTTGTTATCGATATTGTTATTGGTTTTGCTATCGATATTTTCGGAACTTACCGATATAATGATCGATACTTTTATCGATTTTGTTATCGATATTTTTTATCGATTTTGTTATCGATTGTGTAATCGATTTTGCTATCGATTTTGTCATCGATACTTTTATCGGTTTTGTTACCGATATTTTTATCGATTTTGCTATCGATATTGTTATAAATTTTTTTATAGGTTTTATATTCGATATTTTTATTGATGTTGCTATCGATATTGGTATCGATATTTTAATGGATTTTGTTATGGATTTTGTTATCGACTTTATAATCGATTTTGTTATCGACTTTGTTATCGATTTTGTAATCGATATTTTGATAGATTTTGTAATCGATTTTGTAATCAGTATTGTTATCGATTTTGCTATCGATTTTGCTTTCGATATTTTTTCGATTTTGATATCAATATTTTCATCGATTTCTTTATCGATGTTTTTATCGATTTTGCTACCGATATTATTATCGCTTTTGTTATCGATATTTTTTGCTTAGTGTGTGCTTTTGGTTTTTTACTTGGATATGCTCTTAACCATACCACGTATTCTACGTTTAAATTTAGCGGCTGTATCTCCGATACAGCCTGCAGGCCAAGACGAAGGCGCTGGACTGTTCCTTTTTTTTTTTTAATTATCGAAAGCCGAATTGCAGAAAGCTAGTGTAACACGAGAAAGTTGAAATTTATTTCCGAAATCTTTCAATTGCGTCACATCTTGCAACTTTTCTTTCTGAAACTGATTTCAGAAATGTGACAGAAGGGCCTTTCTGGCTGTTCACACATTGACATAAAATTTCTCTTTATCAATTTGACAGCGAATTGCGTGGAAAAGCTGGAAATATTTGCACGTCTGACACGCTATAATAACTTGCAGGGTCCCATGTTTCCGAAGGTGTAACTTCCGTGTACATACATATATCTTCAATTGGAGCTAATTAGAAAAAAACTGTTTTCCGAATCAATAAGTACAAAACGCTTTTCTTCGCAGCTTTTTTAAATACATATACATCGGCAAAGTTTTTGTGTTAAACTTTTTTTTTTATTCTAATATTTATTTAATTGCATGCATTTATATGTACATACATATGTTGCTGTGCATATGGGGCACATGTATTGGAAATCGTACCATATTTATATTTTTCTAAAACTGCATAGATACATACATAGACACATAGAAACATACGGTCATCCATTTACTCTGCGTCGAGTTCAATAAACTCTTTTCATATATTTTCATACATACATACATACATACATATACTATAGGTACACCTAGGTTATTGAGCTTTTCTGCTGAGGCTTTTGTTACTTTTAACTTTGTTATTGCTTTGTTGAAACTGACTTACTTATGTTGGGCAAAGGTTTGACACGAACATGTCAAGTGGCAATGGAGTGGTTGGAAAACAACAAAAAATGCAATGTAAAAAAGGAAAGCAATTGTTTAGGCCTCTATATTTAAAGACCACTTTCTTTTGCGGTAGTGTTACGCCCTCTCTCTAGCTCCCACTCTTTTCTGCCTGTTATGAATTTCTTCTTTCTCCAACAATCAAAGCGTTCGAATTTTATTTGCAGCCGGCATTTTATTTAAGGGTATTTTTCCATGCAGCAAACCGCGTAAAGATGCACCTAATTTGATAACATTTTATTAGTGTTGTACTAAAATATTAATTCACTAGCGACTTCAATAGACTCATATACACACATACACTGAGAAAAAAATCAACCAAAAATTGGTTAAAATTACCAAATTCAAACTTGAAAAGGAATCAACATGATTTTTGGTTAATATTAACAATGCCTTGGTTGATATTTTCAACCGTGATTTGGTAATATTAACCACATTTTATTTGCATGAATCAAACTTTTGGTTGTCGAATTTTTCGTTTGAATACGATTATGTTCTGTACTTCACAGATGCTTTTTCGTAACTAAGAAAAGATACAGAAAAAATAAAAGTGATGTGTTGGTGCTGGTATTCGTACTCAATCCTGTCTGAAGCAAACAAATAACAAACATATCTATACGTTCCGCTACAGCCAGACATACGAATTTGTTTTTAAATGTTCAAATTGAATCACATTTCTTACATTCGGTATACTTGCCATGAAAAAACCAAACAATAACTTGGTTGAAGAAACCATTGTACTTTTGGCTTAGTGTATGTACATATTCATACAACTTTATCCTTTGCGTTTGTTTCAGTCTGGTTAGCTGTAGACTTTGTACTTTGTCGCATGAGCATGGGAATATGTATTTGTACGAGTATGTTTATTAATAATGCCGAATACACATGTGACAACTGTTGAAGCAACCGTTCCGACGATTGCTTCGTAAGTAGCTTTGTTCATCATTGAAGTTGGTGTCGGGCTGTTACTAAGATTGTGTCGTTGTATTTGATAATCAAAGTCAGAAAGCTGGTCAGAAAGTGATATCTCAAGTATTTAAACCCAAGACTAGCCAAAGCTGGACAGTTTAAGAGGACTTGTTGAGATGATTCCACATCGTCGTTCGCCATGCAGCTGCGAATACACCCACCAAAATTGAGAGCTGCGAATTTGTAAACCTACGGAAATATCTACAACGCCTCCGATCCACCCTCGGTCAGCAAGGCCTTGTGGTAGCAAATACAATGGTTTTTGCTTAGAGTTCTCTGAGCTAATACGATCCCCATCCATTCAAAAGTTGTCCACATGTAGTTAACGATAACCCCACTCTCTCTTTTCTCGGGAAAACTGGCTCGAGGGTGCCATTGTGTGTGTAAGTTTGACAATAAAATACTCCTTCTAACCACTGCCCCCGTTCACTCACCACTATAAATGTGAGTTCAACAGGCGATAAAGCGAACTCTCGTAAATTTCGCGAGAGAGACCTTTGGAAAAAGTAAGGTCTTATCATCTGTGAGTTGTACTTATCAAGCAAGGCCCCTAGAGTACCTCTATTATGGAGAGTCACGTGCAAGGGAGCACACTACTGTGGTAAAGAGACCCCTGGGGGTATTAGAGCAGGCTTATATGGCCCTAGGTTGACACTTTCAGTAACCCTGGGAACATTCCCCAGGCATTTCTCAATCGGAAGTTAATGCCATTAGTCCCTGCATTGAGATTAACCTGCGTAGGAATTATCGGAGCGAAAGGGTTCTTGTTTTAAATGATAGTCAGGTGGTGCTTATGGCTCTCTGGTCCTTCGAGGTCCAATCCTCATTGGTTGTTAAGATTAATTCCCTGACCGAGAATAATACTAACCCACCGATATGGGTACCAGAGCAGAAGAAAGTCGAAGAAAATGTGGAAGCCGATCAGTAAGCCAGAATGGCTGTCCTCTTGTCACCGATAGGTCCTAACACGATAAAGGAAGCGCGCAGAAAGCAAAATGCCAAACTGAGGGAACACAGGCTACTCATAAACCTCCCCAAGGAGAGCCAAAGATGTGTAACAGGCATTTTGATGGGTCATTGTAGGCTAAGAGGCCACTTGCATAAGCTAGGGATCTGGCCATTCGGTCTACGTAACTTTTTTGACTCAGCCAAAAAGACATCATTGTACCTGCTGCTGGAGTGTGAGGCTCTTTCACGGAGAAGGGAGAGGTACACAAGACATCTCCAGCCAATTTTAAGATGTATAGAGTATTTAAGTCAAGATGAAGTGTTGTGAAGAGCTGGGGCACAATAGACCTACTGATCACAGTGCTTACTCTGCCTATCTATCTAAGTTGAGAAAGAGCTAATTGATATCAGCCTAATCACGCAGTTATCCATGTTATCAGAAATGAAGTCGCAGCCTACAACTCAAGAGTCCCAAGGGTATCTTACACCTCCTAGCGAACAGGACGAGTTCTGTCTTACTAGGATTTACAAGGGGATTTACAGCAAATCCGCTGGACGCAGACCATTTAGCCACCAAGTGCAGGTATCCTTAGGACAAATAACTACTTTTACGATTATCACTAAAAACTACACTCTGAGCACATTTATTTGTTATTTTCAAAATCCAAGTCCAGAGTCGTAACTTTTGCCCTATTATTTTGCCCTACCTCCACGCATTTCCCTCATATCCGCTAATAAAATTGATTTATGTACTTGTTTTACCGGCAGCTGCAGTGACAACTCATTTGAGGTATTCCGAAGCCCGCAGCTGAACATATGCGAAAGAATTTTGAATTATTTAGTTGTATATTTTTGTTTAAGTTAATGCTGTTTGGTCTGCTATGTCCTACCATAAGTTCGCCAGGTGAGTAAACGATCTAAATATATTTTTTGGTATGTATGTACGTATTTCCGTTTTGGGCAATTTCCATTGCTTCTTATTTACTTTTGCTTTTGAAATTGGGTTAATGACTTTTTCTCAAACCACTGAAATCTTAACTTTTAGCTGTAGCTAGCTACTATTTCATAAAACAAGTTCGATGGGCACGTTAGGGTACCTAGCATTTATTCTGTGCTTATTGTTCCCCACGTCTTTAGTTGGTGGTTTGGTAGTACGAGTATAATAGTCTGCTATTTATTTGCTGCTTATCACGTAACGTTACGTAAGTAGCACAACTGCAAACGCTGACACATACTTTTGATGCAACTAACGATTAGAATGGAACTATTCACAAATACAAATGTCATTTGTTTCTATTTTGTACTTATTCACATACACATACACAGATGTTTTAATCCTCAACTTTGTCTCGTTTGCTTTTGTCTGCTCGTACATATATTTGTTGTTGAAGGACGCATATTCCACTTATGATATGACAGATGCTGCATTTGAGCACTTAACACGGAGTTGACAAGGTTAAATGTAGAGTCCGACCGAACGTTCGGATTCGGCTTCGGTTTGACGTTTAATCGCCAATATTTTCATATTAGGCAAGGCCGAATCGTTTTGCTACCTAGATTTTTTTTTTTTTTAACATGCATTATAATATTATATATAGCGGTCGCCCGCCGAAAGGCAATTGCAAACCTTCGACTATATTTCTGCTATGAAGAAGCTTCTCATAAAATCCAGTTGTCGTTCGGCAGTGGCGGATCCAGCGGGGGGTTTTGGGGATTAATTTCCAAGCTGAGATTAACATTAACGGGTGTAGGGAAGACAGCTAGCCTTCTACTAAATAGCAAGGAAGCCAAGCGGCTTTGTGGATAATCTAATCCATAGTGGCGAAATCGGGCACTGTGCGAAAATGTCGTACGTTATCCTTTGCTGGGTTCTGGCACATAGCAATATATTTAGCAGAAAAGGAGACAACTATAGTCGTTACCAGTGACTTGTGGGTCAAACTATGTAGATGACTGGAGGTCTTAAGGTTATTATGGCCGCAGTTAAAAAGGTAAAAGGCGGTAACAGTTCTTATTGGTGTCATCACAAAACACTGTGATATTGCACCGATGCTTCAGAAATGGTGAATAGCAACGAGTTCTCTCTGAAAAAGCTGCCGCGGTAAGAATGAGGAGGAGTCGATCAATCACTTTCTGTTGATGACGAAGGAATTCTGTAAATGTGAGAAATTGTAGTGAACACTGAGTACAATACTCATAGCCAAAAACTCACCGAATAAATACTGTCATCATTTAGTCTTCATCGTTAGTTGGCAGAGATATGGAAGACGGAAATTGTCGACCTTCTCTCATTCACGTATGGTACTTGCAATGGACAACTATATAAATATGTGTCCATGTGGAAGTATCCAACCTCCAATACACACCATTCTAATCTAACCTTCTCGATTATTGACAGGTTTAGTGTAGGCAGTGTAGGTCTAATAAAGCGGGATTTCTTCTTAAATTAAATTTGAATAGTAGTGCGCAGCTCTAAATAGCCGCCATAAAAGTAAATATTCGGTTGTATTGTTGCAGGGCCTGTTTGTTTGGCTCGAAATATGACAATTGTGTAACACATTAGTAAGCCTCCTCTCATATAAACATACGCACACACACTATAAAACCTTAATGCTAAGCAGCAACTTACAACAGCTTAGCGATAAGAAAAATGCTTAATACAATTCGTTCAAACTTTATAAAAGCAGTGTATGTATATTCATATGTAGTGCCTCTGTGCCAACTGTTTTCGCAGCATAACTATACACACGCAAAAGGTAATAGAAGATATGGAAATTCAATCTAACTGAACTGACTACATTTTATTTTTTTGTTGTCTCAAGTGAGGTGCCTGCACTCGTTGTTACAGCTATAATTTAGGCAAATTTTTACCTTAAAATAAATCAGTAACCTCCCTCCAAAGTATAGTTACTGATAAGCCTGGTATATAACGGGGACACCAGGTCGTGTACGCAATGTTGTTACATATAGGTACATATGAGCAAATCACACGAGTTGTTTTTTTAGTGTCACTCCCTTCTCTCGGCAAAAAAAAGCTAAAGCATTCTTCTTGCATTTCTTTCAATCAATTACGTTCCAGAAACAAGTACAATAAAAGGCATGTCAAGTATTTGAACAATTTTACCCTTAAAACGTTTATTTAGGCGAAAAATTACCGAAATTAAAATTTTTTCATTGTCTACCGAAAAAATCATAATTGTTTTTTTTTACAATAACTTTGGTAAATTTTCAATTAGAATTTTCATGTTTGCGGCAATGGACGTTGGCAACAAATACAAGATATCTGTGAAGTTTCAAGAGTGCACCACTAAATTAAAAAAAAAAATGGCAGCATGCAGAGTGTCTGTCGCAACTATTTAGTAATTTTTGAATTAATTTTTTTAATTTTAAAAATTTAAGTTACTTCAAAATGTTAGTAAAAAGCTAGTCGAAAAGTAGCTTGTTTTGCACTCTACAGAGCGCCGGGGATATTTGACGTGAATCGCCGTATATGCGGACCTAAGACGAGATAAATTTAAGATAATTTTTTTACCTACATACATATATAGATTTTGGCCATCACTAACACAAGCACACAGTAATATTTGTTCCAGCTTTTTTAAATACTTTTTTATGGAATATCTGTTAAAAAATTTAATTTTAGAATCGACTTTATATCGACTATGCATATGGCCCATTCCTTTTTATAGAAAGTTTTCTAAGTGTAAATTGGGAAGGCTTTGCGTCCTTAGCTGCTATTTAATCGACATTTAAAATCTTTATCAAGTATTTCCGGCAGCCGGAGATGGGGATTTATGTTTCTATGTAGCTTTTAATATGCATATGTAGATGCACGTTTGTAGGTATGTACATATGTATGTTGAACTAGCGCTGGTTAAAAATAAAATCAATGACTATTTATGAATTTGCTGTGCGATTTTAAAAATAACTGCCTGCAAGTTATCGGAAGGTAGAACGAGTGTTGAAATCGTAAATCGATTTGAGTGACAAGGTTGTTAATGCTTACCATCTCCTTGAGCTGTACATATGACTGGACATAGTAATAATTGTAAAATCGTAATCAGCAAGCTTTTTATACATCTGACCGTGTCAATCAACATGTTAAGCAAACTGAATAAATATCAAATAGAATTTATATTCATATAAACAAAGGAATAAGCACATAAGTGTATATACATATGTACATGCGCGTTGTAGAGGAGTCGAATGAGTTATGAACTTGACTGGGGAAAAATGGTTTAACTTTACTCGTTTTCACATTGTATGTAGCTGAATACCCGCAGGGGTGCTACAAATGGCAAACATGCTTGGAATTTCTCACGAACGCGAAGAAGGAACACAGTAAATAAATAGTCACAGTTGTTCGCAATAGGAATGTAAAAATATTTGTGTAAGTATGTACGTATAAACACCGAGGTGCCACCAGCGAAAAAATTAAATAAAATAAAAAATGTGTATGTATGTATATATGTAAGTTCCGACATGCTCTAAGTCCTGGGATATTTATTTAATGTAACTTTTTAACACTTTTTAATGCATTTTTCTTGAAAAAAAAGTATTTTCTGCACCCAAAGGAACTTCAATTACAGGGCAATTCTGGCAGCTGTCTTTCACCTCACCACAGTTTTTCGAAAGACAAAAGTCTTTCGTAAGACAGTTGTCTGTTCTGGCAACTATCGTGAAAGCTCTTTACTGTCTTTCGAAAGAAGAATTGAAAGATCTGCTAACGAGGAGGTCTTAGCGTTAAACTGTTCGCCTTTTAGCAATAAGTTTTTAACCGACACAAAAAGGAGAAGGTTGTCAATTCGTCGGAATATATTTTTTTTATGTATGTTACCGCACAACTTGGGACCACGTTAACCGATTTCAATAATTTTTTTTTGTTTTTATTACAACAAATATATGTATATTTTTCTTTTTAAAACAATCAAAAGTAATAAATAAAAGAAATTAAAATTAAACAAAAAAATAAAAAAATATAATAAATACATAAATATAAAAATAAAATACCGCTGCTCCAGGACTCGAACTCGGATCTCTCGACTGGCCCACCTGGGCTCTTCTCACTCGGTCTTTGCGACTGTTGGAGCGACGAGAGCTTAATGATATACAAGTGCTTTTTCTCAAAATACCTTTTTGACCACGACTGGCGAATGAGAGAGCTTTCCTTCTAAGACTTTTGTGCTAGAATAACAAAAGTCTTGCGAACTTTCTTGCCATCTTACTTTCATTTGTCTTACGAAAGACTTTACTAACTTAACCAGAATTGCCCTGCTACTCTCAATGCGCCCTTTTTCATGTGATACCTTTAAATAATTTTTTGGTTCATTTGTTATTCATTTGAAGATTTTAGGGGACAAAATTTTGCGTAGCAACTTCGGACACTCCTATAAACCCGTTTTTCATGAAAAAGAATTTTTTCAGTAAATAGCTTTAGTTGGTAGGAATATTTACACCAAAGACTTATCCAGAATAACTGGGCAATTTCAAAACAATACGATCGCAGTAGAATTTTCATAAATACTTGAAAATATCGCAATTTGTTCACCGTTTTCATGAACGACCCTGAATTAGACCCAGTTATCTTGGTGGGAGTGATAAAAGACCTAAACATCTCTTTATACAGTTAGTCGGGAGATAAGAAAATCACTTATGTTATTAAAAATTCACTTATTGGTACTAACTTGCTTATAAAAGTGGTTAAAAAAAAAACTAAAAAAAAATATTTTCCGGACTGACTGATCAGCTTCTCATAAAAATACCGAAGAAAACTGTAGATCCCTCCCATTTTTGTGACAACACCGAGGCACACGCCACAAATCGGATATGCTTTAGATATTTCTTAAGGTTAAAATTACAAACGAGCAATCAATTTACCAGTCATGTAGATCCCAAAGTGAATGATAGGGTGTGTGACGAAAGGTGGACACGAGCGGCACGGCAACTTCATACTCCACGTGAATGTCGTTAGAGGGCGGTAGACGTTCCAAAGCTGGATTTGAATTGCCTACAGAACGTTTACGTAAAAAAGCATGCTGTGCCGGAGCTGTTGGCAGGTGAGGTGGTGCCGGTGGTGGTGTTGATATGTCACTAATGCCAATATTGCCATTGAACAGCTGAGCATTGGCATTGCTTAGGCCGGAAGCAGTTGAGTGTTCGCCGAGCGGTTGCTCCAGAGCCATGCTAAGCCAATTTTGAGCGTTTGCGTTGAACATTTTATTTTTTGGTAAAATTTATTATTTGTGTGTTTAAATGAAATTGAAAATAATAAAAGTGGTTGATTCTTTAGAACAAATATTTTATTAATTTTTATTTTTTCACTATGCACTTTCAAGCAGCAACATTGCGTAGTAAGTACAACACAATTCCAATGCGCGCGTTATACACAAAAAAACTATTGACCATCTGCCGCGGACGCCGAGCACTAACTGGCCAACTATGTACGCGAAGTAGCGGTCATTGGCGGCCAACAAACAATGGTCATTTGTATGTAAATGGTGGGGAGCGCAGCAGGGCAGCAGGGTTGGGGGTGGACAGGTTGAGTTGCGTCGCGTCGCGGTGTGCCACAACAAAAAATCGGTTTCTATTAAGTGTATCTACAAAACCATTTGTGTATCGTACATATGTATGTTTGTTTGTATGTTGGCTACATAAATAGCGAAGTATTCCCATACAAGCACAAATACACCTCGAAAAAGACACCCTTTAAATATTTATGCTTTGCAGTCAGAGTGGCAGCACTGGCACGACTACTGCGGTACAGGGCAGTGGAAGCAAATGTACCTACTTACTTAGAAGGTGCTGACCACTTGTTTGTTGTGTTTTACTGCGCTTACTTTTCAGCCTGAGACGTTCGTACAGCAGCTAGCGTGTGCGAACCCGAACTCACATCAACAACCCAACCATGCATTTGGAGGCACAATTACGCTCAATAAGTGGCGTTTCGAATTTGTATTGAGGTTAAAGGAAGTGGCATTTGTGCTGCTTTTGATTTGTGTTTTTTTTTTGTTTTTTCTTTTTGCTTTCTTTGACTTCGTTACCCTTTTCTATGCTGATACTTTTTCAAAATTCATTTTTTTTTTGTTCCTTTCGGTTTTCTACGAAATCGGAAGCACTAATGCTGCTCGAGCTATTATGTACCACTCGTATGTGTTCGTTATGGCTGGCCGTAAGTTTGACTTTTGTTGTTGCTAATGACCGTTATTGTTTGTATATTGAGTGTTGTCGTGCATGTTTTGTTATTGCATGTTGTTATTTGGTTAATGTTGTCGGCATTTCTTTTTTGCAATGTCATATTAGTGTATGTTAGGAATACATATATACATACAAGTACAGTTCGCATTCGATAAGTCACACTAAAAGCTAAAACTTTTTCGTAACTGAACGTGATTTGCAAAAGGGTTCTATAACTTTTCTCATAAAGCGGTTGGTTGTTGGTTCTGTCGGCGGGACTCTAAGCAAGTGTCACTGTCAAGAAAGGATTCTGTTTGGTCACAGCTCCTAAGTTTTGCCAAACACCTGTTTACATTGCCAAAATGCTGCCAATGTTTTGGAGGCCTTGTGCTCCACGTGAGATTTTTACTATAATTTTCGGGAGAAATCTTAATTGTGACTCCTTTAAGTGTGAGGAGAATGAGACCACCCGACCTTCTCCTTTAAGTGAAGAGCTCAACACTAGTTTCAATCCTATTCAGTATTGTCTGCGCTTTCCTGCAAACAGCCGGCAGAGATGGGCTCGTGACTAGACAGGCCACATCATCCGCATAGATCAGAGTAATTATAAGTGATCTTGTCAAACAATTACCAGACCCCAGAGCAAAGGGGCGAGCACACCTCCCTGGGGGCAGCCCTTATTAACTCCACAGGTGACATATTGACTTCCTACTGCCTGAATCTTGATGACCCGCTGCGCCAGCATTGAACGAATCCAGTTTACCGGTACAGAATATACTCCATGAATTGTCAAAAGCACCTCAATGCCCAGGGCAAATTCTTTTCTATTGAGGACGTTACTAATTTTGGCCAGCCAGAATTTGCAAAGGCGTCTCATAGGATTTTCCCGCCTGATAGTAATGTTGATGCAAAGACAGAGGATGTGATGAGAGCGCCTCTCTACGAATGCGCTGTTGCTTAGACGCACGAACAATCCACGGGTTACAAAAAGTAAATCAATAAGACCACCGATTTTCTTTTATATGTAAATAAAACACGACAAAATTTGTCGAAACTATTTTGTTTTTGATTAGCAAATACCCGGCGTGCTTTACTGCACCTTAGATGTATTTGTAATGTTTCATTTATTAACCGACTCCAAAAAAAGGAGGAGGTTATCAATTCGTCGGAATATATATTTTTTTATGTATGTTATCGCATAATTTTGGACCACATTTGCCGATTGTTATATTTCGGAGGTGGTCTCATACTAATTTGCTTTAGATCCGATCGTTCGATCAAAAGGAAATTAACGGTAGTCTTTAATTTTTATATGAGTATTGAAGTCGGTTTTGTTTTTTGCTTAAAAATTACTTGTTTGATCAATTTAACTGTATACAAATTTTCAAACACTCCTCAAAAATATTTTCGGTAGTAAGCTTTCCTAAACCTCTTCAGTTTGATACCCATATTGCAATATTAAATTTATCTTACGAATTAAATGAAATTAAAATTTTCAAACAGGTGGCAACTTCCAACAAAACTATTTTCATTAAAATCTATAATGTATAGACATCGGCCGGTTACAATTTTATTATATGTATCTATAGATTTGATCAGTTTTTTAGTCTATGCTATTATGTACATCAAAAATTTTTCAGAAAATTTTCTCAAATGCTTAGATAAATTTAACATCTCTCCGATTTATTCAAAAATCTTATGTCTTGTTTTTGTTTTATGCCATATAAAATATTGTTGCCAATTATTAAACAACACACATATACATTCACATTAACATTTTTTTATATAACACATTATCGCTCGTTTGCTGTAAAAAGGTCGTAATTAGAAAACAATTTTTTCGTACATTTATTTTTATGTTGTAAAAAAAATTCCTAACAATGTCTGTCACTTGTGTCTAGCAATTTTACTTTTTTATACTTTGCTTAGCTATGAGCTACAAATAACTAGAAAATAGGCAGTCGCTAGTCTTACGATTATAAAAGCATTTCCTTTCAGTTACTATTTATTTTTGTTCAAGGGGAAAAAAGAGACCGTAATAGCCATGTTTCCCGCATTTTTGAATTTTTTAGTTATGACGTTCTTCTTGCAAACGAATAACAATTGGTTATGTGTATACAGGCAATTACATTTTAGCTAGTAACAGTTTAGTAGGAGTAAAACTGGTAGGAATAACATAAAAATAAACGACTGGCCGACTAGCCAATTTGACGTCTTTGATAAAGTTAATTTTGTCACAAACACGCCTTGGCGACCCCGCACAGCCTTTTTGACCTTACTCGGATTGGAGAATGTTTGCCCCAAACCATCTACATATGTATGTAGATACGTAAATATGAAAACTTCGTGCGAATTCTATGATAATAGCTCGTTTGAAAGGTACACCATAGTTTTACAAAAACAACAAAAGAATAACAACTATGTAGGCCAATATTAATTGCGTATGCATTAGGGTGGTCCTTAAACAAAGTATGAAAATAACATTTTTGTTGTTACTAACTTTTGAAAAAATTCTAATCTGATAAACTGGCAATATTAATGAATAGTATTCATTCATGCCTTTTACAGGCGGACTTCAAGTTTTAAATATTTAACACTGCTTTAAAAATAATTATCTTGAAAGAATACCATCAAACCCATGTACCTATAGAGGAGAGTTAATATGGACTTCCTGAGCTCAAAACGCAGGTTTTTGTTGTGGTATGTGAGTATTTATTGTTGCAAAGACAGTTAAAATTTGCATCAAATGACATACCAATTGTTTTGATCGGACCAAAACTCATTGAATTATAGCAGCTAAATTTTTGAGGTTTAAAAAATTAATATTTTCAAACTTTGATAGTGACTTAAAGTGACTTAAAAGTAATTTTAAAATTTGGAAATTTTCATTGGTGTCTTTATTTTGCAAGTAATGCAAAATAAAGGTGTATCTCATACAAAATTTAAGTGCTGATATTTTAGGACCACCGTAGTATACATGTTAATGTGCTTGTATTCGCTATGCAGAATTTTTGCTTTTGATCATAAACTTTGCAAAGTTGAGTGTGTCCTTATGCCACCGCAATTATTTGCGGACAACCTGAAGAATTGGGGTGGAAAATTGCAAAACTATACGTGCGTGGAGACGCAAACAAATGTACTTAAGCCAATGATGGAAAATAAATTTGCACATATACATACATATATGTATATTTAAAATAAATATTTTTTGTTTTATGCTAAAGGGCTTGCTACTTACATACATATGTAAGTAGGTACAAATGTAAGAATGAGTATCAGAGTGACTTAAAGAAACTGTAGCTCAGAAAATCGATAAATTCAGAAATTAAATAAATTCGAAGGCATAATAGAAAGTAGGGCCGGTTTCTCAAGGATTTATTTGCCATTTAAACAAAATTTTTTTTTTGAAAAAATTCTCATTCCCATTAACTGGACCCGGAAAGACGCAAGGATAAGCATGTCTATATCTATGCAACGGCAGATATTCGGTAGATATCCAAAGCGGCGTTAGAGACAAAAGCGCAGCTGCCAAAAGCGTTCTGAGACTTAGGGTGTCAGACAGGCTGTGAACAACTTAAAGGGGAGATGTTTCCTTTCCGAGCAGAGTTTGCCTTCGCTGTGGACAGTCAAGCTAGATTTAAAGCCCTGGGACCGGTAACGACTAACTTGATATATGTTTAGCAATGCCAAAGATCCCTAGGTCCCGGAACACATTAGAATGCTGGGAAGTCACGAGTACGTGATTTGTCTTCGTAATATACACCAATTTCAGTAAAGCTTTTGAAAAAGTATGTCACTCGTTACTCATCCATAGACTTGACCTAAGCGACTTTCAGCCCAGTCTTTTTCAATGGATCTCTTCTTACCTCTCTGATAGAACACGAAGAGTTATTTTTAATAATTGTTCTACCACCATCATTAAAGTTTCTTCAGGAGTTCCTCAGGGAAGCCACCTTGGTCCGATTCTGTTCCTGATATTCATGAATGATATTTCTTCTATAATAAAACAATCAAAAATTTTAATGTATGCCAATGATGTGAAACTTTTTAAAACATTGATCTCTATCGAAGAAACGTCTTTGTTACAAGCGGACCAGAGCAACGTGGTTACTTGGTGTAATGCAAACTAAATGCCACTAAACCTTAAAAGATGTAAAGTTATGTGTTTCTCTCGGAAGGCTAACCAACCAGCTGTGTATTCAATACCAAATTATAATCTGGAGCAGGTATCCAATTTTGTCGGTCTTGATATCACAATGGATTCCAAACTGCAGTTTCAACCTTCATATTAATGTGTTACAGTCAATAAAGCCAAAGGCGTCCTTTGTTTATGTCACGATTTTAACTCTCATTGCAGCACGTTTGACATATTGGACTCGATTTTTACTATAAAGAGAACTATCATTCCCACTCTCAATAATGGAAATACTATTGTTAGCATATCCAATCAGCTGATAATTTGATTCTGTAGCTGAATAGTTTTAGATCCCGAGACTTAACAAACTCCTGTTTTCACTACTCGGCACCAAAACAAAACAAAAACAGTTCCGTACGTCATGCGGACTGCGTCCCTCGTGTCGGTTGGGCGGGAATGGAGGGTAAAAACCCGTTTGGATTAATTAATTAATTAATTCGGATGCGGAAGAGATAGAAACTAACTAGTAATTCTCATGCGAGGGCCTAGCACTTTAGAGACAACGGCTCAAAATTCTAGGGAAAACTATATAATTTTAGTTGCAATAGGGAATCTATTTTCATTGATATAAATCTTGACATGTACATACGTACATATGTAAGTATGTAGTTAATCTTACAAAACTATTTGTACCGGCTATTTAATAGATATTGCTGGCCATTAATAAAAAATGAAATAGCTACTTATGAAAGACAATTGATTAGCGGTGAGCAAAACAAATTAACTAAAGCAGCAGTAGTTACTTTAAGTATTTATGACTAAATAAGTAAAAAACAATCAGTAAAATGAAAGTGTTTCCATTTGTGAAGTAGGTCAAAGGAAATACGAATTTAAGGGATGACTAGCTTAATTTATACTACGACAACCTTAAGATTTGTTAGATAAAATAAAATGCTCAGTCTAACCAATTAAGATTAGCAGGATATCCTGCTGACTATTTTTGCTGAGCAAAATCATAGCCCATTATGGCCAAGTTCTTGTTTCATTTGCGAAATAATGTTACTCATACGCTATGTACACTCTTTTCTGCACATTTCTCATACAAAAAAAAATCCCCGCTTATTTTAATTTCTGGTCAGACTTTAACGCAAAGAAAAAAAAATACACGGAAGCTGTTATTTTTTCCCCCCTGTTAACGTTTTTTTTTTAATTTACTTATAAAAAAAAACTAAAAATCTGCAATGATTAATTAATTTCTCAGAAACCAGCACACCTATCGACAATAAATGTATACATGGTTTATGTACCATTTTGGTTAGCTTTCATTTGACATACTTCGCATAAAGATTATTTAGGTGCTTCATAAGATATACGTGATTAAGCGGAACCCCTCTTTTTAAATTGAATAACGGTAAATAGCAAATATGTCGAAAATTTAGTAATTGAAAAAAAAAATTAGCTCGATTTTCGGAATTATCGATCATTCTACATAGGAACTAGATAGTGGCATCCATGGCATTTTTTTGCTGTAAACCAGTGTATTTAGCTATCAATTGGCATGCTCTAGGCCAGGCATGTCCAACGCCGGCAGAGTGCTATAGGCAAGCGCCCTGCGCTGCATGCATGCCTGCTCTAGGCCATCTTTCATTGGGGTAGTTCTAGAATAGCTTGGCTGGTGGTCGTTTTAATCAGAGGCCATAACGATCATGGACAATGTAAATCATTTTCATCATCTCATAATAATTATATGGGAATTTTATTTTTTCGTCTCTCGTGACATTTATTTCAATACGAATATGATTTACGTCTTATCATAATAATTATATGGGATTTTTATTTTTTGTTCGTCTATCGGGACGTTTATTTCGGCCGATAAGACTCCCCTTTGTTAGCAGCTTACTCCAGTGGGACCACTTTCTGCCGGGTTTTCAGACATCGCAAATGGTAGGAGCGGCCACTGATATCTTGAGAGGGTCTTGGTTAGGTAGAGTACTCCTTGCATTTCTGTCTTATAATGGTTGGCGTTCAATACGTTTTGCCTAAACTATTTGGCGACTGTGTCCAGTGGAGTGGTAGATTTGAGATGGTGTTTCCAAACTACATAGCCCTGAACATCGACATCCTTGTCACTTTAATACGATGAACCACAATCGCGGAAACACTTAGGACTTGCAGGTCCATAACTGTTGTTATAACTACCCAGTATGAAGTATAGAAGCGCGGTCAAAACCGCCGATCCTTCCACAGCGCCATACTTTTTAGTCTAAGCAACGAAGCAGCGGTCACGTCTTTTCCTACCAGATTTACTGCAGGTGATTTGGCTAGAACCACCAGCGCTTGGTTTGGGGTGGTCCTTAGAACACTGGAAATACATAAAAACACTGGTCTTTGGACCATTCTCGGGAGAATGGTCACCATACAAGTAATACGAGGTGCTAACCCCCATTTGGGTTTCCACGTAAGCTTCCCATCTTATATGAGTCCTAGATATTTGACATTCGCTTTCAGAGGAATCTACATACCCTTGAAGATTAGGGGGAGACTGCAGGAAGTCTATTTTTCTTTGTAAAAAGAATTACCTCGATTTTGTCGCGGTTTATTCCGAGGCCCCCTACTTTCTGTCCAGTTTTTAAGCGTGGCCACGGTAGCGGCATATGGCTAACGTCCTTCCATTTACGCCGCACTATTGTGTAACATATCTCTAGGCGTTAGAAGCGAGCAAAAGCAAAGAGCTGCAACAATTGCAATTGTATTTTTAGTATGCTTGCATTAATATGCAATTTTTATACACATTTTTTTGTTTTCAGTAACGGCACAGTAGGCTGAGCAAAAATATTCAGCTAAATAAACTCACACATACATACAAAATTTATTTATAAGATTTTCTCAAACGTTATACGCTCAGGGATCTCCTACGGCATAACGCGATAATTGCTTTGCCATTAGGCCTCTGTTGCTGCCGTTGCCTCTGCCTCTGCCTTTGCCACACCACCACTGCAGCCGGTTAGAGGACATGGCATTGTAACTATAAGCATGGCCTTCGCAACGATATGATATGGGCATAAAACTGATGATGATGCAGAGATGTTGAATGGGAAAATGTAGAAAAAAAAATCAATTATTTTCTTCACTTGTTGTGCGCATATACAGAGAAACACTGCACTTTGTATTTAGATAAGCATATGTGTATGTATGTAAGGGGGTATATTTTCTAATTAAGCCATTTTTTCTAAGCTAAAAAAATCAATTGCAGAACGTATTAAGCTGTGAGCTCATCCCAATTGCCCTCCTACATTTCTGTATATAAATCGCACTCACCCAGGCAGCAATGGCAAATAGGATGTGGTGGAATCCAAGGTGCGAATGGCCGTATTGCCGCGTAGCACCAGCTTTTCGCGTGTAATGCGTCGATATGTTTCCTCACCGCGTAACTTTGAAGACATTTTCTTGGATTATTTTTGCACAATTTTCACGGTAATTTTTACGAGATCTCCATTTAAGGTACAAATTTGCTGTGTATATTCTGAATTTGCCTAATTTTTAGTTCGCACTTATTTTTTTTTTTGTTGCACCTAGTAGGTACATTATATGCATGGATTATAAATTTTTAAACACATAAATCATAAATGTATGTACATATTTTATTACTATTTATAATTTTAAATCTATGCGCTTATGTCCTATAACCCACGAATCGCCTGCAACACTGTGGCTCTGCATTTTCACCATCAACCGAAAAGCCACTCGCGGGCAACGTATCTGAGTATTTGGGCTCTTGGCCAAAACAAACAATTCAACTACACTTCGGATGCGGATGCTGTGTGCGACGAAGGCGGTTTGGTTGGTTGCCTGCCGGCTGTGCGAAGAAAAACTGAAGCAGAGTAAAAGCAAAATAACGGCAAAACGGTGGCGTTAATGCGCAGGCCTTTTCAACCGCATAATTTGCACTCAAATTTTACACTTTGCTCATTGCGATTTTAGATTTTTTAACCACATTTTGCAGTCTCTTTTTCTATAATTTTGCTAATTTGCCATTAATGTGAAAGCAAATTTAGAAAAAAATTGTCTTTCTTGTTTGTGCAATTTCTGCTTTGTTGCACCGCGGCACGTGTCGTTGGCAACTGCTGCAGTATGTCGCAACTCAAGGATTTTTTTTACTGACCAAACCAGTCGAAAAGGCGAAACTCCTTTGGTCAATATTTAGCTATGTGTGTGTATATACTAGGGTGCCTCAGCAACAAAAAAAAAAAGTTGCGGGTTTTTCATCCGAATTATAAAATTTATCATATTTTAATGGCTGGTTTTCACTATATCATATTTTGACGCAACTTTAGCTCCCTTATCTCTTTCTTTGCCGATTATATTATAAGCCAAAAGCGGACAGAGGTGCATGTACTCAACTGAAGACCTATTCTGATCTAAATTAATTTATAGAACGTCTTTTAGTCTCATTTGGCAATCTGTTTTCACTTGTTTGACGACAAATGCCATTGAATTTGACATAGTGAAAACCAGTTTTAAGGCTTACATCAAAATATTACAAAAAAATATTAAGATTTACGTAGACAGGACCGATTTGAAAATACCTCCAAAAATCGCGTTATTTTGATTTCGTTGATAAAACTCTTAAACATTTTATAAGGTCTGCTGAACTCTTAGAGTTGATTTTTTGGAAAAAATAAAACAAAACTAAATTTTTTTATAGTAAAAAACTTGTTTTTTGAGATGCTTATATTAAAATCGGTCCAACGTACATAAATCTTGATATTTTTCTGTAACACTTTGGCGGAAGTCTCAAAATATAATAGATTTTATAATTCCAACGGGAAAACAGTACCGATTTTTCTTTTGTATGGAAAGTGATGCACCCTAATGTGTATGATTATATTCATATTTATGTACATACCAGTATACGACCGTAGGGTTGCAAATGCCATTTAGTTTGGTTTGTTTTTGTTTTCTCAATCAAATTGACCACTGCTCACTCACTGGTCAGTCAGTCAGTTAATGGCAAAATGTGGGCGAAGCGTTGCGGCGGGTTAGCGGAATTTGTTGGTGTTGGTCGCCTGGCTGATTCGTCAGTCTGGCGCATTATGTCACTTGGTTCTAGAGAGGCGTTTTGTTGCATGTTTAGATAAACTTACACAGTGCGTAACAAAAGTTTAAGTACGTACATAAGTTTTAGTTGATACAAGTTTTTTTAAAGCCATAATGTCAAATAGTGTGGCGGACAAATAAATCGGTACGCGATATTTTAACAACTTTTGGCTATTTATTTTTTTTAATGTTTATTATTTATTTTATAAAAGTAAAGGTCATTTGTCTATTAAACCCCATGTGAGTCCAAATTTCAAACTTTGTACTCAAATTAAGAAACATCAACAAAATTTTAAACTTTTTTAAAACAATTTTTAGAAAAAATTCTATTATGCTGTTTTAAGGAAGAAAATGCACAAGAGCAAAAACTTGTTAAAATGTCGCGTCTCCATCAATTTTTCCGTCACTGCATTTCGTTTCTTGAAGAAGAATGGGAAAGGGAATCGTAATGATATCGGTAATGGGAATGATAGCGGTAATGGTTGTGCTAATGGTAATGTTACCGGTTATGTTGATGGTAATGGTAAGGTAAGGGTAGGTTGGCTGCCACCATTGTGGAAGCGCACTTAGCTTTAGTATGTTGAAGTGAATCCACCAAATTATCCTTCATACAATTGCTGCAGTATGGACTTAAGGTGATGTTGAGCCTTACGACTTAAATTTCAATAAGACAATGACCAGTTAGAACTATCGCCAATAAAGTGAGATGTATCTTGTTCAGTTTTAACAGCTACCTTCTCCGACGCAGGTAAACACTTGGCCGGAATGAGCTAGCCTCCTAAGATTTCAAGGTTTTCGCCCAGAGAAGGCTGAGCTAGCTGAGAACCTATCTGTCCAGCAGTAGACCACATGTTCCTCAATAGTGTTCTGTCTTACTTGGAATTTGGTGGAGAGTTCCTCAAAGAAGATTCATTTGGCTAACTTTCCTTCCGTGAATAAGTTCATAGAGCCATGCTTGCAGATACCTAACTCTACCCAATACTTCCTAGACGGTATGTGGATGTTGAATGATCTAATCGGACCGAAAATCTATATATAGTGACCGGGCAAGGATGAACTCAAAGTTTCCTAGAATTCCGGGCTGCCCAGAGCTGGAGAAAACATAAAGCCCAAGCCTCTTGGCATGGTTGAGGGGAGCGAAATGACAGTTTTGCCTGCACGCGAGTAGGGGTGCTCCGAAGTGCTGTTCAACGATAGTGAACTTCTGGAGTGCGTTTCAATACACAAGACTATAAAACCAAATTGGTATATTACGGTATCGTAGAGCCACTAAACTACCCTTGCCGAGAGGAATTTACGCTTGTCAATGAACTATCCCTTATCTACAATAATAAAAGGCTTTCGGTGGCTTCCTTATCGCTTTCTCGATATGCCTAAAGGGAAGCCATTCAAAGAGCATTAAGAAAATTTGTCAATTGAGTTAGGTTGAAAAGTTGGGTTAAGGTTTATGACTTAGCCGCAAGTAGTGGGGCAGCTTTGTAGCAAGGCCGCGTATCTCTATGTAAGCACGTACGGGGTGTCTAGGAACCTCCCACGGACTATCAGTTCTATGTCATCCACATTGGAAGTCAACCGGCAGCCATTTTTCTCCAAAGTTTCCAGCACGTCGTTGACGACAACAATGCAATTTAGTAGCGATATAGACGGAAGCACTGCTGCCGCATCGTTTCTGTTGCAAAGATGGGCGTAAATAAACCCGACAAAGTCAATTCCGACATTCAGTTTATTAAGGGAATTTACGATTGCCTCAGATGGGACATATGTAAATGGTAAGCACAACTTGTAAGGAAGGTGCTCAACATTTTCGAGGCGGAGTTCTACGGCAACAATCTGTGTGCACAATAAAAGAGCCATTATTCTCAGCGATAGTCAGGCGGCGCTTCCAGCTCTTTGATCTTTCGAACTAACAGTATGGCTAACTTTCGAGTACAAAATTAACTTCTTTGTCAAGCAAGCAGACTACTCCCAATTGAGTCCGAGACCTATCTTTAAATATAATCAAAGACAAGCTGAGAAAGGGAAAGAAGGTAATGAAAACCAGCACTGCCAGCACTCAACAGGACAAGGCAAGCCAAAATGGTTACTTGGGGGTGTACATAGTTTAAAGAGATTTCAATTTCTAATGAATGTCTTAAAGGAGAATAAAAAATGACATAGGCATACTTGAAGAGCCCCACACAGCGAAGGATCACAAACTAGACATTTGGCAAAAATATCTCTGCCACTTTTTTGATTCGGGCATTAGACATCATTGCATCTTTTAGTCGAATGAGAACCAGCAAACAAGGGAGGAATCTGTGTAAAATGTGGCTATAGTACGAACACATTGACTGCCTACCCACTAAAGATCCTGTGAACTTTTTCCGAACACTGAGTTTAACAGAAGTGCTTTAAAGATTAGGTGAGGCAATCGATCATTTGGTCACCTTGTACACATCAAATTATATTAATATGTTTTCCTCCTATTGGGTAATAGTTACCACATCTAAGCAATCGCCCACGGTGATGGCTACCCAACGCAATTGCGGACCCGACAACATACCGACAGGCAATAAATGGCATTTACAGGTAGTCGGTTTCGACCTTCATCGACGTCCGACCTCTGAATGCCGTTTTGGGTACACAACCACCCGAAGTGAATGGGACAGAGCTTTGTCTGCCTCGGGAGACTCGAACCACTATAGCCCAACTTAGCTCTGGATATTGCAGCATATTAAACTCATACCTGAGTAGAGTGAACGCAGATGTGCGCAACGCGACCCGGCATGCGGAGAGTTGCCACATGCCATGCCACGGCACCTCTTCGCATGCCCTCAAATCCCTATGGAGCTAACGTCCTTGTCCCTATGGGCAGACACTGTTGGAGTTGCGCACTTCCTCGGTCTGTCGTTAGCTGAGCCTGACGACAACGTTTCATGTACAAGTCCATCTTAGTAGGGCTAAGTAAGCCGCTACAACAACAACACAATTGAGAATCTCGCTAAAGCCGTGGTTGAAGGATACTGACGAGAATTGAACTCAAATTTTGCCAAAGCCGGAATTTCGTAAAGAGCATTCCGAACTGCTTCTTGATCGTTCCCACAACTTCTGAAGTAGGTAGTTTCTTCTGGGTGGAAAGTCATCGGTGCTCAGTAAAGACTGTGACAAATCTTGCCACGTTTCCACAACTGTTAGTCCTACACTACGGGAATGGTTCAATTTGTTTTTGCTAAGGTTTTGTCATTACCGCAGCGTTCTATGAAAGCTTAATGGAAATATTGTATGTTGTTACAGTAATAAGTCTTGCCTTGTCTTCAGGCTTGAGCTTCAGTAATACATTTGAACGTTCCGCCGTAGTTGCTCCAACTTATTGACTTTCTTTGGCTTTGGACTTACCCTCTATTTACAGTCAACAAGGTACCCCCCTACTAGTCGCATTTAGAGTATTGTTTGGATAAAAAGTATCGAATTCCACAGGCCTATTGTCAAGTAAAGACGTCTTAAACTTTACTCTAACAAATATTTCCCAATTTCTTCTCTACAAGCACGGGATTGACTGAATGATAGTGTAATTGTGTCCGAGCTGATAGTCGGGTCTACGTAACCGGAAGAACCCAGATTTATATCAGGCCAAGGACTGCCACTCCAGCAACACTCCCCAAAAACTCTTTGGGTAATGTGTATGCGGTTAATACAAAAACAAGGAAGCAAAAAAGTTCTTCTCACACTCCTGAGTCCAAGGAGTTTGTAAGGCAATTTCGATTTCTTTTTTTTTTTTTGGGCGAGACTTTTTACATTTTTCATTGACATCTACATTCGGCAATAATTTTTTTTCAAATAGTTCTTTTGGTGAGCTTTAAGTTACTGACATTAGGGTGGTACGTTAGGGTGATAAGAACTGAGATCTGGTGGGTAAGTTATAGGAGGGGGTACTTGAGATCAATTAACTTTGAAACAAAAAAATTGTCTCCTCAGACAAAAATATCGACATATTGTATAGATATAAAAAGGCGATACCTACGTTCGGCCAAAAAATAATATGTTTTTTTTTCCAAATTTTCTTGCAAAAATACTTTAGTCTCA
>NW_023458555.1:34973176-34976511 GCF_013731165.1 Rhagoletis pomonella | reverse complement strand
ACCACGAGGTGAGTTAGTTACAAGTCAGCAAGCTACAAGTAAAGTGATCGGAGAATTGAGTTGCGAATAAGGAAGCTATAAGTTTAATTGTGTTAACAAGTAGTAAAGCGTTGTTATTGCTTTAACAAGTATTGTCAAGTGTTTTTACTGTATTAGCAAGTATTGTAAATTGTTTTTTGTACAATAAAGTTAATTGTACTACAATTTGGTCATCGTTAGCATTTATTTAACAATCCAGCGATACGAGCCCGAGTCTATTTGGGAAATCCCTCAAGGTTTCGAGGATAATCGTAACAGTATGTTGAAGTGAATCCACCAAATTATCCTTCATACAACTGCTGCAGTATGGACTTAAGGTGTTGTTGAGCCTTACGACATAAATTTCAATAAGACAATGTCCAGTTAGAACTATTACCAATAAAGTGATATGTATCTTGTTCAGTTTTAACAGCTACCTTCTCCGACGCAGGTAAACACGTGGCCGCAATGAGCTAGCCTCCTAAGATTTCAAGGTTTTCGCCCAGAGAAGGCTGAGCTAGCTGAGAACCTATCTGTCCAGCAGTAGACCACATGTTCCTCAATAGTGTCCTGTCTTACTTGGAATTTGGTGGAGAGTTCCTCAAAGAAGATTCATTTGGCTAACTTTCCTTCCGTGAATAAGTTCACAGGGCCATGCTTGGAGATACCTAACTCTACCCAATACTTCCTAGACGGTATGTGGATGGTGAATGATCTAATCGGACCCAAAATTTGCCCAGAGCTTGGATACAACATAAAGCCCAAGCCTCTTGGCATGGTTGAGGGGAGCGAAATGACAGTTTTGCCTGCACGCGAGTGGGGGTGCTCCGAAGTGCTGTTCAACGATAGTGAACTTCTGGAGTGCGTTTCAATACACAAGACTATAAAACCAAATTGGTATATTACGGTATCGTAGAGCCACTAAACTACCCTTGGCGAGAGGAATTTACGCTTGTCAATGAACTATGCCTTATCTACAACAATAAAAGGCTTTCGGTGACTTCCTTATCGCTTTCTCGATATGCCTAAAGGGAAGCCATTCAAAGAGCATTAAGGAAATTTGTCAATTGAGTTAGGTTGAAAAGTTGGGATAGGGTTTATGACTTAGCCGCAAGTAGGTGGGCAGCTTTGTAGCAAGGCCGCGTATCTCTATGTAAGCACGTACGGGGTGTCTAAGAACCTCCCACGGACTATCAGTTCTATGTCATCAACATTGGAAGTCAACCGGCAGCAATTTTTCTCCAAAGTTTCCAGCAGGTCGTTGACGACAACAATGCAATCTAGTAGCGATATAGACGGAAGCGCTGCTGCCGCATCGTTTCTGTTGCAAAGATGGGCGTAAATAGACCCGACAAAGTCAATTCCGACGTTCAGTTCTTTAAGGGAATTTACGATTGCCTCAGATGGGACATATGTAAATGGTAAACACAACTTGTAAGGAAGGTTCTCAACATTTTTGAGGCGGAGTTCTACGGCAACAATCTGTGTGCACAATAAAAGAGTCATTATTCTCAGCGATAGGTAGGCGGCGCTTCCAGCTCTTTGATCTTTCGAACTAACAGTATCGCTAACTTTCGAGTACAAAATTAACTTCTTTGTCAAGCAAGCAGGCTACTCCCAATTGAGTCCGAGACCTATCTTTAAATATAATCAAAGACGAGCTGAGAAATGAAAAAAAGGTAATGAAAAACTACACTGCCAGCACTAAACAACAAGCCAAAATGGTTGGGTGTACAAATTTTAAAGAGATTTCAATTTCTAATGAATGTCTTAAAGGAGAAAAAAAACGGCATAAGCATACTTGAAGAGCCCCACACAGCGAAGGATCACAAACTAGACATTTGCTCAAAATATCTCTGCCACTTTTTTGATTCGGGCATTAGACATCATTGCATCTTTTAGTCGCATGAGAACCAGGAAACAAGGAAGGAGTCTGGGTAAAATGTGGCTATAGTACGAACACATTGACTGCCTACCCACTAAAGATCCTGTGAACTTTTTCCGAACACTGAGTTTAACAGAAGTGCTTTAAAGATTAGGTGAGGCAATCGATCATTTGGTCACCTTGAACACATCAAATTATATTAATATGTTTTCCTCCTATTGGGTAATAGTTACCACATCTAAGCAATCGCCCACGGCGATGGCTAACCAACGAATGCCGTTTTGGGTACACAACCACCCGAAGTGAATGGGACAGAGCTTTGTCTGCCTCGGGAGACTCGCACCACTATAGCCTAACTGAGCTCTGGATATTGCAGCATACTAAACTCATACCTGCATAGAGTGAACGCAGATGTGCCCAACGCGAGCCGGCATGCGGAGAGTTGCCACATGGCTCACGGCACCTCTTCGCATGCCCGCAAATCCCTATCGAGCTAACGTCCTTGTCCCTATGAGCAGACCCTGTTTAAGTTGCGCACTTGATTGGTATTTCGTTAGCTGAGCCTGACGACAACGTTTCATGTACAAGCCGATCTTAGTAGGGCTAAGTAGGCCAATACAACAACAACAAAAACATAATTCGCTAAAGCCGTGGTTGAAGGATACTGGCGAGAATTGAACTCAAATTTTGCCAAAGCCGGAATTTCGTACAGAGCATTCCGAACTGCTTCTTGATCGTTCCCACAACTTCTGAAGTAGGTAGTTTCTTCTGGGTGGAAAGTCATCGGTGCTCAGTAAAGACTGTGACAAATCTTGCCACGTTTCCACAACTGTTAGTCCTACACTACTGGAATGGTTCAATTTGTTTTTTCTAAGGTTTTGTCATTACCGCAGCGTTCTATGAAAGCTTAATGGAAATATTGTATGTTGTTACAGTAATAAGTCTTGCCTTGTCTTCAGGATTGAGCTTCAGTAATACATTTGAACGTTCCGTCGTAGCTGCTCCAACTTATTGACTTTCTTTGGCCTTGGACTTACTCTCCATTTACAGTCATCAAGGTACCCCCCTATCAGTCGCATTTAGAGTAATGTTTGGATAAAAAGTATCTAATTCCACAGGCCTATTTTCAAGTAAAGACGTCTTAAACTTTACTTTAACAAATATTTCCCAATTTCTTCTCTACAAGCACGGGATTGACTGAATGATAGTGTAATTGTGTCCGAGCTGATAGTCGGGTCTACGTAACCGGAAGGACCCAGATTTATATCAGGCCAAGGACTGCCACTCCAGCAACACTCCCCAAAAACTTTTTGGGGAATGTGTATGCGGTTACTACCAAAACAAAGAAGCAAAAGAGTTCTTCTCACACTCCTGAATCTAAGGTACTATATTTGTAAGGAAATTTAGATATAAAAAAAATATGTTTTTTTTT
>NW_023458555.1:34964779-34973076 GCF_013731165.1 Rhagoletis pomonella | reverse complement strand
ATTTTGTTGATGTTTCTTAATTTGAGTACAAAGTTTGAAATTTGGACACACATGGTTTTTAGTAGACAAATGACCTTTACTTTTATAAAAAAAATAATAAACATTAAAAAAAAGAAAAATAGCCAAAAGTTGTTAAAATATCGCGTACCGATTTATTTGTCTGCCACATTATTTGACATTATGGCTTTAAAAAAAGTTGTATCAACTAAAACTTATGTACGTACTTAAACTTTCGTTACGCACTGTGGAAGTTTATCTAAACATGCAACAAAACCCCTCTCTAGAACCAAATGACATAATGCGCCAGACTGACGAATGAGCCAGGCGACCAACACCAACAAATGCCGCTAACCCGCCGCAACGCTTCGCCCACATTTTGCCATTAACTGACTGACTGACCAGTGAGTGAGCAGTGGTCAATTTGATTGAGAAAACAAAAACAAACCAAACTAAATGGCATTTGCAACCCTACGGTTGTGTACTTGTATGTATGTAAATAAATATGAATATAATCATACACATTAGGGTGCATCACTTTCCATACAAAAGAAAAATCGGTACTGTTTTCCCGTTGGAATTATAAAATCTATTATATTTTGAGACTTCCGCCAAAGTGTTACAGAAAAATATCAAGATTTATGTGCGTTGGACTGATTTTAAAATAAGCATCTCAGTTTTTTACTATAAATAAATTTAGTTTTATTTTATTTCTTCCAAACATCAACGCTGATGATAGAAGAGTTCTGCATACCTTATAAAACTGTTTAAGAGCTTTATCAACAAAATCAAACTAACGCGATTTTTGGAGGTATTTTCAAATCAGTCCTGCCTACGCAAATCTTAATATTTTTCTGTAATATTTTGAAGGAAGCCTTAAAACTGGTTTCCACTGTGTCAAATTCAATGGCATTTGTCGTCAAACAAGTGAAAACAGGTTGTAAAATGAGACTAAAAAATGTTCTATAGATTAATTTAGATCAGAATAGGTCTTCAGTTCAGTACATGCGCTTCTGTCCGTTGTTGGCTTATAATATAATCGGCAAAGGAAGAGATAAGGGAGATAAAGTTGCGTCAAAATATGATATAGTGAAAACCAGCCTTTAAAATATGATAAATTTTATAATTCGGATGAAAAACCCGCACCTTTTTTTTTTGATGAGGCACCCTAGTATATAACACACGTAGCTAAATATTGACCAAAGGAGTTTCGCCTTTTCGACTAGTTTGGTCAGTAAAAAATCCTTGAATCGCGACATACTGCAGCAGTTGCCAACGACACGTGCCGCGGTGCAACAAAGCAAAAATTGCACAAACAAGAAAGACAATTTTTTTTTTTAATTTGCTTTCACATTAATGGCATATTAGCAAAATTAAGTAAAAAGAGACTGTAAAATGTGGTTAAAAAATCTAAAATCGCAATGAGCAAAGTGTAAAATTTGAGTGCAAATCATGCGGTTGAAAAGGCCTGCGCATTAACGCCACCGTTTTGCCGTTATTTTGCTTTTACTCTGCTTCAGTTTTTCTTCGCACAGCCGGCAGGCAACCAACCAAACCGCCTTCGTCGCACACAGCATCCGCATCCGAAGTGTAGTTGAATTGTTTGTTTTGGCCAAGAGCCCAAATACTCAGATACGTTGCCCCCGAGTGGCTTTTCGGTTGGTGGTGAAAATTCAGAGCCACAGTGTTGCAGGCGATTCGAGGGTTATAGGACATAAGCGCATAGATTTAAAATTATAAATAGTAATAAAATATGTACATACATTTATGAGTTATGTGTTTAAAAATTTATAATCCACACATATAATGTACCTACTAGGTGCAACAAAAAAAAAAAATAAGTGCGAACTAAAAAATTAGGCAATTTCAAAATATACACAGCAAATTTGCACCTTAAATGGAAATCTCGTAAAAATTACCGTGAAAATTGTGCAAAAATAATCCAAGAAAATGTCTTCAAAGTTACGCGGTGAGGAAACATATCGACGCATTACACGCGAAAAGCTGGTGCTACGCGGCAATACGGCCATTCGCACCTTGGATTCCACCACATCCTATTTGCCATTGCTGCCTGGGTGAGTGCGATTTATAGACAGAAATGTAGGAGGACGATTGGGATGAGCGCACAGCTTAATACGTTCTGCAATTGATTTTTTAGCTTAGAAAAAATTGCTTAATTAAAAAATATACCCCCTTACATACATACACATATGCTTATCTAAATACAAAACGCAGTGTTTCTGTGTATATGCGCACAACAAGTGAAGAAAAGAATTGATTTTTTTTTTTCTACATTTTCACATTCAACATCTCTGCATCATCATCAGTTTTCTGCCCATATCATATCGTTGCGAAGGCCATGCTTATACAATGCCATGTCCTCTAACCGGCTGCAGTGGTGGTGGCAAAGGATGAGACAGAGGCAACGGCAGCAACAGAGGCCTAATGGCAAAGCAATTATCGCGTTATGCCGTAGGAGATCCCTGAGCGTACAACGTTTGAGAAAATCTTATAAATAAATTTTGTATGTATGTGTGAGTTTATTTTGCGGAATATTTTTGCTCAGCCTACTGTGCCGTTACTGAAAACAAAAAAATGTGTATAAAAATTGCATATTAATGCAAGCATACTAAAAATATAGTTGCAATTGTTGCAGCTCTTTGCTTTTGCTTGCTTCTAACGCCTAGAGATACGTTACACAATAGTGCGGCGTAAATGGAAGGACGTTAGCCATATGCCGCTACCGTGGCCACGCTTAAAAACTGGACAGAAAGTAGGGGGCCTCGGAATAAACCCCGACAAAATCGAGGTAATTCTCTTTACAAAGAAAAATATACTTCCTGCAGTCTCAACCTAATCTTCAAGGGTGTGTAGATTCCTCTGAGAGCGAATGTCAAATATTTAGGACTCATATAAGATGGGAAGCTTATGTGGAAACCCAAATATAGAGGAAAGAAATTAAGAAGGCCAACGTTGCATTATACACCTGCAAAAAGGCGGTCGGATTCAAATGGGGGTTAGCACCTCGTATTACTTGTATGGTGACCATTCTCCCGAGTATGGTCCAAAGACCAGTGTTTTATGTATTTCCAGTGCTCTAAGGACCACCCCAAACCAAGCGCTGGTGGTTCTAGCCAAATCGCCTGCAGTAAATCTGGTAGGAAAAGACGTGGCCGCTGCTTCGTTGCTTAGACTAATAAGTATGGCGCTGTGGAAGGATCGGCGGTTTTGACCGCGCTTCTATACTTCACACTCTGGGTAGTTATAACAAATAAATCGACTACTCTGCCCCTAAACCCATCTTCAACAGGCTCTTTAAGATGAACATCCCGTCGAGAAAAGAGTTGCAAGCACCAAGACCATGGAGAAGGAGGGAACCAAATTTTTGCACGGTTGGATCCAAGCTAGATAATAAGCTCGGAGTTTTCTCTAAGGAATTAGGAACTGGAATTCCGGTCAGCTATAAACGATATTAGCACCGTCTTCAAGGTAAGCCTCATATGGGTCCAGGGACTTAGAGATATTCCAGGAAATTGCAGGGCCGATGAGCTAGCCAGGAAAGGTACCGATTTTCCACAGAGGCAAAATTGGGATACCCATGGCATCTGCAAGTTAAGGATTATAAATAACATTATTCAAGAGGCCAACAGCTCATAGCGCGATGAGGGCACTTGTATAAAACTAGGCTACTATGGCCGCAAATTGGTTAGAAACAAAACGCAGGAACTGCTCAGCCTCTCAAGAGAGGTCATTTCTCATTCCCATGGATATGGCAGAAGTTGCATAATAATAATATAATAATAGATTGGCGCTTACACATATGTTAGTGTTTGGCCGAGCTTCTCCTCCGATTTGTGGCGTGCGCCTTGATGTTGTCACACAAAGCGGAGGGACCTACAGTGTTACGCCGACTCCGAACGGCGATTGTGCATAGATGAGGAAAATGAATAAACAGTTCAGCGCTTTTATGTAGCTATCTATCTTTGGCCAAGAGCTTTTTAGGTAGACACCTTTTCATTCTACAGACATATCCTACGTAGGAATGAAACCAATAATACGCTTCGTAAGAGCTTCAAAATAGTTATATGAAGAATAGTCACTGAGGTTCCCGTGGTTTCACAGTGGTATCACTATGGACCTGCAAGTCCTAAGTGTTTCCGCGATTGTGGTTCATCGTATGAAAGTGACAAGGATGTCGATGTTTAGGGCTATGTAGTTTGGAAACACCATCTCAAATCTACCACTCCACTGGATACAGTCGCCAAATGGTTTAGGCAAAACGTATTGAACGCCAACCATTCTAAGACAGAAATGCAAGGAGTACTCTACCTAACCAAGACCCTCAAGATATCAGTGGCCGCTCCTACCATTTGCGATGTCTGAAAACCCGGCAGAAAGTGGTCCCACTGGAGTAAGCTGCTAACAAAGGGGAGTCTTATCGGCCGAAATAAACGTCCCGATAGACGAAAAAAAAAAAAAAATCCCATATAATTATTATGAGATGACGAAAATAATTTACATCGTCCCGCGATATGAAAACAACTTTTCCATTGTTCAGTAATAATTACACAGGCCGACAAAATTTTTACCCAGAAACCAGTCTATACTGAATTCAAATCTGACCCCAGAATAGCCCAATCACGTCAGGTTTTCGAGATAATCTAGCCTAAAAGTACAAAAATCACGGTTTATGGGCACATTTGAGCTCCTGTAACACGATGAAACCATCGATGCATCTGTATGACATAGCATAGCCGCAGAAAACTAAACTCAGTAAATTCAACAGACGACTTCTCGGTGACAAATAAAGATTTTTAAACCTTTAAAATGAATTTTGGAGGGGAGGAGTAGTACTCTTAAATAACGAGATTCTAAAAAAAATTTTTTCATCGAGTTACAGGAGTTCAAATGTGTAGGTTAGAATATCTCAAAATGCTGATGTGATAGAGAAATTTGAATTCAGCGCACCGAAAACCTTCGGGAAAGTATAGTCTGGTTTCTAGGTAAGGTCTTATTTTGTCGGCCTGTGTTATAGAGCAATATTTAATTTTATTTCTCATAATCGTTATGGTCTCTGATTAAAACAACCACCAGCCAAGCTATTCTAGAACTACCTCAATGAAAGATGGCCCAGAGCATACCAATTGATAGCTAAATACACTGGCTTACAGCAAAAAAATGCCATGGATGCCACTATCTAATTCCTATGTAGAATTAATCGATAATTCCGAAAATCGAGCTAATTTTTTTCCAATTAATAAATTTTCGACATATTTGCAATTTACCGTTATTCAATTTAAAAAAAGGGGTTCCGCTTAATCACGTACATATATCTTATGAAGCACTTGAATAATCGTAATACGAAGTATGTCAAATGAAAGCTAACCAAAATGGTCGATAAACCGTGTATACATTTATTGTCGATAGGTGTGCTGGTTTCTGAGAAATTAATTAATCATTGCCGATTTTTTTTTTATGAGTAAATTGAAAAAAAAACTTTAACCGGGAAAAAATAACAGCCTGGTCTCTTGCAAAAACAACGAATAAGAAGAAATTAAAATAAGCGGGGATTTTTTTGTATGAGAAATGTGCAGGAAAGAGTGTACATAGCGTATGAGTAACATTCTTTTGCAAATGAAACAAGAACTTGGGCATAATGGGCTATGATTTTGCTCAGCAAAAATAGTCAGCAGGATAATTGGTTAGACTGTATATTTTATGTTATATAACAAATCTTAAGGTTGTCGTAGTAAAAATTAAGCTAGTCATCCCTTAAATTCGTATTTCCTTTGACCTACTTCACAAATGGAAACGCTTTCATTTTACTGATTGTTTTTTACTTATTTAGTCATAAATACTTAAAGTAACTACTGTTACTTTAGTTAATTTGTTTTGCTCACCGCTAATCAATTGTCTTTCATACGTAGCTATTTCATTTATTATTAATGGCCAACAATATCTATTAAATAGCCGGTACAAATAGTTTTGTAAGATTAACTGCATACTTACATATGTACATATGTACATGTCAAGATTTATATCAATGAAAATAGATTCCCTATTGCAACTAAGATAATATAGTTTTCTCTAGACTTTTGAGCCGTTGTCTCTGAAGTGCTAGGCACTCGCATAAGAATAACTAGATAGTTTCTATCTCTTCCGCATCTTTAGTGGCTTATGGTCCAGATGGTTTGTATTGATGTTAAAAACCGAAAATTCGACTTTGTAAGCCTTGGCAAACTTCGTGATCTTCGTTCTTCGAACAATGGCCGGAGTGAGCGAGATGCAGCGCAGGTGTACTGGTAAGTCCACCAGCTGTCTCTATCTGCTCTGACCATCTACTTATTCAACGTAATTATTAATCCAAACGGTTTTTTACCATGCATTGCCGTCCAACCGACACGAGGGACGCAGTCCGCATGACGTACGGAACTTTTTTTTTTTGTTTTGGTGCCGAGTAGTGGAAACAGGAGTTTGTTAAGTGTCAAGATCTAAAACTATTCAGCTACAGAATCAAATTCATCAGCTGATTGGATATGCTAACGATAGTATTTCAATAATTGAGAGTGGGAATGATAGTTATCTTTATAGTAAAAATCGAGTCCGATATGTCAAACGTGCTGCAATGAGAGTTAAAATCCTGACATAAACAACGCACGCCTTTGGCTTTATTGACTGTAACATTAATATGAAGGTTGAAACTGAGTTTGGAATCCATTGTGATATCAAGATCGACAAAATTGGATACCTGCTCCAGATTATAATTTGGTATTGAATACACAGCTGGTTGAATGGCCTTCCGAGAGAAACACATAACTTTACTTACATTTTTTAAGGTTTAGTGGCATTTAGTTTGCATTACACCAAGTAACCACGTTGCTCAGATCCGCTTGTAACAAAGACCTTTCTTCGACAGAGGACAATGTTTTAAAAAGTTTCACATCATTGGCATACATTAAAATTGTTGATTGTTTTATTATAGAAGAAATATCATAAATGAATATCTAGAACAGAATAGGACCAAGGTAGCTTCCCTGAGGAACTCCTGAAGAAATTGTAATGATGTTGGAAGACCAATTATTAAAAATAACTCTTTGTGTTCTATCAGAGAGGTAGGAAGAAATCCATTGAAAAAGACTAGGCTGAAAGCCGATTAGGCCGAGTTTACGGATGAGTAACGAGTGACATACTTTGTCAATAGCTTTACTGAAATCGGTGTATATTACGAAGACAAATCGCGTGCTCGTGACTTCCCAGCACTCGAATGTGTTCCGGGACCTAGTAAAAATTGACTATGTGCTGTCGCAGAGGTTCTAGGGATCTTTGGTATTGCTAAACATATATCGAGTTAGTCGTTACCGGTCTCAGGGCTTTAAATCCAGCTTAACTATCCACAGCAAAGGCAAGTTTAAAAGGTGTTAAGTCGAGCATGCTTACCAGTTTCGCCTCCATGCCAGTTGCACAATTACTTATGTTGCAGTAACCCGCGAGTATATAGGACTCTCTCGAAGGTCCATCAATGGCTCCCATCTGCGATGATCGGGATTTCGCTGTAATTTAGAATGAGTCACTTTTATCAGGTAAGTAAATGGGGTTCGAAGTTGCGGCTGATTTGATAAAGGCAGCTTCCATACTCCTCCCAAACTCCGCTCTGAATAGAAACATCACCCTTTCAAGTTGTTCACAGCCTGTTTGACACCCTAAGTCTCAGAACACTTTTGGCTGCTGCACTTTTGTCTCTAACGCTGCTTTGAATATCGACCGAATATCTGCCGTTGCATAGATATAGACATACTTATCCTTGCGCCTTTCCAGGTTGGATTAATGGGATTTGGAGTCGACGGCCTCCCGGCATACCAACGCGCCATAGCTGAGATTAGGTCCAGCTACCGCTACCAATGTATTATCTTCGGCCATAGTCCCCAGTCGTTCGCATTGAATGATTTCCGCCTAATCAGTAAATCAAATTTATTTGGTTTTTAGGGATTAAAGAATTTTTGCGAAAGCTATATTTTGGAAGTAAATAACTTAAGGTCTTTCAATATTAAAATAAAGATTAGGTGCCCTTTAAACAAATTAAAGGAAAAAAACTTTTGTTTAAATGGCAAATAAATTGTAAACCATCATTGAGAAACCGGCCCCTACTGTCTTTTTTGCCTTCGAATTTAGTTAATTTCTGAATTTATCGATTTTCTGAGCTACAGTTTCTTTAAGTCTCTCTGATACTCATTCTAACATTTGTACCTACTTCCATATGTAAGTAGCAAGCCCTTTAGCATAAAACAAAAAATATTTATTTT
>NW_023458555.1:34926462-34961779 GCF_013731165.1 Rhagoletis pomonella | reverse complement strand
AAATTATGTCAAAGGCAGGAGTTCCCAACATCCCCACCCCCGTGAATCAGCCCGATTCACTACCTTCGACGTCCAGAACAGCCAATTTGGAGACGGCGCGTCGCTTCAATCCACCGGAAGTGCGTACGTCCACTCGTCTGACCACACCATCTGCTCCCGTATACAAGCGTTCCACCTTACCTCGGCACCAGTCCCGGCGAGATACATTGGGATCGCATATGAAGACGAGGTCATCTATCTGCAGAGGTTTTGTTCTCTGGCACCACTTAACCCGGCGTGTCAATGTGGGAAGGTACTCCGCTATCCATCGCTTCCAAAAATGGTCCCTTAGTTGTCGGGCAAGACGCCACTGTTGTCGCAGAAGGCACGTCTTCTCCAGAACTTCGTTGGTAATCGGAGTTTGCGGTGTGTTGGCTTCACCCAGAAGGAAGTCATTAGGAGTCAGCGGCTGCTCCTGGTTGGCATCGATGGGCAAGTGCGTCAGCGGCCGAGAATTCACTATATTTTCCGCCTCGATGAGGAAACAGTTGAGCGTGTGCTCCCGTGGCGACCTTTCCTTCAACGCGTGTCGTAGTACCCTCTTGACGCACTGCACCAACCGTTCCCAAGCGCCCCCCTCTGCCGGGTTGAAAGGCGAGTTAAAAATCCACTCTACGCCCCTTTGCGACAGCTCACTCTGCAGGCGATCGCAATCGAATACTTCACTGAAGCGCTTTGCTTCCATGTCAGCACCGACGAAGTTCTTCCCATTATCGGACCTGATGCGTACGGGAACGCCGCGACGATTTATAAAGTTCCGCATTGCGACTATACATGAGTCAGTGCTGAGGTCACGGGCCAACTCCAAATGCACAGCCCTGACGGTCAGGCACGTGAATAACGCCACCCATCTTTTTTCGTTGGCGCGACGAACAGTTACTGTTATCGGTCCAAAGTAATCAAGGCCCGTATAGCTGAACGGCCTGATATGGGGAGTTAGCCTATCAATCGGAAGCGGACCCATCAATGGTGGCACGGCGTGGATTTTCTTTAGGCGGCATACGGCGCATTTGGCGACTACACTGCGCAGCAAACTTCTGAGGCGTGGTACCCAGTAACAGCGACGTATCTCGCAAATAGTGGCTTCTAGATTTTGATGATGCATTTTGATGTGGTAGTGCATGGTGACCAGAGTTGTAAAATCATGCTTTGGCGGCAGTATGATTGGGCGCCTTGAGCATATTGGGAGCCAGCTGGCAGCATCTATGCGTCCTCGTACACGAAGAACACCGTCTTCATCAATATAAGGCGAAAGTTGAATAAGCGAACTGGTGCGTGGTAGGTCCTGGCCGCTTTCGATCTGCTGAAATTCCTCGGCGTATTCACCACGCTGAACAAGACGGCACAAACAAAGCTTAGCAGTCTCGACTTCTTTGGCTGTCAGCCCATAGCATCGTTCTGGTGGATTACGGCGGCGGCAAATGTAAATGAATCTCAGGACCCATGCTGTCGTCCTCACCAGTTTGCTGAATGAAGAGAATCGGTTATAATCTAAAAATGTACAACTTACGATCGCAAGGGCGAATTTAGGGCGAAGTTCCTTGTCCGCTTCCTCATGATGATTGCATGTGAAGCCCTCTGACGGCCAAGCCTGCTCTTCTCGTAACAAAAATGGTGGGCCGCAGGTCCAACGTGCAGATGAGCTGAAGTCGATAAAGTTATTAGCTCGAGTGGCCTCATCGGCGACATTGTCCTCGGTAGGTAGCCATCTCCAATTTGCGGTAGTAGTTGCGGCTAATATCTCGGCGATCCGATGCTGCACAAATGGCTTATAACGCCGATGTTCGCTGCGAAGCCACTGGATTACCGTTTTGGAGTCACTCCAAATGATGCAGTCATCAATGTCCAAGGAGTGTTCCTCCCGGACGCAGCTCATTAAACGCGTACCCAGCACGGCTGCCTGAAGCTCCAATCGAGGCACCGTCAAAGACTTCATCGGCGCGCATTTGGTTTTTGCGGAGATAAATGCGACTTCCACCTCACCGACGGCATTGGTTGACCTCCAGTAGGCCACCGCAGCAAAGGCATCCTCGCTAGCGTCGACGAAGACATGGAGCTGCAGAGCTTTAGGTTTGCCGTTTAGAAAATAGTACCGAGGAACGACATATTCGGCGACCGTTGAAAGTTGCTTACGCCAGCATTCCCATGCGGCGTTTACGTTGTTTGGCAATGGTTCGTCCCACCGGATGTCATGCTTCCACACCTCCCGCATGAGTATCTTAGCACTCACTACAAAATTGCTCAGAAATCCCAGCGGGTCGAAGATGGACATGACCACGCTGAGGAGTTCTCGCTTTGTCGGACGGCGCATTCCGTTCAATACGCTGGATTCTACGTTGTTGAACTTCAGTTTAAATCCAAAGGTGTCGGTCGATGCCTGCCAAAACAAACCGAGAACTCTGTCCACCAGTACTCCTTCCTTCTTGGCTATTTGACGTGTAGCTCCGTCGCCACCAAGGGCTTCTGTCACTCTTGACGAGTTCGACGCGAAATTGCAAAGATCGAAACCGGCCATCTTGTGTATTGCTCGAACTTGTTTCGTGATGTCAGCTGCTTCTTCTTCTGTGTCGAAGCTATCGACATAGTCATCGACATAATGGTAGTCCAGTATCGATTTCACGGCTCGGACAGCACCACTGACTTTTTTGCGATACTCTAACGCGTTGATCTTCTTCACATAGTTGGCGGCGCAAGGCGAACATGCTGCTCCAAAGGTCATTACGCGCATCTCATACACTTCGGGCTGTCTGGTGGTATCACCATTGCGCCAAAGAAATCGTTGCGCACGTCTATCGTCACGTTGAACCAGCACCTGGTGGAACATCTCTTTGATGTCACCACACACGCCTATTGCTCCTTCACGAAAGTGAAATAGTATAGCAGGCAAAGGCCGATATTCCTGTGGACCCTTCATGAGCTGTGAATTGAGGGACACACCGTCCACCTCAGCAGCCGCGTCGAACACCATACGTAACTTGCCTGGCTTGTTGGGATTGCTGACGGCGAAGTGAGGCAAGTACCATGTCCTATCGTTGGTTAAAGCGGCTTCTTCTGGCGACAGCTTTCTTGCGTAGTTCTTCGCGACGTAGGAATTCATGATGCGCTTATATTCAGCGGCAAAGTTTGTATCGCGCCTCATTTTTGCTTCAATACCCGCTAATCTCCTCAAGGCCATAGCATAGCTCGCAGGTAGCTGTATGTCGGGACGCTTCCAGAGCAGACCAGTCTGATATCTTCCTTCAACACGGCACGTAGTGGACCTCAAGATTTCGCGAGCACGGATATCAGCTTCACTCTCGATGGCAGGCGCAGCTCGAACCCCAAAGCTTTCCGTCTCGAAATATTCGGCAACCGCATTGTGTAGCGACTGCTCAGTGTGGCAGTTAACGAATAAACATGATGGCAATGTCGGATAAGAGTTGGTTGTTGGTCCAAACACAACCCATCCCAACTCAGTATTCGCGGCAAACGGCCCACACTTGTTTAGCTGCATTGTGGTTGACGGCAAACCAAGGTGGCAGTGGTCGAGTCCGATTAACAGCTTTGGCTTGACTTGCGCGTATGGCTGAACTGCCAGCTTATTTAAATGTTTTTCATGGCAACGCAAATCGGCTTTGCTCAGGCTCTGAGAAGGTAGCTGCAGGTTTGAAACACCATAAACCCTTCGTAGTTTATGTCTCTTTTGCATATTGGCACCACTCACGAGTAAGTCTACCACCACGGCTGGCTCTTGGGTGGCACGTCCTCCGAACCACTGTAGGTTCAAGCGTTCAGTCCGGCCACGTAACCCGAGCTCTTCAATTAGTGCGTTGTCAAGCATTGTTATTGACGAACCTTCATCAAAAAGGGCGTACGTCTCAACGCGCTTCTGGTTCCCATACAGCACGACCGGCAGAATCCGAAATAACAACTTGCTATCGGCAACGTTTGCACTGCAACTAAGGACTGCTACACCCGTATCGCCTTGCGACTGAATACGCGACGCTGGCTGCGTCTGCGTGCTAATCGTTTTACGTGGATCGGCAATGGAAACACGTCTGTTGCGATCTCGAGGCGGCAATGACTGGTTTGATGACCCGTCGATAGTTTTTTCAATTTCGTGCAACAATTTATGATGAAACCGTTTGCACCCGTCGGTGGCACATGGTTTGCGCCTTTGGCAATTGCGCGACCCATGTCCAGCGTTGAGACATGAGAAACAGAGATGGCGTTGCTTCACTTCTTCCCACCTCTTCGGCACTGTAAGTTGGCTGAACTGGCTACAGTCGGCTGGCTTATGTTGGCCCTGACAAATAGGGCAAGTTGGATGGCGTTGTGATTCGGCAGCGTGCAGCACAACCCGGCGCTTCGAGTCTCTCGCTGTTTCCCCGTCGTAAACCGTGCAGATGACATTGGCAAGTTTAGTAAGCCAATCGCTGAAATGCTGAACCGTTGCATAAGGCTGCAAAGACGATGCAAAAACTGCCCATTCGATACGCTTGCTCATGGGTAACTTTCCAACGAGCTCATCAAGAAGCGTTGGATTCGCTAAATGCTGCTCTCCGCCACACGCAGAACGTAAAAATGCACAAATGTTGGCAATCTTCGTCGCAAATGGTATCAACTTTACCACTGAGCTTTCCGATATCGGAGCAATTTCTCGAACATGGGCTAGCTGGCTTCGAATTAATTGTTCCGGGCGACCGTATCGGAACCTAAGTTGCTCGATGATATTGCCCACATTGTTCGGGTGGATAAGCAGCGATTTAATAGCCTCTCGGGCCTCACCCCTTAAGCTCTTCTGCAGGCGTAAGTTGTTTTCAAAACAGCTGTACCCATAGACAGCGGTTGACTCGGTGTAAGCAGTAAAAAATATCGGCCAGTCCTCCGGCTTCCCACTAAACTCCGGCAAATCTTGCAATTTTCTTGGCTGAGTTGAAAACTGCGCAGGTACGGAGCCTACGTTAGCAGGAATTGGCACCGTTGACGAAAGACTGTTAAGAAACGCGTCGTGCGGAGGTAAAGTCGAGCTGGGGTACATACCATTTGCTGTTGTTACAGCTGAACCATTTGTTGAAGATGTGTAAATGGGCGGCGAGACACGAGTGGCGGTATACATCGGGTAACGTGTAGCGTTATGAGGTGGCAACAGCGGCTGCACAGCATCTACATTGGTAGCAGCACTCGTTACGATCGGCGATTGCGGGTGAAGAAGCTGGAACTGTGTCATTGGCAGGCTCGATGACGGCAAGGCAGATTCGTTGGCGGAACTGTCGCTGGGTGCACTGGATATGCTTTGCGCATCTGCGCGTTGGGCTTCGTTTGCTAACTCGTGTTCTCTTATTTTCTGTTGGGCAACCTTCAGACTGCGTTCAAGCGTGGCGATGCGTTTCTGCATAGCCTGAAACATCGCTTCCTGGCGGGCGGCAGATGAGGCACGAGTACTAACTCCCTCGGCTTCGGGAGTGTTTGGCAAATCAATGATGTCGGCAGCAGTGCCGGAATCCGATACTAACTTCGGCGGGTCGGCCACTGAGGCAGATGTAGTGGCTTTAGAAACTGGTGAACGCATAGTCATATCATGGACGTCGGCACGAAGACTTACGCATGCAATGCGGCTAATTGCAAGATTAAACAAAGCGGCAGGTTCTTTATGAACGGCAAATAAAAATATGAAATGTATGCGAGTTGCAAATAAACTCCTTAATTCAGTGTATAAAATACGGCTAAATTATTCGCCTGGCTGGCAAATGCGAAATTCGACTTTTCAGTCCCACATACAAATAATTCCAATAAGAATAGTTACAGTTCTTGTTCGTTTGCGGCGGCAAGTGCAAAAATGTACGTATGTGTATAGGCGATGACTGAGGAACGTCGAGAACTTTCCATAAACGGCAATCAGTCAGTGAAATAAATTATGTATTTCACTGCGAAATAAAGAAATTGTCGTCAACCCGCTTGCGAATTTAACGCAAGTAACGTTGTCAAAAAAGGCGCATACACAATAATAGTCCAATGACGTATAACTTGGTTTATTTCTGTTCGATGTAAAGACTTGTTACAAAGATATAATTGAAAATACTTTAGGAGTTACTTACCGCAGTGTGTCCTTCACTCGATCCCTTTGGTTGACGACTGACTTTGAGGTTGACTTGCGCCAGCAGATCAACCAAATTATGGCAGCGGTAATCGAGTGAGCGACACATTGCGGTATGTATGTACACAAAAAACCTAACATTAATTTGTACATACATATTTACAAGGCACAACTCCGCGACAAACAACTCCAATGCTTTGCCTACATGCATGTACATATGCATACGAACAGAAAAACAAAACGAAAAGGGCAATACTGCATTGACCGTACACCGTACCTATTCCGCGGACATGTACATATGTACATACGTGCATGCAAAGAGTTAGCGGCAAATTAAATACATGGGATACATAGGGCACTAGTAACACATATGTGTACATATGTATCTCTAAATAATGAGAGTAACATATGTATGTATGAAAGGTATTTGAAAATAAATGAGAACATCGAAATGGAATACATTAAAAATAAAATACAAAAATGAAGTACATGAAATTGAAATGCATGAAATTGAAATTATGTCAAAGGCAGGAGTTCCCAACAAAAGCAAAAATCCTGCATAACAAATACAAGAACATTAACATGTATACTACGGTGGTCCTAAAATATCAGCACTTAAATTTTATATGAGATACACCTTTATTTTGCATTACTTGCAAAATAAAGACACCAATGAAAATTTCCAAATTGTAAAATTACTTTTAAGGGTCACTTGAAAATATTAATTTTTTAAACCTCAAAAATTTAGCTGCTATAATTCAATTGGTATGTCATTTGATGCAAATTTTAATTGTCTTTCCAACAAGAAATACTCACATACCACTACAAAAACCTGCATTTTGAGTTCAGGAAGTCCATATTAACTCTCCTCTATAAGTACATGGGTTTGATGGTATTCTTTCAAGATAATTATTTTTAAACCAGTGTTAAATATTTAAAACTTGCAGTCAGTGTGTAAAAGGCATGAATGAATACTATTCAATAATATTGCTAGTTTATCAGATTAGAATTTTTTCAAAAGTTAGTAACAACAATAATATTATTTTCATACTTTTTTTAAGGACCACCCTAATGTATACGCAATTAATATTGGCCTACATAGTTGTTATTTTTTTGTTGTTTTTGTAAAACTATGGTGTACCTTTCAAACGAGCTATTATCATAGAATTCGCACGAAGTTTTCATATTTGCGTATCTACATGGCTTGGGGCAAATATTCTCCAATCCGAGTAAGGTCAAAAAGGCTGTGCGGGGTCGCCAAGGCGTATTTGTGACAAAATTAACTTTACCAAAGACGTCACATTGGCTAGCCGGCCAGTCGTTCATTTTTATGTTATTCCTACCAGTTTTACTCCTACTAAACTGTTACTTGCTAAAATGTAATTGCCTGTATACACATAACCAAATGTCGTTCGGTTGCAGGAAGAACGTCATAACTAAAAAATTCAAAAATGCAGGAAACATGGCTATTACGGTCTCTTTTTTCTCCTTGAACAAAAATAAATATAATATTACCTGAAAGTAAAAGCTTTTATAATCGTAAAACTAGCGACTGCCTATTTTCTAGTTATTTGTAGCTCATAGCTAAGCAAAGTGTAAATAAGTAAAATTGCTAGACACAAGTGGCAGACATTGTTAAGAATTTTTTTACAACATAAAAATAAATGTACGAAAAAAAAAATGATTTTCTAATTACGCCGTTTTTACAGCAAACGAGCGATAAAATGTTATATAAAAAAATGTATTAATGTGAATGTGTATGTGTGTTGTTTAAGCATTGGCATCAATTCTAAGTAAATATTTTATAGAGCATAAAACAAAAACAAAACATAAGGTTTTTTTAATATAGATCATCCAAATTGCAAGTTTTGAATAAATCAGATGGATGTTAAATTTATCTAAGCATTTGTGAAAATTTTCTGAAAAATTTTTGATGTACATAATACCATAGACTAAAAAACTGATCAAATCTATACATACATATAATAAAATTGTAACCGGCCGATGTCTATACATTATAGATTTTAATGAAAATAGTTTTGTTGGAGGTTGCCACCTGTTTGAAAATTTTAATTTCATTTTATTGGTAAGATAAATTTAATATTGCAATATGGGTATTAAACTGAAGAGGTTTAGGAAAGCTTACTACCGAAAATATTTTTGAGGAGTGTTTGAAAAATTGTATACAGTTAAATTGATCAAACAAGTAATTTTCAAGCAAAAAACAAAACCGACTTCAATACTCATATAAAAATTAAAGACTACCGTTAATTCCCTTTTGATCGAATGATCGAATCTAAAGCAAATTAGTACGAGACCACCTCCGAATTATAACAATCGGCAAATGTGGTCCAAAATTATGCGGTAACATACATAAAAAATATATATTGTGACGAATTGATAACCTCCTACTTTTTTGAAGTCGGTTAATAAATGAAACATTACAATACGTCTAAGGTGCAGTAAAGCACGCCGGGTATTTGCTAATCAAAAACAAAATAGTTTCGACTTAAAGGAGTCACAATTCAGATTTCTCCCGAAAACTATCGTAAAAATCTCACGTGGAGCACAAGGCCTCCAAAACATTGGCAGCATTATGGCAATGTAAACAGGTGTTTGGCAAAACTTAGGAGCTGTGACCAAACAGAATCCTTTCTTGACAGTGAGACTTGCTTAGAGTCCTGCCGACAGAACCATCAACCAACCGATTTATGAGAAAAGTTATAGAACCCTTTTGCAAATCAAGTTCAGTTATGAAAAAGCTTTAGCTTTTAGTGTGACTTATCGAATGCGAACTGTACTTGTATGTATGTATATATTCCTAACATACACTAATATGACATTGCAAAAAAGAAATGCCGACAACAATAACCAAATAACAACATGCAATAACAAAACATGCACGACAACACTCAATATACAAACAATAACGGTCATTAGCAACAACAAAAGCCAAACTTACGGCCAGCCATAACGAACACATACGAGTGGTAATAGCTCGAGCAGCATTAGTGCTTCCGATTTCGTAGAAAACCGAAAGGAACAAAAAAATGAATTTTGAAAAAGTATCAGCATAGAAAAGGGTAAAGACGTCAAAGAAAGCAAAAAGAAACAACAACAAAAAAGCAAATCAAAAGCAGCACAAATGCCACTTCCTTTAACCTCAATACAAATTCGAAACGCCACTTATTGAGCGTAATTGTGCCTCCAAATGCATCGTTGGGTTCTTGATGTGAGTTCGGGTTCGCACACGCTAGCTGCTGTACGAACGTCTCAGGCAGACAAGTAAGTGCAGTAAAATACAACAAACAAGTGGTCAGCACCTTCTAAGTAGGTACATTTGCTTCCACTGCCCTGTACCGCAGTACTCGTGCCAGTGCTGCCACTCTGCCTGCAAAGCATAAATATTTAAAGGGTGTCTTTTTCGAGGTGTACTTGTGCTTGTATGGGAATATGTGATTCGCTATTTATGTACCCAACATACAAACAAACATACATATGTACGATACACAAATGGTTTTGTAGATACACTTAATAGAAACCGATTTTTTGTTGTGGCACACCGCGACGCGACGCAACTCAACCTGTCCACCCCCAACCCTACTGCGCTCCCAACATTTACATACAAATGACCATTGTTTGTTGGCCGCCAATGACCGCTACTTCGCGCACATAGTTGGCCAGTTAGTGCTCGGCGTCCGCGGCAAATGGTCAATAGTTTTTTTGTATAACGCGCGCATTGGAATTGTGTTGTACTTACTACGCAATGTTGCTGCTTGAAAGTGCATAGTGAAAAAATAAAAATTAATAAAATATTCGTTCTAAAGAATCAACCAATTTTATTATTTTTAATTTCATTTAAACACACAAATAATAAATTTTACCAAAAAATAAAATGTTCAACGCAAACGCTCAAAATTGGCTTAGCATGGCTCTGGAGCAACCGCTCGGCGAACACTCAACTGCTTCCGGCCTAAGCAATGCCAATGCTCAGCTGTTCAATGGCAATATTGGCATTAGTGACATATCCACACCACCACCACACCCGCCAACAGCTCCCGCCCAGCATGCTTTTTTACGTAAACGTTCTGTAGGCAATTCAAATCCAGCTTTGGAACGTCTACCGCCCTCTAACGACATTCACGTGGAGTATGAAGTTGCCGTGCCGCTCGTGTCCACCTTTCGTCACACGCCCTATCATTCACTTTGGGATCTACATGACTGGTAAATTTTTGTGATTGCTCGTTTGTGGTTTTACTCTTAAGAAATATATAAAGCATATCCGATTTGTGGCGTCCGCCTCGATGTCAGTCCGGAAAATATTCGAGAAAAGTCGCAAAAAAAAGTTCCGTCCGCTAAAAATTGCCGGAAAAGTAAGAAATCGCATACCCTCTTGCTCAAATTAATAAGAAAATAAGAAAAGTTATCAGAAAATTAAATTCCATATGCGTTGAGATAGGATCAATCCTATATCGTGCGAAAATTATTTATCCAGTAAGTTTCATTTCATGCAAAATAGGTTCTTTTTAGTTTTTTTAACCACTTTTATAAGCAAGTTAGTACCAATAAGTGAATTTTTAATAACATAAGTGATTTTCTTATCTCCCGACTAACTGTATAAAGAGATGATTTTAGGTCTTTTATCACTCCCACCAAGATAACTGGGTCTAATTCAGGGTCGTTCATGAAAACGGTGAACAAATTGCGATATTTTCAAGTATTTATGGAAATTCTACTGCAATCGTATTGTTTTGAAATCGTCCAGTTATTCTGGATAAATCTTTGGTGTAAATATTTGAAGCTTACATTTTCCTACCACCTAAAGTTATTTACTGAAAAAATCCTTTTTCATGAAAAACGGGTTTATAGGAGTGTCCAAAGTTGCTACGCAAAATTTTGTCCCCTAAAATCTTCAAATGAATAACAAATGAACCAAAAAATTATTTAAAGGTATCACATGAAAAAGGGCGCATTGAGAGTAGCAGGGCAATTCTGGTTAAGATAGTAAAAAGTCTTTCGTAAGACAAATGAAAGAAAGTTCGCAAGACTTTTGTTATTCTAGCACAAAAGTCTTAGCAGGAAAGCTCTCTCATTCGCCAGTCGTGGTGAAAAGGTATTTTGAGAAAAAGCACTTGTATATCATTAAGCTCGCCCCGCTCCAACAGTCGCAACGACCGAGTGAGAAGAGCACAGGTGGGTCAGTCGAGAGATCCGAGTTCGAGTCCTGGAGCAGCGGTATTTTATTTTTATATTAAGGTATTTACTATAATTTATTTATTTTTTTTTATTTAATTTCTTTTATTTATCACTTCTGATTGTTTTAAAAAGAAAAATATACATATATTTTTTGTAATAAAAACAAAAAAATTATTGAAATCGGTTAACGTGGTCCCAAGTTGGGCGGTAACAGACATAAAAAATATATATATTCCGACGAATTGACAACCTTCTCCTTTTTGTGAAGTCGGTTAAAAACTTATTGCTAAAAGGCGAACAGCTTAACGCTAAGACCTCCTCGTTAGCAGATCTTTCAATTCGTCTTTCGAAAGACAGTAAAGAGCTTTCACGATAGTTGCCAGAACAGACAACTGTCTTACGAAACACTTTTGTCTTTCGAAAAACTGTGGTGAGGTGAAAGACAGCTGCCAGAATTGCCCTGTAATTGAAGTTCCTTTGGATGCAGAAAATACTTTTTTTTTCAAGAAAAATGCATTAAAAAGTGTTAAAAAGTTACATTAAATAAATATCCCAGAACTTAGAGCATGTCGGAACTTACATATATACATACATACACATTTTGTATTTTATTTTATTTTTTCACTGGTGGCACCTTACACAAATATTCTTACATTCCTATTACGAAAAACTTTGACTATTTACTGTAGCTGTTCAAGTGTTCCTTCTTCGTCGCGTTCGTGAGAAATTCCAAGCATGTTTGCCATTTGTAGCACCCCAGCTACATACAATGTGAAAATGAGTAAAGTTAAACCATTTTTCCCCAGTCAAGTTCATAACTCATTCGACTCCTCTACAACGCGCACGTACATATGTATATACACTTATGTGCTTATTCCTTTGTTTATATGAATATAAATTCTATTTGACATTTATTCAGTTTGCTTAACATGTTGATTGACACGGTCAGATGTATAAAAAGCTTGCTGATTACGATTTTACAATTATTACGATGTCCAGTTATACAGCTCAAGGAGATGGTAAGAATTAACAACCTTGTCACTCAAATCAATTTACGATTTCAACACTCGTTCCACCATCCGATAACTTGCAGGCATTTTTTTAAATCGCATAGCAAATTCATATCAAAGACATAGTCATTGATTTTATTTTTAACCAGCGCTAGTACAGCATACATATGTACATACCTACATACGTGCATCTACATATGCATATTAAAAGCTACATAGAAACATAAATCCCCATCTCCGGCTGCCGGAAATACTTGATAAAGATTTTAAATGTCGATTAAATAGCAGCTAAGGACGCAAAGCCTACCTATTTACACGTAGAAAACTTTCTATAAAGAGGAATGGGCCATATTAATATTTAGTCGATATAAAGTCGATCCTGAAATTAAATTTTGTTACAGATATTCCATAAAAAATTATTTCAAAAAGCTGGAACAAATATTACTGGGTGCTTGCATTAGTGATGGCCAAAATCTATATATATATGTAGGTAAAAAAATTATCTTAAATTTATCTCTTCTTAGGTCCGCATATAGGGGCGAATCACGTCAAATATCCCCGGCGCGCTGAAGAGTGCAAAACAAGCTACTTTTCGACTAGCTTTTCAATAACATTTTGAAGTAACTTAAATAATTAAAATTAAAAAAATTTTAAAATTTCAAAAATTTCTAAATAACTGCGACAGACATTCTGCATGCTGCCATTTTTTTTTTGAATTTAATGGTGCACTCTTGAAACTTCACAGATATGTTGTATTTGATACCAACGTCCATTGTCTCAAACATGAAAATTCTATTTGAAAACTTACCAAAGTTATTAAAAAAAAATTTAATTTTTCCAGTGACAATGAAAAAATTTTTAATTTCGGTAATTTTTCGCCTAAATAAACATTTTAAGGGTAAAATTGTTCAAATAGTTGATATGCCTTTTATTGAACTTGTTTCTAGAACTCCATTGATTGAAATAAATGCAAGAAGAATGCTTTAGCTTTTTTTTGCCGAGGGAAGGGAGTGACACTAAAAAACAACGCGTGTGATTTGCTCATATGTACCTTAATGTAACAACATTGCGTACACGCCCTGGTGGCCCCGTTATATACCAGGCTTATCAGTAACTATGTATACTTTGGAGGGAGGTTACTGATTTATTTGAAGGTAAAAATTTACCTAAATTATAGCTGTAACAACGAGTGCAGGCACCTCACTTGAGACAACAGTTAGATTGAATTTCCATATCTTCTATTACCTTTTGCGTGTGTATAGTTATGCTGCGAAAACAGTTGGCATATGAATATACATACACTGCTTTTATAAAGTTTGAACGAATTGTAGTAAGCATTTTTCTTCTCGCTAAGCCGCTGTAAGCTGCTGCTTAGCATTAAGGTTGTATAGTATATGTGCGTATGTTTATATGAGAGGCTTACTAATGTGTTACACAATTGTCATATTTCGAGCCAAACAAACAGGCCCTGCAACAATACAACCGAATATTTACTTTTATCGCGGCCACTGTTGTTGAGTATTTAGAGCTGCGCACTACTATTCACATTTAATTTAAGAAGAAATCCCGCTTTATCAGACCTACACTGCCTACACTAAACCTGTTAATTATCGAGAAGGTTAGATTAGAATGGTGTGTATTGGAGGTTGGATACTTCCACACGGACACATATTTATACAGTTGTCCATTGCAAGTACCATACGTGAATGAGAGAAGGTCGACAATTTCCGTCTTCCATATCTCTGCCAACTAATGATGAAGACTAAATGATGACAGTATTTATTCGGTGAGTTTTTGGCTATGAGTATTGTACTCAGTGTTTACTACAATTGCTCACATTTACAGAATACCTTAGTCATCAACAGAAATTGATTGATCGACTCCTCCTTATTCTCACCGCGGCAGCTTTTTCAGAGAGAACTCGTTGCTATTCACCACTTCTGAAGCATCGGTGCAATATCACAGTTTTTGTGATGACACCAATAAGAACTGTTACCGCCTTTTACCTTTTTAACTGCGGCCATAATGACCTTAAGACCTCCAGTCATCTACATAGTTTGGCCCACAAGTCACTGGTAACGACTATAGTTGTCTCCTTTTCTGATAAATCTATTGCTATGTGCAAGAACCCATCAAAGGATAACGTACGACATTTCCGCACATTGCCCGATTTCGCCACTATGGATCAGATTATCCACAAAGCCGTTTGGCTACCTTGCTATTTAGTAGAAGGCTAGCTGTCTTCCCTACACCCGTTAATCTCAGCTTGGATCCCGCTGGATCCGCCACTGCCGAACGACAACTGGATTTTATGAGAAGTTTCTTCATAGCAGAAATACAGTCGAAGGTTTGCAATTGCCTTTCGGCGGGCGACCGCTATATATAATATTATAATGCATGTTCAAAAAAAATCTAGATAGCAAAACTATTCGGCCTTGCCTAATATGAAAATATTGGCGTTTAAACGGCAAACCGAAGCGGAATCCGAACGTTCGGTCGGACTCTACTTTTAACCTTGTCAACTCCATGTAAGGTACTCAAATGCAGCATCTATCATGTCATAAGTGGAATATGCGTCCTTCAACAACAAATATACGAGCAGACAAAAGCAAACGAGACAAAGTTGAGGATTAAAAAATCTGTGTATGTATGTGAATAAGTACAAAATAGAAACAAATAGCATTTGTATTTGTGAATAGTTCCATTCTAATCGTTAGTTGCATTAAAAGTATGTGTCAGCGTTTGCAGTTGTGCTACTTACGTTACGTTACGTGATAAGCAGCAAATAAATAGCAGCATATTATACTCGTACTACCAAACCACCAACTAAAGACGTGCGGAACAATAAGCACAGAATAAATGCTAGGTACCATAACGTGCCCATCGAACTTGTTTTATGAAATAGTAGCTAGCTACAGCTAAAAGTTAAGATTTCAGTGGTTTGAGAAAAAGTCATTAACCCAATTTCATAAGCAAAAGCAAATAAGAAGCAATGGAAATTGCCCAAAACGGAAATACATACATACATACCAAAAAAGCAGCAATACGACTAAGCCATTACATATATATTTAGAGCGTTTACTCACCTGGCGACCATATGGTAGGACATAGCAGACCAAGCAGCATTAACTTAAACAAAAATATACAACTAAATAATTCAAAATTCTTTCGCATGTGTCAGCTCCGGGCTTCGGAATACCTCAAATGAGTTGTCACTGCAGCTGCCGGTAAAACAAGTACATAAATCAATTTTATTAGCGGATATGAGGGAAATGCGTGGAGGTAGGTACATAATAGGGCAAAAGTTACGACTCTCGACTTGGATTGGATGTCTACACTTCGCATGAAAATGTTTGTGGTCAGAGTGTAGTTTTTAGTGTAGGGATACCTGCACTTGGTGGTTAAATGGTCTGCGTCCAGCGGATTTTCTGTAAATCCCCTTGTAAATCCTAGTATGACGGAACTCGTCCTGTTCGCTAGGAGGTGTAAGATACCCGTGGGGCTCTTGAGTTGTAGGCTGCGACTTCTTTTCTGATAACAAGGATAACTGCGTCATTAGGCTGATATCAATTAGCTTTTTCTCAACTTAGATAGATGGGCAGAGTAAGCACTGCGAACAGTAGGTCTATTGTGCCCCCCAGCTCTTCACAACACTTTATCTTGACTTAAATACTCTATACATCTTAAAATTGGCTGGAGATTTCCTGTGTACCTCTCCCTTCTCCGTGAAAGAGCCTCACACTCCAGCAGGAGGTGCAATGATGTCTTTTTGGCAGAGTAAAAAAAGTTACGTAGACCGCGTGGCCTCTTAGCCTACAATGACCCATTAAAATGCCTGTAACAATTCTTTGGCTCTCCTTGAAGAGGTTTATGAGTAGCCTATGTCTCTATAGATTGTACTCCCTCTGTAAGCTTCTCGCTTGGCGAAGACCTATGGTGTTTCGCCAATTAAGTTCCCTCAGTTTGGCATTTTGCTTTCTGCGCACTTCCTATATCGTGTTACGACCTATCGCAAGGAGGTTCTATCGATTGCGAGGCTACATCCATTCTGGCTCACTGATCGGCTTCCTAATTTTCTTCGACTCCCTTCTGCTCTGGTATCCATATCGGTTGGATAGTATTATTCTCGGTCAGTGAATTAAGCTTCTCACTATCACTTAAAATAAGGACCCTTTCGCTCCGATAATTCCTACGTAGATTAATCTCAGTGCAGGGACTAATGGCATAAACTTCGGCTTGAAAAATGCTTGTTCTTTCCTTTGGTACACCAAGTGTATGAACTAATCAAACTTTGATTGCGTTTTCCCACAAAATTTAAATTTTTAAATAATTCGGTATATTATTAAACATGCGATAAGTTAGTATTTGACCGAGCTTCACCTCCGAATTTTTGGCGTACGCGTTGATGTTGTCACACAAAGGCGAAGGACCTACAGTTTTACGCCGACTCCGAACGGCGATTGTATTTTTATGAGAAGCTATTTTTCATGGCAGAAATAGACTCGGAGGTTTGCCATTGCCTGCGGAGGGGCGACCCGTATTGGAAAAACATACTGGGCTTGAACAATGGCTCTGCGGAATGGTAGCGTGCACTGCTAACCACTACAACACAGCGGCCTCCAGGTCCTTAAAGCTTCTTTCTACAACTCTAAAATGATAAGGCCTTACCTTTGCCAAACGTCTTTCTCGTAAAACTTAGGAGAGTTCGCTTTATCGGCTGTTGAACTCACATCCCCTTTAGAGGTTAATGAACGGGGGCAGTGGTTAGAAGGTTTATTTCTTTGTAGTTCTGACCGAGGGTGGATCGGTGGCGTTTTAGGTATTTCCGTAGGCTCACAAATGCGCAGCTCTCATTTCTTTTGGGTATATTCTCAGCTGCTTAGACTTCGGTATAAACACCTGTGACAGTACTATATGACCAGGGCCCTATTGCACCAACGAATTATCATTAGCATTTTAGCAGATTATCGAACTTACGCAAAGTTTTGTGTTTTACCAACATGATAAGGAAAAGTCACTCAAATGAGTGTTGATAAGTAAAATATCACTCAAAATCATAGATAAGCGTTGCACCAAAATTTGAAATGCTTGGCGAAAAGGCTTTAGCGGATAAGTGATAAGTTATGCAAATTATCAAAATTTATTAGCATTTCGTTGCACCAAAAATTTGTATATATCACTTATCATCTTTCATTTTGCTAACTTTAGCATTATTTTGCTAAAAGTAATTTTACCTATCATACAAGTGATAAGTTACATTTATTCAGTCTGAATGAATTTATTTATTTATTTATTGTAAAAGGATAATACAACTATACCTTAACAATCTAAAACTTAAGCTCTAACACCTGATTCGATAAAATATTGACACAAAAAATGCTTCGATTCGAACTATTAAATTTATTAGAGGAGGAAAATCTGCAAATAATAAAAGGCGTGTCATAAAAGAAAAAATCAGCTACAGTATAGATTTTGATGTAGTAGAAAAATTTCAGCTATCTCGTAGCCAAATTGAAGAAATTTTATTAAAAATTGGAGCGGACCTACAATATAACAGTGGGTGTAATAATGGCTTAAGTCCGCTACAGCAATTATTATTGACTCTGCACTAATTAGGTAATGGTAGCCAACATCATGGAATTGGTCAAATGCATGGGGTTCACAAATTAGCGGTATGTACAATAATCCATCGAGTGGCAAATGCCCTGATAAACAAATTGATGGATGAAACTATTTGTTGGCGGGAATTTACGAAAAATATTGCCACAAAATTTTTCAACATTGATGAATTTCCTTAAGACGCAGGGAGCATTGATGGAACTATGATTTGTTAACCGGTACGGAAATCATTTAATTAATGCAATGTGGTTTTTGTGTTTTTGTTACTGAGTTATTTTGGAAAGATCCAAATAAATAATCCTTAATTTAGAAAAAATTTAATTATTTATGTAAACATACATAGTCAATACGGACTTGCTTTTTTCCTTAATAATTTTTAAGACAGCTAATATATTGGCTGTGCTTTGTGCGCGCGACATAGTAAGAAAAAAAAGATAAATTGAAAATGTTTATCAAATCGCACATGAGTTTGCTAAGCTTTCGTTTTCCATTGAGAAACGGTAATCATTTTAGCTAAGCACATTATTGGAAAAGTTCTCTATTTGAAAAGCAAAAGAAATTGGCTGTGCAATGGTTATCAAATCGACTTATCCAAAAAACATGCCAGTTATTAATTTTTTTTTAAATTGATAAGTTTTTTATGATAAGTAAAAAGTGCAACACTTATCAACTTTACTTTTCAATAAAAAGGCTTATCTAAAAGTTGTAAAGTGATAAATGATAAGTCATTGGTGCAATTGGGCCCAGCTTTCTGACTTTGCTTATCCATTAAAATGAGATAATCTCAGTACCAGTCCGACACTAACTTGAATGATCAGCAATCGTCGGAACAGTACGACACGGTCGCTTCAACAATTGCCACATGTGTATTCGGCATTATTAACAAACATACTCGTCCTCGTATTTCCATGCTCATGCAACTAAGTTCAAAGTATACAGCTAACAAGACTGGAGTGAAACGCAAAGGATAGGTTTCCATATGTGCATATGTATAAATATATATGATCTTATTTGTATTACACTATTGAAGTCGCTAGGAAATTAATATTTTAGTACAGCACTAATAAAGTCTTATCAAATTAGGTGCATCTTTACGCGGTTTACTGCTTGGAAAAATACCCTTAAATAAAATGCCGGCTGCAAATAAAATTCGAACGCTTTGATTGTTGGAGTGGGAGCTAAAGAGAGGGCGTAACACTAACGCAAAAGAAAGTGGTCTTTAAATATAGAGGCCTTAACAATTGCTTTCTATTGTTACATTGCATTTTTTGTTGTTTTCCTACCACTCCATTGCCACTTGACATGTTCGTGTCAAACCTTTGCCCAACATAAGTAAGTCAGTTTCAACAAAGCAATAACAAAGTTAAAAGTAACAAAAGCCTCAGCAGAAAAGCTCAATAACCTAGGTGTACCTATAGTATATGTATGTATGTATGTATGAAAATATATGAAAAGAGTTTATTGAACTCGACGCAGAGTAAATGGATGACCGTATGTTTCTATGTGTCTATGTATGTATCTATGCAGTTTTAGAAAAATATAAATATGGTACGAATTCCAATACATATGCCGCATATGCACAGCAACATATGTATGTACATATAAATGCATGCAATTAAATAAATATTAGAATAAAAAAAAGTTTAATACAATAACTTTGCCGATGTATATGTTCTTAAAAAAGGTGCGAAGAAAAGCGTTTTGTACTTATTGATTCGGAAAACAGTTTTTTTCTAACTAGCTCCAATTGAAGATATATAGCATTTTCAGTTTAAATGAAACCATTTTCAAAATTTAGCGAAACCTTTTTCAAATTAAATGAAACCTTTTTCATGTTAAGTGAAACCTTTTTCAAATTAAATGAAACCTTTTTCAGATTCAGTGAAACTTTACTCAAATTAAATGAGACCTTTTTCAGATTCAATGAAACTTTATTCAAATTAAATGAAACTTTTTTCAAATTAAATGAAACTTTATTCAAATGAAATGAAACTTCATTTACTTTGAATTAGCTGTTACGTGTTGCTCTCCCTTACGGTCAAGGCATGTTGAATACAGTGTTGCCGTTTCGCTCCAATTGAACCAAAATAGGTAGTTTCATTTCTAAAAATAAGGCTTTGGTAGGTTGGTTGGTTTGTTGTGATTTTCGAGGGGTTTTGGTAACTAGGCAAATCATATAATTTATTCATTTTATAAAACTTCAAATATCTCTGTTTTCGGGAGTACATGTAAAGGATGATGTGAAAAGGAAATGGGACATGTCAAAATTATTCTTGAACCGAAGTTGAATGTTGCCGTGATTAGACTGTGCTCTAATCCGTAGAGTTTGTTTAAGTTAAAAGAAAATAATTAGACAATTGTTATGCAAATGCCAAATTTTACATTTCGCTTAAGCGAGTGAGTGAGAAGGGAGAGTATTTGTACTTTCTTCCCTCTTCTCCCTTAAGAAAATAATAGTTGACAGCTTTGAATTCGTGTAGCAACAGTAAAAATATTCTCCCAGTTAAACTTCATAATCGGCGTTATCGACTCCGTGATATAAGTATGGCGTCGATAACGATGTGCAACGCAGAACGTATACTTAAACGCAGTCTGTATATGCAGAATTTTGTCGATTACTGGAGCCCTCAGTGTTGCTTACTACACTGTTGCCACTCATCAATGCCTTTTTATAAACTTACCCTTTCAACTACAATTTTTCGTGCTATAATAGATTTTAGCTAAATATAAACTACTTAGTTTTCAACAAAATCCTTATTCAATAGTAAATTTCAAATATTTTAAACATATTTTGAATAGGAACTTATAACCTTTTTACCATCTGTAAAACTGACGAAGTGGCAACCATCTAAAGAAGGAGAAATCAGCTGACACGGAAAAATCTAAATTCCGCAGATTTCTGCGCTACGGGCTACAACTACAGAAAAATTCTGCGGTGTTGAGTTTTCATTTACATGGCGCTTTGGTTAGACAGATCGTGTCAGCTGACTCGGTTTTACGTACCGGTAGGTTTACGTTCTTGACTAATTTCAGCTTTAAGGCTCTGTTACGTACGTGTTTTTACGTAGAAATCAAAAACCAACAGACTTCTACGTATGTAATGCTGTGCGTTGGGTAACAGCTTACACGCGAAGCTCATTTAACAGATTCCTTACAACTCTCAAGCAATGCCAAGTATACATAACAGAGCCTTTAGTGTTAGCCAGACATGGTGCAAACGGCTCTTAATAGGTTAAGTTGATTTCCTGTTCCTTAATATAAAAAAGTTTAATACTTAATTTGAATAAAGTTTCATTTAATTTGAAAAAAGTTTCATTTGGTTTGAATAAAGTTTCATTGAATCTGAAAAAAGTTTCATTTAATTTGAAAAAGGTTTCGCTTCATCTGAAAAAGGTTTCAATTAATTTGAAAAAGGTTTCGCTTAACCTGAAAAGGGTTTCATTTAATTTGAAAAAGGTTTCGGTTAACCTGAAAAAGGTTTCATTTAATTTGAAAAAAGTTTAATTTAAACTGAAAATGCTATATGTAGGTCAAGCTTCCGTTTTCCAGAAGATAGGAGAAAATAAGTGAAGAACAGAAATGTAATTAATAGATATCCTTCTATACAACGGCACTCCTCCAGCTGCCGCATTCGTCAAAGAAATAAGAAACACGGAAGTTACACCTTCGGAAATATGGGACCCTGCAAGTTATTAGAGCGTGTCAGACGTGCAAATATTTCCAGCTTTTCCACGCAATTCGCTGTCAAATTGATAAAAAGAAATTTTATTTCAATGTGTGAACAGCCAGACTGCAATTCGCCTTTCGGAAATGAAAAACCTTTTTTTGAAATACACTTTACATGCAAGGTGTGACTGCTCATGCAACTGCTTTCTGAAATTTCTCAATTTGACAGCCTTTTCAAAATATATACATAGCATTATCACGTCTGACATGCTCTATTTAGTAGCTATGAAATCTGCTGAAAAGAGATGCAATTAGAGGAGACTCGCACGTTGAAAAAGTGCACTCGCTGGTTTGTTTGCTTGACCGAGTAAGATCCAACAAAAATGAACTATAGAAAAAGTTGTTTCTATCTGAATGCGCTTCTCGAAAAACAATGAGGATTGCATATTCTTGCTGGCAATACAAAAATGCTGCAAATGGTTGTGTGTTAATAGCTTTGATTAAAGTGAAAGCAAGAGCTTGACGAAATTAAATTTGGTGTGTTAACTTCTTGTCCTGAAGTAGTCCTGAAGTGGTTCTGAAAAGGTCGTGAAATAATTGCGAATAAGTCTTGGAAACGTCCCGAAGTGGTCTCTTATAAATCCCAAAATTACCCTTAACTAGTCTTTGCATAGTCCTGAACTAGTCGCAAAATGATCGCCGAAAATGTTGCTGAACTAGCCTCTAAAAGCTCCGGAACTAGGCCCGAAATAGTCCTGAACAGGTCCCAAAACGGCCACGATATGATCCCGAACTAGTCCCGAAATTGTCATAACCAGTCCATAAATGTTCATTTTTACACACAAGAAGTAGTTACAAATTTTCTGCTGGGTTACCGCAAATTTTACCCGCACCGAGAGCTATGTTGTTTACACATCTAAAAGTAAAATCATAACATTTGGGGTTTTGATGTTGTCACACCAAGGAGCGGGCCCAAAAGTTTAAGCCGACTCACCTAATCACATCGAACGATTTTTAAGCAATTCAATTATCTGAAATGCTTAGATAAAAAAACGCCCTTTCATTATTTGGCCTTTTCATCTGTATGTTGGCACATTTTTTACCCAATTGCGACTCAATTTTATATTTTCTAATTCCATCTTTGTGGGGTTATTCTCAAAGGAGTTAACGACAAATTTCTAAGACCACATTTTTATATACTTGTCTAATACTTAGGGGACTATTTTAATACTTTTTGTAAACATCCAGACCAATACGAAAGTTTATTTTTTTGTATGAGCATTAAATTATGTTACTCATACGCCACGTATCCACGCGTTTCATTAAACTTAAAAGGAAAATAACTAACTATTGATACTACTTCTTTTTCCATCTCGACCCGATGACCGAGAATCAATATTCTATAAAACATATAAATACATGTAAAAACCAGCACTTTGAATTTAAGTAAGATCGTATTGAAAAATCCCTTTCCGAAAGCGTTCTCTATTTTGGCGACTGTCTATAAAAATTTAATTTTGCAATAAAAAGAAGTAAGCAAGTCTTGTCTAAATCAAATAGGAACAAATATCTGCCAATTTGGCCTCAAGACCCTGGTGGCATTGAAGGGCGGAAAATAGCCCAATTGTGCGTTCTTTTCCATCTTTGGTATGTACATACATATGTATGCATGCACATACAAGCTTGAGAATTCCCATAGCGGAAATTCAATCGTCGCCATATTGACTTTTAGCATGCAAGTCTGTGTCTGTTCCTTTGTTTATTTTTTTTTTATGTCCATACTTATATAAGAATGTATGTATTCATATCGTCATACTAATAATATCGTTTAGCCGGTCGCGCCATGTCTAGACTGTAGACCATACTGAACCACCGAAACTCTGTCCCTACGGTAAATCAGTCGATCATTTGCGAGTTTATAATGTGCGAGGCTTTGTATGAGTTTATGTCCATAACCAATTTTATATGCTTATGTGAGTATGTATGTATGTGTCCCTATATATTATACACACACACACTCACGGGTAAAAACATAAAATGTTTGCGTGCAAATTATTTCAATATTTTTTTTTATTTGCATAAAAGTTGAAAACTACTCTTGACCTTAGTATGAAATGATCCTAGGTATAGACATATGTGCATACATATGTATTGTATGTTTGTAGGCACATAAATATTTATTTAATAGTACTGTTTTGTATATACATATGTATATACATACGTACATACAATACATGGATTTCTATTATGCATATATGTATATATTTCAGTCCTCAACTTACATACGTATGTAGATATATGTTTACGTATGTACGTAAAAATGCACGTGAAGCATGAGTCCGGACGCACATATGATTATCACTTTTGCAAATGGTTATAATTTTTTATTGCGATAAAATTGATTCATTATTTTTTAATAGGTACTTTAGTAGTTCATTCCATGAAGTTCATTGGCTTTTATTGACGTATGTATGTATGTATTTATAAATATGTGCGTAAAATTAGCAAACATAGTTATTTAAAAATAATGCACTTAGCGACAGCTTTGTCCCATCAAATCGGACAGCAGCGGTTTACAAATTGAAAAATACGAGGGATGTTTCCAAAGATCTGGGAATTTAGCTTATAATTTTTATTATTTTGTTAATTTTCTGAATAACTATTTTTTTTTAAAGCCGTCTTCAAAGAACTTTTTCGCTGTCTCCCCAAACCATCTATTTATGGCATGCTTAACGTCATTTAAACTTTCAAATCGAAAGGTTTTTTTTTCAAATCTGCGAACAGACGATAGTCACTGGGTGGAAGATCTGGGGAAAAAGGTGGCTGCGAAAGCATTTCCCATCGTAAATCGTTCAAAACATCCCTCGTTTCTCTGGCGGTGCTATGAAAACGCGTGTATATCAGTCGAGCAGCTAAGCTGAACAATATTGTACATGTCAAGACATGTCTGGCACCAATAACATTCCCATAACCTCTGCGTAATTTAGTTATAGTACATATATACAAATTTGTGTTTGTTTGTTGAATTCCCTGAACCGCCCCTGTTATGATATGGCACTTCATTCTATGCAGTAGTTTAAAAATATACACGTACCTATATTTCTACAATCACAAACATTTTCATAAGCTGTCTTTCCTTGATTGCGAATTAAAAACTCATTGCGATCATATTGTATTACATATATGTTATACATAGTACAATTCCCAGAACCCTGGAAACAACCCTCGTATTTGGCGTTTTTTGATATAACTGAGTATTTGACATATTCCAACGTCTAACGTCAACTCTGACCGCCAAATAGTTTTTGTGAGAAGCTTTTTTAAGATATGTACTCGGAGGTTTGTCACTGCTGGGGAATTTGGAACGTTTCTCCAGCCAATAATCGAAACTGAATTCTACCGGTTAGTAATACGCATATCTAAATACTCAACTACATACGTCGGAATAATATTCTCTATATGGAGTTCTAGAACTGGAAGACATAAACAATTTTGTTTTAAATATGAACATTTTTTACTCTGAAGCTCAAACATATTTCCGCGATGAACTGTATGCCCTTATACTAGCTACAATAACTTAATATGTAATTTCGAAAGACATCCGTACGATGTGCGTAACTTTCAAGAGCACAGTTTCATTGAGCATGCCGTAACAATACATACATATTTCCTATTGCACACCTTCTTTTTTTCTTATTTGGCACTACAACCATTTGTTGGTTTGGGCCGAGATCAAAAAACTTCGCCAATTGCCTCTCTCCTTTGCGAATTTGTGTCACTTATTCATCGCTCTCGTTGTCCACCCATTGGTTTAGGTATTTAGGCATTATCATTGGTTTAAAGTTTTTACGTGACGGGTCACAAGCCACTTGTATTTAACTTTAACAGGTTGCTTTAGATGTTTGATGATCCCCAACGCATGGCCTTGTTATTCCTTTTATTCACATTTTGTTACATATCAAAACTCTATCTATGTCCTTTTCTTTTTACCGTTACACAGTACCTCCACAACACCGCCAACGGGGCTCTCACATGTGGCACGGATGATGGACTCATTGATACTGGATCAATATCCACCATTCGCCTTTACTAAGATCACAACCACGCACAGGCCGACACGTACTGGTAATGGCAAAAAAACCGAGACCACACGCACAACCACTTTAAGCGGTCTTTCACCAGGTAGCTCGGCCACACTGGGCGCTGGTGGTGGTATGGCAGCGGGAGGACTACGAAAGACGCGTATACCTACGCAAGGTAATTATTATAGAAATATATGTAAGTACGTTAAATGATGCAGCAAATAATATGTCACACCCCTGTTATAACTTTCCTCCAGAAGTGCCCCCACAGCCAAGGCCCAATACAAACTTGCCGCCCACTACGGGCTCCACAAATCCACTTTATCAAAATGCGAATGGTGGTGTAGGTGGCAGCAGCGGCACTGGCGGTAACACAGGCAATAATACGCACATACAATTCCCGAATCACAATGACAACCGTTGGATCTCGTCACTGCGCCGATCACGCGATCCTGAACTACAGCCCACACTGCCTTCCATAAATTTGAGTCATCATGGCAGCGCGCACAACGTGGGCGGCAGCCTAGGCAGCGACAAGGGACGCAGTTCGCGTAGCATTAAGGCCTCAGCCATGGCGGCAACACGCAAAAGCCGTAGCGTGGAGCGCATACGTGCACGCAAACTTACCACACAAATCAAACTCAAAGACAAGCCTAAGAAGAATTCGATTGATGAGAACTCCAATTCAGATGATCAGGAAATCACATCTTTGGAGGAGAACTCCACATCGCAGAATACGCCGAAAAGTTCGCCGAAAACAAAAACGAAAGTATTTTCGCCCATCGGCTATGAGACGCACTTGGTGGATACGCTCGAAAAGGACATATTGCAGCGTAATCCCGGCGTCAAGTGGTGCGATGTGGCAGGGCTGAATGAAGCCAAGGCCATACTACAGGAAGCTGTCGTTTTACCGATAATTATGCCCGACTTCTTCAAGGGTATACGACGCCCATGGCGTGGCGTTTTGATGGTAGGCGCACCGGGCACTGGCAAGACCATGCTAGCCAAGGCGGTGGCCACCGAATGTGGCACCACTTTCTTCAACGTCTCTTCAGCCACGCTAACCTCAAAGTATCGTGGCGAAAGCGAGAAGCTGGTGCGCTTATTGTTTGAAATGGCGCGCTTTTATGCGCCGAGCACAATTTTCTTCGACGAAATCGATGCGTTGTGTACATCGCGTGGCAGTGATTCCGAACATGAGGCAAGTCGGCGCTTTAAAGCCGAGCTGCTAATACAGATGGATGGATTGAATGCGACTCTGCAGGAAGATAAGATCATTATGGTTTTGGCGGCGACAAATCATCCGTGGGACATTGATGAGGCTTTTAGGCGACGATTCGAGAAAAGGATCTATATTGCACTTCCAAATGGTGAGTCGCAGGGGAAAAAGCGGCTGTTTACATAAATTTTCGTTGGGCTCTAAATGGTTGGGTGCGATTAAGAATAAGATTAAGAATGAGGTTAAGTTTAAAAATAAGATTAAGAATAAGGATTACGGTTAAGGCTAAAATTGGGACTAGGATTAAGATTAAAATTAAGATAAAGATTTAGATTAAGATCAAGATTAAGGATGGGATTAAGGTTAAGAATAAGATTAAAATTAAGAATGAGATTAGGATTAAAATCAAAATTTAAATTTAAATTTAAATTTAAATTAAGATTAAGATTAATATTAAGATTGAAATTAAAATTAAGATAAAGATCTAGTTTAAGATTGAGAAATAAAATAAGATCTCAAGTTAACATTCACGCAATTCTTCAGTTAAATTCAAATTTTATTAAAATATTAAATTTTTTACTAACATGTTTTATACGGTGGTTCTTAAAATATTAAAACAGTTTCGGGTGCGAACTTTAAAGCTTTTCAAGTTTTTAAGAAAGCTGAAATTTATAGCTTTTTTAAATTTCCAGGGTAACTAAACAATAATTAAAAATTTAAAACTGAATCTATTGGGTCCTTAAAGTAGCCCAAAAGCTAAAAAAAAAGGTAAAAATGTAGTCAGAGGAATAAAAAAACATTCAAGTCAATATTCACTCAATTCCGCGTTAAAGTTCATATAAAACATTTAATTTTTTTTAAACATATATACTAGGGTGTTTCCTAAAATATTAAAATCATGGGTATAATGTTCCACGTACAAAATAAAGACATCCGCACAAAAATTTCAAAAGGAAAAAAAATTAGAGGTCGCTCCCAGGATTTGAAAAAATTTAATTACATATGTATTTAAAAAAATCGGAAAAATTCGACAAAATTGTGACTTTAACCAGCAAAAATTTGCCTAGTTTATGAATTTATATGAGAACCAGTTTAACCCTTTCAGTACAAACGTCCAATATATTGGACAAACCTTTTTCTTACTTAAAGCTCTTTTTTCTTAAATAAGAGCTTTTGTTTTTAAAATAACCATTGTTGTCAGAAAAGTGTCACAAAAGTCGATATTGTAATATAGTGTAATATGTAGGAACAAATTAAATATTTTTCGGTGGAATTGAGATCCGAAAAAAGTGTTAAATGTTTTTATCAGTTTTGAAATATATTTCGCATTTGCAAAAAATTACAATTTTTTTTTTAATCCTGGTAGTGACGCCAAATTTTTTTTTTTTTTTTTTGTAGAACAAAATTTAGATTTTTAGTTTTAAGGACCACCTTGATATGCACAAATTCCAAATTTTCCACAATAAGTTTTCGCTAAAAAATTTTTTTTTTATATTTTTAGTACTAATTATATTTTGTAAAATTGTTTCTCTTCCGCAGAAGAAACCCGCTCCGCTCTACTTAAACTTTGTCTCAAAGATGTGCGTCTTTCACCCAATCTTGACACGAATCTCATTGGCGATCAGCTAAAAGGTTATTCCGGTTCGGACATAAGCAATGTATGTCGCGATGCCGCCATGATGGCAATGCGTCGCCTCATAGCCGGCCGTTCGCCATCCGAAATCAAGGAAATACGACGCGAGGACATTGATCAACCCATAACATTGCAGGATTTCCAAGAAGCCATGGAGCGAACTAAACAATCTGTAACGGCTGATGATGTTTCACGTTTCGAAAAATGGATGGAGGTCTATGGCTCATGTTAGGCTAGTCGCAGGCGATATTTATTTGCACATTATTTATTTAGACATAATTTAAAATAAAAAAGCAATAAAGTGCAAGCTTCAAGAATTTCTAAACCCGAAAGAGGGCTCAATGGAAGGTGCGTGTAACTAATACAATTGCGTACGTACATACATACATTTATTATAAAACTTCCATAGTTCATAGCTCTAATATGGATTAGTACTGCTGATGTTTATGGTTCCATTTATGTTATTTTCGTCACTAGTGAGTAACTTTACCTGAATTCGCTCAAATTATATAACAACCCACCCCTTGTCCTATATCCTATGTATCAAGAAAATATATCCTGCCTCCTTACTTGAAATTCAAGCGCTAGATCGTCTCAAAAATTGATAAAAGACGTGAATGTTAGATAACCATTTACATACATACATACATATATGCAGCTAGTCGATAGATAAATCATTTTATATAAAATATTTATAAATTTAGTAGTATGTGTGTATATTCGAATTTCGAAGTAATAAATTAATCAACACTACAAATGGTTTTTGTACTTCTACTGAGGTGTACTGAGGTAAATTTGTATACAGCTTTCAAATAATAATTTAGTTACACATGCCTGCTGGAGTGATAATACTTGATCGGGGAAACCCTGTATGTATTACTATCGTGTTAAAGGAAAAAGGTATATATGGAAATGGCGTAATCCGCCAAAAGTGAAATTTTAACTTCTACAATATCCGAAATTCCAACTTGAAATATTAAAAAATTAAATAAACCATCGTTTAACATGTTTACTTTCAATAATTTAAATTTTATTACATAAAAAAGTGAGTGTGTTACCAAAATGAAGGACATGTTGGACAATTAACTGATTGATATCAACATTGACAATAAAATGAATAATAAAACACAAATATTATGTAACTCTAATTCGCACGCAGCTTTTCAACAATCTGCCTATAAGCACTCTCTACTTGCTCATACTCCTCTTGTAATTGTTCGATGCGTTGACTTTGTGTAGGCAAGCGCGCTCTCAACCATTCGGTATCCACATTTGCCTTTTCCATTTTCTTGATATCATTCAACTGCTTATAATGTATAGCATTCAAACGTCGCTTCACATCCAAGCGGTAGGCATAATAGTCATTTTTATCGTTTACATTCGTATAATAAAGGCGGAGTATTTCATAGACGCGCCGACACTGACGTGGATTCAACTGTAAAAAAGAATTTGAAATAAACTATATTCCAACGTAAGATAAGCAATTACAGCAGTAGTACCTTGTGTGTTTCGCGCGCTTCTCGCACCATTTCTTTGCTGAAACCTTTTTTAATTTCATCGGGTGCAAAGCTTTTCAATCTCATGCATAAACGTGCATCTACAAAATTGCGTAAACGCTGAAAATCATCGGATGGGTCTTCCACTGTCATATCAATAACATTTTTTTGTGACTGGTAATGTTTATAAATACTTTCAACGAATCGCGTGCCAATGCTGAGCTTTTGGAATGGTGGTAGCACCAGAACTTGACTGATGCGTGGCCGTATATGTTGCGGATATGCATAGTACTCGTATACAGTGGTGTAGCCAGCGGTGGCGTACTGGTAGTCGCCATTATCATTTTTATACTTCTCATAGCTATCGCATGAACGAAAAATTATTTGGGTTTATTATAAATATAAGCGATTTCAGTTTATCCATATTACTACATACCAAATAAAGAAACTCCACTGCGTATCATCCACATCAATATAGGACGCTGCATCAACAAACCAGAGTATGAAGGTTTGTAAACGTCCGAAGAATTTCAAGAATGCCGGTGCTTTATAATCACTGTGATATATTTCGAACAAACGCTCCTTTCCTTGCGCATCGCTTACTTTGTGTTCAGACAACTTTTCGCCGAAAGGTTGAAATTTATCTGCTTTGTCGAGTGTCTTTAAAAATTCATCCATATTGATGAAGAAACAGCCGTCAGGCAATTTCTCTGCTATTGTTTTCACGACATTATCCGCTTTTAATGCCCCGCCTGATAGCTCATCAACCCGGCTGCTATATTCGATGCCAATGTAAATGTGCAGTGGTCCTGCTGTGTATAGTATTCGCACAAGCAAGTCCTTATAACCGAATATGCTCTCCGATTCGCCAAATATTTGATGTGCCATCTGGGGGTGGAATACAAGACTATCATCTTCCAAGTCTTGTTTGCGTCGTACTAAAATTGCACGTGGGTTTCATTAGCTTCATTTGGATGCGTCTAAAATCTGCTATACTCACTCAATTTAAATTCCACTACATCAAGTGCATCCAATACTAGTTCCTCGAAGTCATGTATATGCGCCATGGCGGTAAATGTGGAGCTTGATTACAGAGATGTATTGCTCTCGCAGAGATCTTGCGATTCGCTTCTGACCAAAAGTTCTAAATTACCAGCTTGTATCCAGTATTGCCTAGATTCCTGCTGTTTGCTATTAATGCGTAAACAAAATTGATTTACTTTATTATAGATTTCTCCTTATATTTCACCCGAAAATTGCATTAAACTGAAAATAAATAAGCCACAACGTTGATACAAAATTTCGGGCGCAAAATGCGATTGGCGAATAAATGACAATTGGTTTTGACATTTGGGCAAAATGGTGTGTTTAGTGTGCATATTGTAAACCCCCTAAAAATAAATGCATACACTAAAATTTATTACGCTGAATTCTTAATTTTTTACTATAAGGCGAAAAAATATTTTTATTATGTTTTGCAACTGCTACTTATATCAAATTAATTAAACATTTAGCATACCGTATTTATTTCTTCCAATTTGCATTCTACCACCCTGTTCACAGTTTCATTGACAGCACGCAGATTGCACAATCGCAGCCAACTTAATCGATTAGTAAGCAGAATTATCCGAAGTCTGCTTGTAGCCGCATTTTCACTATTATTCTAAATTTTAAATTGAAGTAAGTTCAATTTATTTTAACTAGCGAAGGAAAACATCAGGTCTAGGAAAGACATTGCATTAAGATCTTTCATACGCGGTAAATTTTTCAAATGAAGTGTACTCAACCTTTCGATTTCAGTGGGATGTCAACTTGTCCAATTGTTTTCTCTCGCCACTTTCGCCCGCATAATCGTTTGTTTCCATTTTTTTATTTTAGTTAAAAAAAGCACTGTAAAATGGATAATTACTTGTTTGAAGGCGGTCGCATCTCCAAAATGGAGGTGGATTATTCACCTGCCTGTGATGAGAAAATTCCTTTAGCCAAAGATATGGCCAAAAATAATCCTGAAGCTTTCCATGATGCTATAGAGTTGCTGTTGCAGCTGGAAAAGCAATCACGTTTGGTAAATAATTAATGGGTAAAAATGCACTTTGCGGAGCCTGCCCAAAATTCAATCAAAAAAGTCAAGAGGGGTATCAATAGACTCGTTTTTGAACACCTTTGCGTGAAATTCATCAAAAGAAGGTACGCAAAGTGTTTCGAGTAAATTAAAATAGTTTATTTGCGTTTTCGAATTATTGTTATTGGCCTTAAAACGCGTCGATTGAGACCCCTTCTGATAATCCGCTAAAGTGCACTACCAAATAATGTAGTCAGATATGTATAATATTTGCCAGACCAAGAGTTCATTCATTTATTTCTTCAGGGCTCTGATATGGTCTCTTGCTCACGCGTACTAGTCGCAATTTGCCAGATCTGCTTCGAGGCTCAAAACTGGAATGCTTTGAACGAATATGTTTCATTATTAGCGCGCCGGCGTTCGCAGTTGAAGCAAGCTGTATCAAAGATGATACAAGAATGCTGCACTTATGTAGATAAAACGCCTGACAAGGCCACTAAATTGAAGCTAATTGACACATTGCGGACAGTCACTGAAGGCAAAATTTATGTAGAAATCGAACGCGCCCGTTTAACAAAAATTTTGGCTGATATCAAGGAGGCCGATGGCGACATTGCTGGCGCTGCCTCTGTTATGGAAGAACTACAAGTCGAAACATATGGTTCAATGGATAAGCGCGAAAAAGTTGAATTGATTTTAGAACAAATGAGGCTTTGTCTACTAAAAGAAGACTTTGTATCAACACAAATCATAGCCAAGAAGATAAGCATAAAATTCTTCGATGACCCAGCACAGCATGACTTAAAGTTAAAATTCTACAACTTAATGATTCGGTTAGACCGCGACACTTCATTCTTAAAGACCTCGCGCCATTATCAGGCAATCGCTGAACCACCGCGTCCAGCACCTGCAGTGCCAGATCTGACTGAAGAAGAGAAGAAGAAATTGAGTGAGGAAGATAAAAAGAAGCGCGAAGATGAACTCAAGGCTGCTGCTGTAGCAGCCGCTGCCTTGACGGCGGTAGAATTGACTCCCGAACAAGAAAAGGAACAAAAGGAGAAACTCATTTGTGCTGTGCTATATTGTGTACTAGCGCCGTACGACAACGAACAAAGTGATATGATGGCGCATTTGTCGAAAAATAAGAAACTTGAGGACATACCCGCCTACCGGTAAGATGGCAAAAAACATTGTTAAAACTAAAACAGTACATATTATTTTATTTTAAATATTTCAGTGAAATATTACGCTTGTTCATGTCAAAAGAGCTAATAAATTTCGATACATTCAACGCTGATTTTGGCAGCGTATTAGCAGAGAATGAAATGTTTGTGGACAGCACAAAACATGGTCGCAAATGTATTGCTGAACTGAAGGATCGTCTTATGGAGCACGTAAGATTTTACATTCATAAATTCACACTTTGTATTCAACCTAATTTTGTTGCTTATAGAACATTCGCATTATCGCAATGTACTACTCGCGCATCCACCTTCAACGCATGAGTGAGTTACTGAACTTACCTTCAAATCGCTGCGAAGAATATCTTTCAAAATTAGCGAATAGCGATACCATACGCGTTAAAATTGATCGGCCCGTGGGAATTGTTTATTTCACCACCAAGAAGAGTGCTTCCGATATACTGAACAATTGGGCGAACGATGTGAACCAACTGATGTCATTGGTGAACAAGACTTGTCATCTAATCAACAAAGAAGAGTGCATTCATTCAGCAATTGGTGTAGCTGTTGAAGAGTAGATTAATTGCAAATAATGGTACTTTTTTCATAACGTAATGTTCGCAAAAGCTGATTTAATTTTAACTTACAATACCTACTAATTTAAATGCCCCGAAAAATGCATTTCACACAGAATAAATATACGTATTATTTGAGTGTAGGCATTTGCATCGAAATAAAAAAAAAAATGTGTGCAAGCTTAAAAAAATATTTCTTTTACTCACGAGTCAGTATATGTGCGTGATTCGACTCTGAGATTACGCCAGAGAAGTGGTAAGCTTTTTCTGGATTAAAATTGAAGTGTTGTGCTTGTTTTTTTTTAGCTGCATATCGTATTTTATGAAAAAAAGGTTTTTTTTGCATAACCAAAAGCAGATTTAATTCCTTCTTCTGCGATATTGAACACTTCTGCAATTCGTTCTATGAATTGCGATTATTTTTTTTTTTAATTTAGTAATTAATATTTTTCCTCTATTAGATAGTATTAAAAAAAAAAAATGTTCCAATGCAACCCTATCACAATCAGCTGTTGGATATGCGTTTAGTGAACGCGCTCGCTGCCAGTGGCTGATGACAAGCGAAAATCACAATCTTGTTTTTAAATAATTACTGCCAAAATACTTTCCAAGAGTGAAATCGTTTAAAAATGGGCTGTCCAATGGGTTTCGGTGATTTAAATATTCCATCATCTCGCGCTTTCTGGGATGATTGTGATGAGGATGAACCTGTGCAGAAGGACAAGGAGATCAAAAAGTGAGTTGCATTTTTTTAATTCCATTGCATATTGAATTAACCGACTTTCCCCTTGCAGACTTGAACTACTGTATGAACCCAACGAGACATATGCACCTTTGCCCAGCAAGATATTTCTTCTGATTGAGGGCACCGACGTGTCAGAGTTCGTGGAAGCATCACTGTTACAGAACGCACGGAAAATTTGTAAAATACCATCGTCAAAATCGTCCTTGCATTATGTTAAGGATAAAGAGGTGTTAATTGCACTATTAAAAGAAGATCTGACAAATAGCGGTGAAGTGACAGAGTTGCTTCTGCCGTATGCAAAGTTAGCGGAAACCGTTATCACATTAACAGTAAAGTCAAAGATTGAATATCAGAGCGAAAACTTGCGAAAAATTCGTGATGATATTACATTCCTGCGGGGCATAAATTCTAAACTGCCGCATGTAGAAGAACTGGATGCACCAAATTTTGTCGTTGGGGTGGCAGCAGGAAGTAAGCAATATTTGATGTATTTATCTAACTTCAAACTTTATAAATAAATATCCTTATAGTTGCTTGTTGGCGTCACAATGAGAATTTGCCAGCATCCGCCTATGTAGCATACACTGACAATGTCTCGCTGGATACATTGGCAGCGCAACCCATCCTAAAATTGCTGCAAGCGCTTGGTATTAATTGTAGCGACACATACAAACCAGTTTATAAAGAAGGGTCACACCTGTATATGTGAGATTTTTAA
>NW_023458555.1:34909232-34926362 GCF_013731165.1 Rhagoletis pomonella | reverse complement strand
TTTTTTTTTCCAAATTTTCTTGCAAAAATACTTTAGTCTCAGGAGTGTACGCCGAACTTTTTTTTATCTTACGGTCTAATGTACACATGTTCATATTTATTTATTTCCTTTGCTAGCATTCATTCTTGTACTTATAGAAAGGTGTTAGATAACGGTTTATGTATATAAGTACTTTGTTACCAAGTGCGAAACGAAAATTGATGAAATACAAATAATATTGATTCCTTAATTATTCATGTTTTATGGCATTGATCCAAATTCGCACCTCATCCCAAATGTGTTAAATGCGAATGACTTGTAAATAACTTGAAGCGTTTTTGTGTTAAGCAAACAAATGTATGATTGTACATTAGGGTGCATCACTCCTCATATAAGCATTTCTCCAAAGGAATTTTAATATTAATTTTGTTATAAGATTTCTTCCAAAATATTTTGGAAATATACAAAGATTTACATGAGCCGGACCGTTTTAAAATCAGCTCCAAAATGTTCCTTATTTTGATTCCGTGGATAACATTTTTTAATGAGTTTTATGCGGCTTTTAAGCTTGAACTACTCTACCATCGAAGTGATTTTTTTGGAGATTTTTTTTAACATTTATTTTTATTTATAAAAAACTCGAATTTTGGAGGCATTTTAAAATCAGTCCAGCTCACGTAAATCTTCACATTTTTCCGAAATATTTTGGCAAAAGGCTTAAAATATAATAAATTTTGTAATTCCGGTGGAAAACCCGCAACAGTTTTTGGTGAGGCACCCTAATGTACTTACGTATTTCATTTTATTCACTGACAAAATCATAGACAATGATACATTTGCTGGGGCTTTCATTTTGGTGAACAAACTCATAACCAACCTTAGTTTTCCACCGCTCATAGTGAATTGGAAATACATTCGAGATGGGTTCGAAAAAAATGAAAACCATAGTAACAAGAGAGGAAATGAAATCCAGCTCATTTTCGAAGGGAAATATAAGACAATCACTCTCTCTCATTAAAATTTCATTTCGATAATGGGCTGGATTTCGAATTCATAACGAAGGAAAAATACGTTGGATAAGGAAGGTGCCGTTTTGCTGGAGAATGGCCTAATTCTCAAATCGAATACTAATCTATTCCACATTAGTTATCCAAGGTGAATCTCGAAAAAATATTGGTTTTCCAATCATTTTCGAATTATTAACCAAACCAAATGTTTATTGGGTAGTTAACCGACGTTTTATTTTTTTACTTAGTACACTAATTGGGGAGTTTTTTGCCACCTTAGCGTTTACCTGTAGTATGTGACAGGCTCTATTTTAAAATTTGTAGCTATGCGACAAACTTATCCAGGAAATTTTAGCTTACAAAATTCTCAATAAGGACAACAAAAAACTTATTGAATGGAATGAGCCCCTTGGACTTTAAAATCCCTCAAACGAAGATGTAGTAAAATTCCCTTCGAACCACATGAAATATTTGACGGAAATGTCCAATATGCTCAACCACAGTTAAATGCCGAAATGGAAATTAATTGCTCAAATAAGTCAATTCCATCAATAAAGTGCAACCAGAAAAAGAGGGCTTCTGCAAGTTTCGTGAGCGTTGCGGTGCTGTCTTTAGTCCGTCCGTTGGTTCTTTTTCGGGTCAGTGGAGGGCTTGTCGGTTTTGTACTATAGTCCCTCCCAGCTCGGCTGGTCTGTCAGTTGTCGTCATGAAATTCAATTGTCGGTATACAAAGAAAGCGTCGTATTTCGACGGGGTGTGGTCAAAGGAAAATCAGTAGTATCAGAGTGGGCTTATGGGGACTAGTATAGAGGTGGTTGGTGTCATTTAGTAGCAGCAGAAGTCAACCCCTCAGGGGTGTGGTTAGCTTTTTCGACTTAATCATCCGATTCGGAAAGCCTGAGGACTACCAACTGGGCTGCGTCAATTGGCGCTGACCATAAGCCTTCGCGTAATCAAGTGGTTTTTGTCGCCTGGGTCCTGTCCGCATTCTGGGCAGTGTTTGCCACCTGAATATTTAGATGCGAGAGTATATAGCTGTTGAGGCGGCTGCATAAGTCCTAACGGCAGCATCCAAAGAGGATGTGCTTGGAAAGCAAAGTATTTCGCTCTTTCTCCGCCAGGTGAGTTGAGTTCAGTACAACCTTCTGTATGTCTGGATTTCAGACGTGCAGCAAGTATACTGCTCGAATGCTCCTAACTGTACCAATAAATACTTGCTGAGCATAAAGTTATTTTCCTTAAAGGAGGCATGGATGCCTCATTATGTGGATAATGTCCATGCGTCTCCGGATTGTCGGACACTTGGCTGGAGATTTTCGAATCTTATAAATCTCAGCACAGAAGTGCTGCCAGGAATTTGTCTTTGGTTCCCTTTATTTCTGGAGGTCAATACCACGAATGAACGAAATTTGGACGAGCTTGATCTCGAAATTTTTTTAGCACGTCGTTTTTGTAAAAAAAAAAACTGTTAGTGTCAAAAAATGCATAATAAAGCTAATTTTGGCGTAGTTTCCAGAAGAAAAAAACAGCGTATTATTGAAAATACTATTTGTTTATGGAGCCTAACTCATATCGGTGAGTTAAGTAGAAATTAGTGAAAAAATTCCGGAAGTCTAACTCCATTAGACAAATTTTAATTTCATTAATACGCTGTTCCTATCTTCAGAAAAACTAGGACAAATAATTTTTGTTTTAAATTTTTAAATTTGCCATTTTTCGACACTTCAATGTTCCCAAAAATCACGCGTGCTAGAAAAATTTTGTGAATGGGTTTGAAATCATCATCAACAAATCTATAATATAATATCGGTCCCGTTTTCGAGTATAAACTTGTTAAAATTTTATTGAAAAGTGTGCCTTAGAAATGTATATAATTTACAGGAAATTTCTTCTTTAAAACGCTCTCTGCTAAATAAATTATAACTTTCGCAGCGAAAATACTTGCACATAATAAATCTTTTACCTATATCCCTTTTCCACGTAGTACAAATGTATGCCACGAAAAAAGCTCAAAAGAAATATCTTTAACCCACTCAAAACATAGTACATATGTTTATTTATTAAAAATTATGTAATTTTAATATTATTTTAAATGTCATTAATTGAACAGTACAACAATTTATTTTGTGTTTTATCATTTTTACAAATATAGGCAATGCAACTAAGAACTTTCGGTTTTATTATATAAAGTATGTGTAACTATGTTTCTTTATAAACCACTTCGTCGTCTAAGTTTCTACCTCTTCCCTTGTAAGTACGAGTGCACATTTGTATTCCCTAAATGAACAGCTAGTATCTTAGACCACAAATTTCTAGATAGGCATATATGTACATACATATACATATGTATGTATGTACGCATATAGTACAAAAAATACTTGTTGGCCCTTGATTGGAACATAGTATGATGTTTAGGCAGTTCAGTGTTTTATAATATGAAAATAATGCATATTTATGTATGTATGTATATATGTAGGTAAGTATGTCTATGTCTTGTAAGACCACCGAAAAGGAACTTTTTAAACACTAAGAAATTAAATGGTAAAATAATATCAAAAACTAAAAATGTATTTCACGAGTATTTTAAGATTTTGTTTGTCTGTGTTTTGTATAAACAGAAACGAATTCACGAATCAAGATGGACAATGTAATTAAACGCACGCACATGATTATGCTTAAACTACGAATTTACACATCAATACGACATTTTTATAATCACATTTACTAATAGGTTTTCTTTGTTTCAAAAGTTAACATTTATATATACATTTTGTATAATAGTTCAAGTATAGTCGTCCTTGAGCTGAGACTAGTTCCTTACACAGTCAATTTCTTGTATGCTTAATATTCAGTATCAATTAAAAATTTAAAATCGTAGGTTCTGTTTTACATTGTAGCTGCCACTAAAGTCTCTGTTATAAGTTTTTTTTTACAAATATGTGCGCAGAATTGTGTGCAAAGTTGTGAAAATCCACATTCAAGTTGGTATCTACCATGTGAATTTACTAAGATTTCAAGTACATTTAATTTAAAGTGCAACTTAATTTAGTTTTTCTTGATTCGATTCTTTATTGCTTACCAAAAGTAAATAAGTTTTGCTTGTTTTGTGTTTGATCTGAAAGTTTATGCAGACGATCAGCCATATCAAGCACATGTATGAAATACTTAGAAGCAGTATTTTAACGATATCTGCTTGCAAACAAAGTCAAAGGAATCTCATACAAATTGTTTTTTTTTTTTCTAAAAATCTATCCTTTTGTCTCCAAAGGCAAAACTTTAGAGATATTTTTTAAGTATAATTCAAAGATATTCCCGTAAATTTGTTGGTTAAGACAGCAAACAAAAAAAATTAAATATATGTAAAACCAGTTGAATTTGATTAGGCATCATTTGACCATCTGCATAAACCAGCATTTTTGGTCGAAGCTTTTTTATGTCGCATCGAAAAAATTGATTTCGTGATTCTCGTTGTTTCACTGATACTTCCTGGCAGCGGTGCGTGCACGCCATGCCTGGAGGCACTTATTAGAGAAAATGAGCGTGAAACCATGAACTTGGAATCCAACCAAGCAGAAGGCATACCACAATAGACCATAAGGGAAACCCTGAAAGTGTACAAGTAATTAGTTCATATTATTATAATGCATTTTAAATTATCATTATTATTTACCTGCCACATCATAATATCTGTCTCATCAATATCGGCCTTATTTTCCAGTTTAATGTAATCCCATACATCGCTAAAGTAGTAGACCATACAGTAGAGCAATGGTAGTATGCCCAATACAACAATTGCTATCATATATTTTTGCATTTCGCGCACTTTATTGCCACGCGCCGCTGACAGGCCAATGAAGGACGCCAACAACGATGATAACCAAATATATTCCCACCATAGCGGTTTAGGCACTTCAAGCTCTTCGATTTCTAGCACAAAAATATCGAGGCGATCCAATACATCCGAAGTCAGTTTGGCCATCATGCAAAAGGCAAGTAACGTATGAAAGAAAATACAATATCGTAGGCGTGATTTATTCAGCATACTGCAATTAAGAAAATTAAGATGAACATAAAGTTTTTACGGCAAATTTATTGTAAAATGCTGGAACAATTCAAGATTTATGTACTGATGCAAATAAGGTGGCTGAAAAAATGTGAAAACGATTTTCAAATAAATTGTTAATTTATTTTTGGAAGTTAGTACATTGTGGAAGTTACACTGCTTGTCGCTGGTGTCCACGGTTCACAGTAGGCGATGACTTCGTTACAGACCGAATGATAGCCATATAAGTGACAAGATGGGATGGTCTTTTCTGTAGGTGTTGCCGGAAAATAATTTGTGTAACTTTTTCTTGTTGTGCTTTTTATTTTCTCGCCGCTTTACCGCGCCCCAAGAAGGAGGCATTCAGGTATTTAGGGTAGTTACCTCAAGTTCAAGGTGGAAAAGCGGATCACCATTTGCTCGACAGTCGGCCCAAGAAAATTTTCCTCTTAAAAGACATGTGGTGCAAAGAGCATTTCACCATACAAAAATTTATAAAAACGTTCCCCCAGTCCACGTGCTGAATAATTTGTTTTTGCAACAATTGTTATCAGCTGCATTCCTTTACAGGTGGCTTTGCATTCATTGTTTACCAATACAAAAGCACAAGCACGCTTTAACAAAACACGCATACAACTTCGTTTGTCACGGCATTTGTGCTCATCATGTCGGTATGTCCACGTCACCGCATATGCAGGCCGAGTTGTGGAGACGCTATCGACAGTTTTCGACTATTGCTTGTCCATAAAAACGAAATGTAAACAAATTCTGGCAATTAGCCAATAATGAACACAGTAATCATAGACAACAAGAGCAGCGCCCTGTAAAAGAATTTGCCCGCGACCGTTTTCATCTTGCAAAAACACGACAGTACTCCTTCCCCGCATGCCATACACTAGACTAAATTTGCCAACATTTGCTTCGCTTTGCAGGTTGGTGAATTATGCAAAGCACTACTCATTAGCATAAGAGCAATATATTGAACTCCATTATTACTACGTAAGAAGGCAAACGTTCCGAATTGGGCATTGCTTGTATAAAAATGTAGTGAATAATTATTATTGAATTTACAAATTGCAAAATATGTTAACCTGATATAATGTGGAGCTGCCACACGCTGCCTGAATTCATAGTCATTGCCATCAGTGCCAACCACCATCGGTCCACCACGAGATGCCATTTCTACTGTGCTCTAGCACTATGACTCCCGGGGTCTCCACGATTTCCTTTGGAACTTTTTAGCTTTGCTATCGCCTAGTTACGTTTGCTACACCTGTGTTGCAGCAAATTATGCTTTATTCATTTCACTTTGAGCTTTTCTTTGTAGCAATTATTTTCGTTCACTATTGTATAAATAATCGGTCGTATTTTAAGCAAGGTATACAATTAATGTATGCCTTGTTTAACGGGAAAAGAAAAAAATACCACCGTTGTCGAGAAAAGAAAAGAAAAATTTATTAACAAAAGTTGCTGCGAAAGGCTGAATGTTATGGGCAAAAAAACAGCACAGGGTGTGTACGAGAGATTTTAGTGTTGGTTAAAAACAGAGGGTGACGCTTATTAGTAAATAAAGATAACTTAATACTTAGATAGTTCCTGTTTCCGTTCTAATGCAAGTCATTTTATTTTAACCGTCAGTAAGTATTTTACTTGTTTTTAGGAAGTAGTTGACTGTTAACGCGCGTCGGTTATTAAAAGTGGAAAATATAACCTAAAAGTGGATTTACATTATTAAAGTAATTCGGATTTTAATTGAAATTGTTGGTGCTAATAGTTTAAAAGTATGTAGTAGTAGTTTAGAAGTAAGTGTTGTATTTGAATGATGAAAAATACATACACACATACATACATGCATACATACGTTATGCATATCAAAGTACATGTATAAAGTAATTTTCGCTTCACAGATGCACGGAACAAGTTTCAAGTGTGTATGTAAATATTATTGCTTTAAAAATATCAACACAAGCAAAAATAAGTTTTCGGTTCTAAATTTGTGTAATAACTAAAAATATTCATACATATGTTAAAATATGCATGAATGTATGTGCATACTACTGCACTTAAGCAATGTTCTCGTATGTGCATATATACAAAAGTATGTATAAAAATAAGTGTGTACTTATGTACAACAATTCTACCCTTTGTTGAAAATCCGCTGTGGCCTGTCTATTCGACAGTTTCTTATTCTGTGCACCCAGTTAGACGTCTTATTGCTCTTCTATGCACGCTGGCTAACTCACCGCTGCTACTGAGTAGCTAGATGTAATGTGCTTTGCTTTCTGTAATTACTATATACAAATGCTCTAACATATGTACATATGTATGTATGTGCACACTTTACAGCGATAGCCGCCAAGCGTTTGCCCGCAAAAGCAAACAACGTCGTCGTGGGACTATGCTTCTTAGTTTCGACATTCAGTACTTTGGAACACTTGACGGCGTCGAGAACTGATCGCTCTAGGAGAGGTGTTTATCGTGCGAAGTTGTGAAGTTTTCCAAAAATTCAGTTTTAAAAATTATTGCAATAAAAAAATATTTTTAACGTTCCGAAAGAAGATAAAACACAGATACGTGTATTAGTGCGAACGAGAATTTTGTGCGTAGAGCCACTATTGAAGTTCGATTTTGGGATGCTTAAGGCTTTTAGCAAAGAAAATAAAAATAATAAAAATTAAATGAAATAACAAAGTGCTGTTATGAAACCGTAAAAGTGTTTTACTTTCTAAGGATTAAAAATTAAATTACCACGACCATTCGAAATACTTGGTGTTACACTGCATTAAGTGTCAAAAGGCAAAAAAATTTCAACAAAAAGCGAGCAATTTATTATTTGAGGCAACTAATCAGCCAGCCAGCATAAAATAGGTGATTTGCAAACATTTTTTTTTTATAAAAATTATAGCTAATTTTGAAAAATAAAACGACACATTGTTGACATTTGTTGACAAATAATTGCAGCCACAGTCAAACATGCATACATACCAAATTAAAAATACATACGAATTATGTAAATATAAATTTAACTAACATAAAATGTACATACATATCTGTGCCGTTCAATTAAAGTAGCTTAAGTGAATTTATAAGGTTTGACTTAGAATTAAACAATAATCACTTCAAAGTATTAAAAGGGTATGGTGAACTAAACCCATGGCTAGTTAAACATTAAAATATTGTTTGGCAACCCAAGGAAATGTTGCTTTAAAAGAAAAAGTGCCTATCCCGACTTAGACTACTTTAATTGAGCGTTACAAATACATATGTACATATAAATGTACACAAAACAATAAAAAAAAATAAACATTCAAGCAAATTTCACAATCAAAAACCCTTTACCTTTGCCCACTCTATCTACAATGTTTGTATTTTGTACAAGAATTTGTAAAAAAAATAATACAATGCCTTTCCTACGCTTCGCGGAAATTAATTTAATTTCATAAGCGTCGCTTTGTGGCCACTAAAATATTTCTAAAAATATTGTTATTTATTTACAAGTTGTGTGTTTTGTGTATATTCTTTGACTCTTGCTTTTTAATTGCTTGATGTTTATTTCTGCTGTTATTTGTTTTTTCTTTTGTGTTTTTTTTTTTTTTGTTTGTTTGTTATGTGATGCGCTTGGCACTCAAGTTTGTGACCAATTGGATTTTCGGCTGCATTGCTATTTGGTGTTATGGTGAACATATCTTCAAAAGCGTATTAACTCAAAATTCTCCTCTTTTGAGAAAACCAAAATAACAGTATGTGTAAGCACTTTTTAATCATATGGCAAAGGTACACTTTCGATTTGTTTAACGAATTGAAACAAAATTTTGTTTTCACTTTTTCTGAACGGTATGTAAATTATAAGTTCGGTGAAAATATTTGGCGCATAATATCAAAAACTACAAATTTTGAATTAATACATTTTGAAAACGTGTACGTATTTATTTTGCCGCCAAAGAAAGTCGCGATGGTAAACATACATTTTTCAGACCCTGAAGTGCATAGTGTGCATTTGTAAATAAATGTATACATGTATGTGTGTAAGTACCTCGATAGGTAAAATGCATATTCTTCATTGTTGCAGTTTGTGATCACGTCTGACGGCCTGGTTGCCGCGCATTACCACAGCTGCGACTGGTACATTGATTGGCATATGCTGCGCTGCTTTTTACAGTCTGCATGCATGCAGTTTATTTTTTGTTGTGTCTGCTGTTGAAGAAAACAAAAATATAAAAAAAAAAAAAAATAAATGTCGGAAGAAATTCACGCGGTAATTTGCTTTTCTTTCCTTAGCCAATAATAGAGTCAAGCGTTGTAATATTATTTACAAGCATATATGTACATATGTATGTATGTATATCTATACCTACCTAAGTATACATTTGTGTATATGTAAATATGTACATACATATGTATAGTCGTGGTGGCGTGGTGAAACACATTTTTGTACCTAAATACTTGTATTTTCACTAAGAACTTTTCCTTTCAACAAGTATGTACATTAGAGTGGTCCAAAAACAGTATAGACGGAATTTTAATGCCGCCACCCCCTAGGATTGTTCTATGCCGAAAAAATATACTCATATTTTTTTTTTTTGAAATCAAAAAATATTTAGGGAGTGCTCAAAGTTTTCCATGTATTTATGTATATGGGGAAAAACAACTTTTGGTAGAAACAGTAAAGAATTATTGAAAATCAATATTTTTCGATCAGAAAACTAAAAACTTAATATCCAATTGTTTAAGTAACCATTTTTTAATACTAAAGATTTTTTTATTGGTCCCCAATTGCATTTTCTGGGGGTTTTGGCGGAGCTATAAAATATTGTTACCATGAAAAAATGGTCAAAGAAACAATTGGGTATTATTATTGGGAATCCTCAAAAGGGAAAAAGATTTTTTCGATCGAAAAATATTGATTTTCCAGAATTCTACAATATTTCTACGAAAAGTTGTTCTTTTCCCCTCCATATAAAATACATGGAAAACTTTGAGCGCTTTGAGCACTCCTTTAATATTTTTTGATTTCAAAATAAAAAATAGGGGCATATATTTTCGGTACAGAACAATCCATTAAAATTCCGACCTTACTTTTTCACATGCATTTTTGGACCACTCTAATGTACATACATATTTAAATACATATGTATGTATGTATATATATGTAGTACCTATTTATGTATATGTATACCATGTCACTAGCTGAAAGTGAAAAGTTGCTTAGTCCAGTTTTTTTTTTTTTTAATTTTGTTGGAGAGAAAAAACCTTTCATACTCATTTTCTTCAAGCCCTTGATTTGCAAAAAAAAAATGTAGTACGTATTTTCTTGTACTCCAAGCGTAAACAACTATAAATGAGTCCAATTCCACAATGTTGATGAACAATTTTGCTGTTCTTTGGGAGGTATCACATTATCAAAAAAAAACGGACTTAGCAACTTTTCACCCTAAGCTGAAGTATGTACATATTTATATGTGAACGCATGGATATAAATATACATATATTTACATTAGGCATTAGGTTCTTGCCTGATTTCAAAAATGTTCCCCGGGTTTGTTGGTGAGTTCTATGTTCGCACCGAGTTTGTTGAGGGTTGGTAAAGGGACTACAGAAATATAGAAAGGAAGAAGAAGGCAGAAGGAAAAATTCAAAAATTTGATTTGGCTTGCATATTTGGACTACCCTAATGTACTAATGAGTTTTAACTAAAATTTGGTTATTTAAAGGAAGAAAAGCAAACAACTACATACTTAAAAAAATATGTGTAGCATGTATTGTGTATGTACATATGTATGTTTGTACATAATTTCTTTTAAAATATTTAAATTTTAGACAATTATGTAATTATGTATGTACATACATACATACTAACCGATAGCAGCAGATACATATGTAAATGACCGACAATGAGTCTAAATTACATTCACGTGCGTTTTCACATAAGTATAAAACGGACTTTATAAGCTGGCCTAAAATACTACGCTGTTATCTTAGTGTTTAATAATTCATGGCCTTGGAGTGCGTATTCCCACAAATATTTTGGAAACATTCTTATAAACTTATTGAAGTTTTATTTTTAGTGGATTTTGTAATTGAATTTTTTATGTTTTTACAAAAATATACATATGTACATACATATGTATTTAGTTTTCTATATTCTAATACAACATGTATCTATGTATTTCTTTTTTTAGCGCTACAATGTCCCAACCATCACAACATCTACCTCCGCAACCAATTCCCATTGCGGTGATCAATCGGGCACCGCCGCTGAAAACAGCAGCCGATGAGCGACGTGCGAGCTTTGCGCGACGCGCTGAAAGTTTGGTGGAGCGGGTGAGAGTATTGAATCAAATCTATGAGGTATCAAATGACCAAGCGTGAGATTTATTTGAATATTTTCTTAAAATGTTCCCCATTTTCCAATTGATCCCCTTTGCTAAGGAGTACTGACCCTGCAAATTGCAGAACAAAAATTGGCATAATAAATATTATATATAATCCTTGCTTAGTTGCTAGAAAATTCGCCGGCTTAGGAGCATTTCATGGCTTTTTATTTTTGTACACGGTGCAGGTAATTTTGGAGCTTTGCCAAAAAAAAAAACATAATAATTACATACTTACATACAAACTCATTATTATTTTTTTAATTGCTTTCATTTGAATGTTTAAATATTGGCTGTTGGCACGCATGAAAATATCATTGATTTGAAATCAACTCACATGATTTAATTTAAATTATTTAATATCTTTAGATCTATGTAAATGCATTCATATGTAAGTACAAATTTGTCAAAAGAAATAAACCAAAATGCTTTAATATCATACAAATCCATTGAAAAAAAATTATTATTTTTTTTTTAACACTAAAATCTAAAGTCTATTAAAAAAGTAAGGGGAAGCTTTCCATTATGGCTGTTCGCTAAAGGTAAGGTGGGCGAAGGGGGACTTTTTTGGAGAGGGCATGAACCGCCATTGACAAAAATGCAACTCCCGACCACCTAGGCCCCCTATGGTTCCCTACGGACCCCTTAGAAAAATGGCCAAAAATCGAAGTTTTTACTTGGTGGGTTAGAAGTGCCACGCCCACTTACCTTTCGCTTTCCGCCCCTTTAACGAACGGCCATAAAGGAAAGCCAACCCAAAAATAAAACTAATAAAAAAAAGAAAAAAAAATACTAAATAAAAAATGCTCTACGCCCGAGGAGTACTCGAGCCCGGACCCTCACGACCGGCAGCCTAATGTTTTGACCACTCGGCTATTGCGACTCTTCGGGCGGCGCGGCAAAAAGGCATACGTAAACGCTATCAGTTGACTGTCTGTGTTTGTTTTCACCACACATTTTTGGTGAACTTTTTGTGACTCTCTCCTACTGAATAGCCAAATCATCTCAAGTCACGAAAATAGTCACTAATTGCTAATCTCAAATTTAGTGACTTGAGATGAGACTGAATTATTGAATCCCAGGGTTAGTTCTTTTGAAAAGGGTTGTCCCATATTAAAATATTAAATTCAAATTATTTAAGAAGTTAAACCAATTATTACATTACAGGTGTCAATCGAAATAGATTTCAAAAGGGTTTTTTCTAAACAACATGGGTTGCCATCTGTTGAAAATATCAAATTACACTTGAATTAAGGGAATTATTTATTTGAAATATGTATCACAATTTGAGTGTCAGACAAAAGTTGTTAAAGAAGGTTGTAGTTTGAAAATCATTTAAGAGGGTTGCCATATGTTTAAAAAGTAAAAATAAACTAAATGCTACAAAATTTTTATGAAATATCAAAAGATGGGCTTCAATCGGAATAGTGTTAACGAATCTTTAGTATGAATACTTAGAATATCTTTGAGGTGTTTTAAGAAGGGCTGCCATCTATTTAAGATTTTAATTAAACTCAAATTATTTGAAAAGTTAAATAAATTTTTACGAAATGGTTTTGTTAAGGATTCGCGTTACAGGGTTGCCACCTGTTTAAAAAATTAAATTCAACTTGAATTAAAGGAATTATTTATTTGAAATATGTAACACAATCCAGGTGTCAGCCAAAAGAGGTTCAAAGTTTTCGTTTGAAAATAGTTTGAAGAGGGTTGCCACCTGTTTAAAAAGTGAAGTCAATTAAAATTAATTGAAAAGTTAAATGAATTATTACAATACCGGTATTAATTGAAAGTACTTTGACAATTATTTATTACTTTTCTTCCTGTAAAGGGTTTGCCACCTGTTCAAAAATCATATTCAACTTGAATTAAAGGTATCAGTTATCTAATTGAAGTACATATGTATCACAATATGAGTATCAGATAAAAGCTGCTTTACTGTGAAAAAAGGGTTTAAATAAATAAAATGTGAAAATCTCCTAAGTTATTGGCTGAGTTTAAGTATGCTGAGTTTTATTGAAATAAACTCCAACTAAAATAACACGCAGAAATTTCATACACTCAGCGAAGCCGATGAGGGCAAGCTTCTCGTAGTAAATTATATGTTTTGCGTCGCAGTTCATTTAATTTTCTGCTCAATTTGTCTTTTCAAAACAAAAAAAAAAAAAGAACTTTATGTCTATTTAAGTATCTAAGTCAAAGAAAAGTGCACTCAAATAATCCATCAAATTTAAGTCTAATTATGTACTTATAACGACACACCCAAAACCGACAAAAGGTACCGAGTTTAGAAAATTTCAATTTTTAGGCATACAAAGCAACGTGCATAATAAAAATTAGCATATGCGAAAACATCTGCTTAGCCTAAGTAGATGAAGAACGTACATACATACATGCCCTGCAGGAAATGGGACTAGTTTGTAGCTAACTATTAACTAACTAGATTTAAAATTTGTTTTGTCACAGCTAATCAAAAGTTAAGTATTTATCGAACTCCCGCAAAAAAAAGCTAACTAGAAGTGGGTTATTTTAATCAATTACTTTAATTAATTTACTTATGGGCCTAACTGCGCAGCAATTCCAAAGCCGTATGTATGGAATCCCCGATTTGATATTTGAGTTGATTCTATTTATTTGATTTAAGAGTCTTATCAATTATTCAAATCACAGTTGGTTGGAAAATTGCTACAAAAATGACTTACACAAGGAACAATTATTATGTATTTATATGATTAAGCCAATAGGGATGAGTACTTTAATTTAAATACAAACACATACATACATACATACAATAAGTAGTGGGCTTGTTGATAAATGTTTTTGGCGCTGCACATTGCATTGGACAGTGTAATTAATTGGTTCGGTAAACAAAGTTGGATACTTGTGTACGTACATATGTACATACATACATACTTATATTGGGACAAGTATGGGTGGCATGCGTACTTGACATTGGCATATTGTGCACTTACACACATACATATATTTGTATGGATTTATGTAGCCGGTTTAATTAATCGTGAATTGAATATATTTCACAGACGTTGATGCAAAGATATTCAGTCTACAAATAAATTAATATATATCTCTACATCTATGAAAGTACATATGTATGTATGTATATATGTTTGTAGGTATGTATGCATGACATTTTTAATTACAACAATGTAGTTTTGTATTTATGGAAGTTCAATAGCGATAAAAACATCAATCAGCCTATCGAATCGTTATCCCTTCCTTTGTAAACTCTGGGTTATCTTACCTACAGACATTGTACTTCGTGTCGTAAGTCAAGGGCATAGCATTTAAGAAAATTAAACGATGAATTAGAAAATTTCTCAACTTGTTCCTACACTTTTAAGCCCTAACCATAGTTTTCTTACTTATGCATATGTATGTACAGTAGGGGGGTCCAAAACTAAACAGAAAAATCTTCTTTTTGGCATTTTCTTGCTGCCATCGCCAGAATTATAGAAAATGGAAAATAAGGAGACTCGTATGTTTTTCTTTTGAAATCGGTGTTACCATTTAACCGTTGCAATGGGCCTTTCAAGTTTTCCATATATTTCATGCGTTGAAAAGAAATTTTTTCGTGAAATTGCTACAAAATCTTGAAAGATAAATATTGTTTGATCGAATTTTTAATTGCCTTCGCAAATCTTTCAACAGTAGAATTATGAAAAAAATTTCACTCTAAAATTTTACTATTTTCTCAAACCGCCTGGTTACCAGAAAAAATAAGTGTGTGCTTTAGCTTACACCATAACCATACTTTTTACATTTATATGGCTAATTTTTTACATCAGTTCAACAAACTCTAATATATATAAATATTTATACATAAATGTGAGTTAAACAGCGCAATCGCTTAATAAATGTACTAATGAATTAATACATGTCCTTATATTACAAAATGTGTCCCCACTTCCATTCATGTTTGAAAACCTAAGTTTTTTCATAAGTCAAATTCTGATAGCTAATTTTTTAATTGTTGGAAGTCTTGCAGCTAAAATTTTTGCAAGTAAGAATTTATATCTATCAACAGATCTTTCACATTTGGAAAATGTAAAATAAATAATACTGTGATTTATTCTTGTTTTCTTCTAACTATGTATTATTGAACCAGGATTCTTAAATATATTTGTGAAATTTCAAATATTTTTTTGTGCGATATATCGATATTTCAAAAACGATACTAACGATACGACGATTTTTTCAATTTCGCCATTTCGTTATATCAAAAAGCGACATTTTTGAAAATATTTTTTACTACCCTAATGTACATACATACATATGTAAGTCTGCAGTATGTTAGTTTTGCTTCTTGCTGCTTATAGGTGGGTGTGTTACGTCGATTGTTGTGTTGTTGTTGTTTCAAATGTACGCTTGTGGCTGAATAATTGTCCATGTAGTGAAATTTATTTATTAAATGCAAACAATTTTTTCCCGTTCGTTTTCCTTCATTAATTTTTACTCATCTTTGGGTAGGTGCGATTACTTAGAAGAATAATTGCGGTTTGCTCGATTGTCGTCAGCGAGAATGAATAAATATGCAATTGGAATGGTTTATGTAAACACATTACACTGCCTCACATGCCATTCAAATCAAACGCTTCCTCTTCCAAGCGAATCATACAATTTTGTCTTTTTTATGACTGACTCCGAAAAATTGTGGTTTTGTTATGTTTTTGGTTAAAACTTGGGCGGTATATTTATGAAAAAATAACAAAAAATCTCGAATTTAGCTCGAAAAAATTCCGAATATTTAAAAAAAATCTACACGTGTTTTTTTTTTTTTTGTATTTCCATCTACATATGTATACTTGAGCTAAGCTCTATATATTAGTGGAACGAACTGAAAACATTAAATTTGTTCAACAATCACTTTGAACACTTGTAAATAACTTACTGAGAACTATTTTTAAAATTTTCACTTTGTAAAACAATATGCAAAGCCATAAAAAATTAAGAAATCAACAGACGATTAACACTAAAATCACGTTTACAAACTAAAAATAAATGATCCATAAATTCTGGCATTCATTCACCAAATACACAATTTAGTAAATGTGTATGTACATAAATTTGAAAAAAAAACATTTTTTCGTTTTTCTTTGTTTTGTTTTTAAATATTTATGGCTAGGTATATGAAATCCCACTACAAGTGCAGTAAATAAATACAAATTTGAATGAATAAATACGCTGCAGTAAAAGTGAATTTAGTTATTATTAAGGAACAATTACAAGTTTACAAATACATTTTTTGTAAATATGTATATACAAGACTTGAATGATCGATAGAACCAAGGCGAATTTATACAAGGTGGTGTTGATGGCGAATTAAATTTTCGCCGCGGTACTACTGAATGTCAAAATGATGTGTTTGTTGTAAGCAAGGCGAATTCATTTTACAACAAACACATCATTTTGACATTAAGACGTACCTCGGCGAAAATCTAAATTCGCCAGCAACACCACCTTGTATAAATTCGCCTTGGATAGAACACTCTGTAGTACCTACATATGTAGTATGTAGTAAGATCTGACTTTACCGCATAAAAATTAGTTGTATGCATTTAGCTACTGTTTGGTTTGCTTGAAATTATTTGATTACTCCTGATTAGTATTTTGCCTATTTCATACTGGAAAATTTACCACATTCTCTTTCTTGTTTGTTAGGATGAAACTGCAATCTTTCGCCAGCCAGAATATCACCGCAACGCCTATTGGGCCT
>NW_023458555.1:34887050-34909222 GCF_013731165.1 Rhagoletis pomonella | reverse complement strand
CTTTAATTTACAGTTCAAACTGTCAATGTGGCAACATTGGAATGCAGACAAAACAATTTGGAAAATAGTTGAAAGTTTTAATTTAATTGAGTTTAAGACTGTTTTCTAATGAAAAATTTTGTGGAAAAACAACAATAAGTCTTGGAAGTTAGAGCTGTTATTAAATTTTTTTTTTCACTTTTACTTTGCCCTGTAGCTTTCGTTTTTTTCCTACCGGGTATTAATGCATCTTATTATTATTGTAGCATACTTTTAAGCGTCATACCACTGATGTATACAATATACTCGTACAATGCAAAAGTATGTATCGGAATTTCTGTAGAAGCTTGAAAGTTTATGTTGCGTACGTGACATCAGAAGAAGGCTGTGCTTGACGATGACGCTCAGATTGTGGGCAGTGAAGGGTGAATATGTAGTTCGGAGAGCTAGCTGACTGACAAAATGAGGTCGTAGAAAGTTACCTACATATATTTATATATGAATTAAGTTATTTTAGAACTCTTCCGACCCCAGATATATTTGAGTATTCGGTTATTTTACTGAACTTCTGCGTTAAAAGTTTATTGGCTTCTGCTCTTACTGTCACTTGCTGTTGACCATCAACATTCTCATTCCTTCGAGTCGCCAACACTAAATAAATATTTTGTTTTTATTTTTGCTCCTCTTTCCCTACTGCCACCACACTGCATTGCCGTTAGCTGCTTGCATTTGTCTTTTTTTGTTTTAATCTTTGAGAGCCAACATTGAAAAGCAGCCCTTGAGTGAGCGTGAGAGCAGGGGAACTATGCTGATGCTTATATATGGACATTAGGGTGGTCCAAAAATGCATATGAAAAAAATAAAGTCGTAATTTTTAAGCCTCACCCCCTAGGATTGTTATATACAGAAAAAATATGCCCATATTTTCTATTTTTTTTTTTTAATAAAATATTCAGCGGTCGCGTTTTATGTGGGAAAAAAACAACTGTCGTAGAAATCGTATAAAATTCTTAAAAATCAATACTCTGTTTCTTTTCAGGAGATTCCCAATTATAATACAGAATTATTTATTTAACCTTTTTTTCATAGTAAATATATGTTATAGATCCTGCAAAATCCACAGAAAATGCCAAAAAATGCAATGGTCGGATAAATTACTACTTTTTAGTATTAAATAATGGTTAAATAAATAATTGGGTATTGTTATTGGAAGTCTCCTAAAGCGAACTAGAGTTTTCCGATCGAAAAATATTGATTTTTAAGAATTTTATACCATTTCTGCGAAATGTTGTGTTTGCCTATATAAAATACATGGACAACTTTGAACGCTTTGAGCCACCGCTAAACATTTTTTAATAAAAAAAAAAAATAGGAGTATATTTTTTTCGATATAGAACAATCCTACGGGGTGGGAGCATTAAAATTCCGACTTTACTTCACTACTTTGTTTTTTTTTGGAACAAAATCAAGGGGTACCCCATGATGATGCTATTTTAAGGACCACCTTAGTGTGCATATTGAGATACATACTGACATAAATGCTCGGCTAACTGCCTGGCTTGGCTTGGCCAGGCGCCGCAGGTGGCGCGCTGATATGTAACGCCTGATAAGCGACTATTTACCGTCAGTTGTTAGTGAGCATTCATTGGATGTACATACATGTTGGTGCGCTTAGAAATCTTTGAGTAACCTATTAAAAGTCATTGATATGAAATTACTAAATTGATGCTTGGCATTTATTTAATTAAAAATTTAAAATTTGAAAGTGCAATTTTGAAGAAAAACTCAGCTAACATCAAGTATAAAAAAGTAAAAGGTGCCGTAATGAAACTTTGATTTTAATTGTTGGAACTATTTTACTTGTGGTTAAAAAAAAAGTTGTATGAAGAAAGTTTAACTTAATTATTTAACAGCCGAAATTTGATTTTATTGTGCTAAAAAATTATGCATTTTTAAAATACTTTTTTCTTCAAAAGCTGCCGTTCTTTCAATTCCAACGCTTACCTGTAACCAGCGCAGAATCACAGCGAGGCGCACAAAGAGTGGCTAAAAATTTGCTAAAACGCAATTACAGAAATTTCTCGCGCCTTAAACGCAAATGCGTTTACATTTACAACGAAACTGCATTTTTTTCTCTTTAAACTTTAGACTTCCAAAAAACGAAACGTGCAAAGAAATTACACACAAACAATTTTTGAACTCAAAAATACATACATATTTATAAAGTGAAAAATTAATTCCCACAAAAGCAATAAATTTCCAATTAATTGCAATTAACTCGCGCAATCAGCAACCTTTTCAACTCATTTGTGTGGTAATTCTCTGATTTCCTTGCATTTAGTTATCTTAACTCTGATAACACAGCCGAATTATGGAGAAACACGCAACAACACCCAATCATGCTGTGGCAGCGGCTCAACCACATCATCAACATCACCAGCACGCCCATCAGCCGGACAAGATAAGCGTAAGTTGTAATGGCATTGTACATAGCAAATAAATAAATAGTCTGTCCAAAAAAAGTGCCTTCCTAGTCACCCACCTGCCTTTTCTATCCACCACTAATTATCTAGTACTCTGTACTTTGCAATCATTTACTTGGCCAAACATACTACAGCCTCCTCCAACTATTTACCGCTGATAATGAAACCATTCCAAGTGTGCACCACAAACATTCAGCCAACATTATTTAGTATCACACACCAGTGCCGTGCAGTTTCCGTTCATCTAATCACCTTTTTTATCTCCTATTTTCCACAAAGCTCATCGCCGTCCTTTGTCGGCGCTTAAGGATATCTATGTAAATGGGGGGCGGGGGCGCGGGCGCATAGAAATAACTACTAACTACCTATAGCTGTGGGCATTTTGGAAGGCGTGCTAGGGTCATGCAGGCGTTTTAATGCTTAATGGCACACGCACATACAGAATCGCTCTTCTTTGAGTAAATATGTTTGGATGTATGTATGTACGTGTACCATGCTGTTTATAAACAACCTGATTCTCTGTTTGTCTGCGTCTTTACTTAATGCGCCCATTTATGCGCTGTGTTTTTTTGTTGGTTCATCGGATTTCTTTTCCTTCAGTCTGATTGCTTTCCTTAATAAACGGTTTCATTTATCAATTTTATTTTGGGCATTTTTGTGAAAAAGTAAATTTAGTTATTTTTCTTCTTACTCTTTTTTCTAGGCTTATATGTATGCCATTACTAACTTACCCAGGGCTCTTCCATACACCCGTTAGGTACAAAGAATAGCACAAATTAAAATTAGGGTTTCTCTAAAGTATTTTTTCATATTAAAAACAATTTCCAAAAATTTTTAATCTTTGCGATTTGGTGAGAAATTTTCTCGCTTTTTCAAATGCAAAATCAATTTAAAAAAAAAAAAAAAAAAAAATTTTTTTGTTATACCACACCGGAAGTGAAAAAAAAAAATTGGGAAACTTCGACCATTTTTTTAATTTTTTTGTTTTCAAAATATTGCCTTATAGCATAATTCTGTATCAGTAACAAATTTTTGTTTTTACTGACAAGTTTAAACTTATATACATATACATTATATATTTTTCTGTAAAAAAGCCTGTGACAAGAATTTGTCACTGATACAGAATAGAACCGTTAGATATAATTATAATACCCTAAAAGTTTTACAGTGTGATCTGCGTTAGTGGGGGAGATACTTTAATTTGTTCACATATACCTCGCACTAAGTAAGTATGATGCTACGTACAGTTTAAAAATTGGTTTGGCACCGACCGCTTTACAATCTCCACTCAAATTCTGTCCAGTCACGATTTTGTAGATAGTTTGTGCGATGCCCTGGACACTCTGAAACCACAAGTACAATTACCCAAAATATGAAGGAGTTCTAAAGCATCAGCCTTTTTCCTTGTCCGCTTGACGCGAAATTCCCCAGAAACATGTTTTCTAAATACCGAACAATATACGAATATTTTCATGCAATATACTAAATTTCAGGCAGTTTAATATTTCATCATATTTTTATGTACCGCTTGTCATTGCGAGATTACCTGTTGGCTGCTGTGAAACGTATAATATAAATTTAAAAGTTTTAAAAAGGAATTTGCTGGATAAAAAATACAATAAAAAATTAAATATTAATAGTGGTTAGCAGTGCGCTCCACCATTCTGCATGGCATGGGTACGAGTTCAGTTTACGACCAACATCAAAAATGAGGTTATCAAGGACCTCATTTCTGGTTCCTAATAAGAAGACGAAATCAGGCTCACTCTAAAAAAAATAATTTATTTTAATGAAAGAAAATAAATAAGAATGAGCTTTAGTCTTACCAAACGAAATCCATCAGGCAATTTGTATTATGCTCAAACATGAAATATTTGTTTTGGATTATTTATTCTCGGTGTCTCGAATACTGTTCATACGTGTTCAGCGCACGTGCACCAGTGTTTATTATTATTATTTTTTTGCATTTTACAAAAATTTCATAAAAAAACAAAGAAATAATACGAAATTCTTTAGTAAATAGTACGAACGTACTAAAGATCTGATGTCTCCTAATGGGGGTTTCGGCAGCTTTCTCTCTCTAACAAAAAACTTCACAACAGACTAAAATCTACGGTTGACTATCTTTGACTTTATTTTTATACTACACTTTTTCTATTCAATAGCTTTGTTAATTTTTATCTCAGTTTTGATTCTTAAATGTGTTTATGGAACTTACGTATGAATTTAGGCAAAATACATATGTATACTTACAGCGAAATACGCAATTGACGTATTGGAACAGATGGCTAAGCAATTATTTTCGGGGGCTTTCATTCAGAAATACGTGACTGGCTTCAAACGCAGCACTTACACTTCTCCCTGCTTTACTCTACAATACTCGTATAATATGTATGTATATTAGGGTGGTCCTTAAAAAATCAAATGAAGGATTTCTTTTAAGTCTCACCCCCTCAATCGCTAATACCACTGTCACAGATATAGCATATAAATCTTGGGCCCGATCGGAGATGGTTAAGGCGTGTCGCACAGTGGGCAAAGTACAGACTCCTCCATAGAGACTCAAAAAATTAAAATTAATTTTTTTTCATCTAATACCCAAAATCATTACTACCATAGTCGAAGATATCACATATATGTAAATTTTGGTTAGAGTCAAAGGGCAGATGCCTCTAAGGACTCAAATAATTAAAAATATTTTTTTTTTCATTTCATGCCCAAAATCGATATTATTAAAGTCGAGGATATCAAATATAAATTTTTGTTCCGATCGGAGTCGGTTAAGACGTCTTCATAGGGTAATCTGAACTTTGTCCCCTGTGCGACACATCTTCACCGACTTTAATCCGGACCAAAATTTATATGTGATGTCTTCGACTATGGTAGTATCGATTTTTGGATATTCTACGAAAAAAAATTAATTTTAATTTTTTGAGTCTCCATAGAGGAATTTGTGCCACACGCCTCAGCCGTCTCCAGCCGGGAGCAAAATTGTATATGTGATATCTTCGAAATTAGTAACATCGACGTAGGGTTTGAGGCTTATATTACGTTCTCATTGAGCCATTAACTCGAGTTTAACGTTTTGAGTTTATGAACAACTGTCAAGCGTTCACATTGGGGTGTTTAAGAACCTCAGAGTTTAATTTGACATTTTTTTGTTTACTTTTTCTTATTCTCATTTAGTCTGTTCCCGTACTACAGGAGTTAACATACACACACATAAGTCTAGAATACCAACCGTTTAGCTATAAAAAAAAAAAACAAGAAATAAGGATCGATAGAACTTTTTACGCTAATTTCAACCATAACAAAATTATTTGGTGCAAATAAAAACCAAAGCCAATAAAAGAGGTTAAAGTTCAACTTAACTATTTCTTATGTGTTTAATATCTCGGAAACTAGTTAACCGATTAAAAAATTATTGATGCTAGTTTCAACATAATTGAAATACCTTTTATGCAAGGTATATACTATAACCAGTTTTAGAACTAATTTTATATAAACTACATTTAAAAATATATATTTTTATTTTATTTTGTTTTTTAGTATTTCTGGACTAAAAATATAAAAAGGCATATAAATTATATATATACATGAAAGAAAAATTAATTATCTTTATTTTGAAGTCATTAGTTTTTTAATAGGTTATGTTGTTCTGAAGATATTAATATTAAAAAAAATCAGAAAATTTAACTTTAACCATTGATATCTTTTTTATATTTTAATTTTGCCAGGTAATTTTGGTAGAGTTGAAATCAGCACAAAAAGTTCGGTCGAGCCACATTTTTGGTTTTTGCATCGCTAGATTGTTGATATTCTAGACTTACGTGCACAGAACGACTTCGGACTAATTCTGATTAAATCCTGCAGTACGGGAACAGACTAACTGTCGGCAAGTTGGTTGCAAGTTTGGATTATCAAAGACACAAACCGAATCGGGTCAAAAAAAAGGGTTGCATTCGCATAAACTCCAAATAAAAGTGGTGTTTAAGGAGAGTTTAACGAAATTTTTTGTATGGTAAACTCCAAGTTTAAGAGTAGAGTTAAGGCTTAAACTCCAAAATGGCCCATAAACACGAGTTAGTGGCTCAATGTGAATGCCTTATTAGGAAATCTGATATAAAAATTTGATTCCTACTTTTAAAGACCACCCTAATGCATATACATATGTACGCCTACCTTATCCTTAATCCTTACAAATTAGTACGTATTTACTATTGTGAAAGTATCATTTCCGAATTGTTTTACGCTTTACCTCTCGATATCCTTTTATCCAACTTCATTTATCATTTGCTGTCAAAGAAGCTTTAACACATTTATCGCTTTCGTATAAGCTATGAGGTGGAATATTTTGCGTGATAACCTTACTTATCGGTTTTATTTAGGAGCGGGCCTTTAGAAGCAGTGGGTAAGCAGAAAATAAGGCGAACAAACAGAAGAAACTTGCAAACAAGACATAGGGCTTTAATGAACAGAAGAAGGAATAATTAAGTAAAAAAATAATTAAATATTTGTTAAGTAGTTGATTGCCAAAGAAATTTAGAAATTTTCTATCGTCTGAAGAAAGTAGGTATCTGCATTTCAAATGCTCTCATTGATATTACTTAAAAAGAAACTTGAAGCGCTATTTAGTAACTTAATTTTCTTCCCGTTTTTTGATGTTTCCTTGCAGTAGCGACATACGTACATATGTATATGTAGGTATATTGGAATGTGTATATAATATTTATACATATGTAAGTATTTGATTTCTAAGTAAAACTTTCGTTTCATTTGCGCTGGCAGTTTTCTTTTCCTTATTAAATTCGTTCGCTTCATTAGACTCATCAATTTATATGTAAATATGTATAAAAATAAATAAACTGACATTACATTAGTTTCAATTACATTTATATCCACAAAAGTATCAATTACGCTACGCAATTTGGACATCCGTTTTCAGTATGACAGCGCAAGAAGGGGGGGAAAAAAAGCGCAAGAAGCCATTTGCTTAAAATCAACGCATCCCTTAAGGGCGTCTGGCATTACTTTGAGAAGTGTTTAAACACAAATTTTGTCTGCTTCAATTTCTTCATTTCCCCGAATTACTTCTCCTTTCTGCTTACCAAAAACGCTATGAAAATTTATTGAAACTTGGTGAATTATCTGCGAGGGAATGAGCACTTTAATGCCGTCTATATCAAAAGTGTCCATTCTCAAAACAATAAACAAAAACACTAGGGCGCTTCTCATCTGTCCATGTTTTGCCTAGCTTAACGGTATTGAGCAAGTCGTTTATTCTTCTAACTACGCAGCAGCTTTTATTCTATTACAAATTATTTTATTCCAAATATCTTAAGGCTATGAGCGTTGCGTACTTCCTTCCGTACTTCCTTCGTTTTTATTTAGTTTTTGTTGCGTTGCTTTTATTGGCTTTTCATATTAATTTCACCCAAATTTACTGCTAAGGAAAGGCGTTTAAGTGGATCGCTTTGATTTTTCTTTTAAATTTTTATGCGAATATAAGTTTGTTATGTTTGAATATTTGTATTATACTGAGTTACAAGTTTGAACACCTACGGGATATTTATATATGTACATACAGTGACGAACAAAAGTATTGGCACAGTGAATTTTTCGCAATATACGCAAAGTTTTTTATTCAAATTTATTTTCGATAGTTAGTTAATTTCACACCAAAAAACATAGTAATAAAATCTCTAAACTTTATGCAAAGCTCAGGAAAATTCCATAAATTTGCACACTAACTTGCAACTTTCTATTCGGTTCTTTTAGAAAAATTCTAAGTATGCAGTTTCATAGTCCATTCAATTTTAGTTCGACAAAATGTAAGTTTAAAGTTGCTAGAGAATCGCGTTGATTTTTGGCAATTTTTTTAGTGGAAGGTATTGCTCATTCTCTCCATACAAACAATAACTGTCGAATATACTTTGTATGGAAGAACTTGCGTGAAAAAAATTACCAAAAATCAACGCGATTTTCTTGCGACTTGAAACTTGCACTTTGTTATACTAAATTTGAATGGGCTATAAAAGTGCATACTTATAAATAAAAAGTTGCAAATTAAAGTGCAGATTTAATGAATTTTCCCGAGTTTTGCATAAAGTTTACGAGATTTTATTATTTGAATTTGACTTTTTAAATACGTGGCAACCCTCCTGAATATAATTAAGAAACAAAGCCTTTTCAAACCCATTTCGGTTTTAAAAATTCATTTAACTTTTTAATTATTTTAAATATAAATTTTTAAACAGGTGGCAAACCTCTTCAAAAACACCTCAAAAATATTTTAAATGTTGAATCTAAAGATTTCTTAATTTCATATAACTTGTGCGTAGTTTAATTGACTTCGAATTTTTATACATTAACTTTTTGAAATTTGGCAACTCTTATTGCACATTTACAAGCCAAGTACTTCAATTTAACTCCTCATTTTTGAAAATCGAATGATCAATGAATATGCAGATCTGATAAACTGGACAGAAAATTTTCTTCGCGTATTACATGTGTGTATGTTTGTATGTGGTATTAGTAGGCGATGGGCATAAGCTTCAGTAGTTACTGATTTATCGCAGTTTTCGTATTTCTATAGATTTCCGTTATATGGGAGGAGGGCGTGGTTATTTTCCAATTTCAAGAATTGTCAACAGGTTTTTTTGTTAAACTCTAAGCAAATTTTGTACCGAGTTTGGTGGGGTTCGGCGAAGCGGCTACAGGATAAGTGATAAGGATAAGCGGTACAACGCCCATTACATGTATGTATATGTCTATGTCCATCTCGATTCCTTTAGGCTGTTACAAGCAACCGTTATGGGAACAAAGTTATAATACCCTTGTGTACAAGTGTGCTCGATGCACTTTAATATGTGCTAAAGATTGTGGACCTCTAAACGGCAGCCTAATATTTCGACCAGCTTTTACGATTCTTCGATCATTGTGCGACATGTTTATGCTTATGGTGAACTTGGAATTATATCTAGTTCATTTTAGATTTATTGAAATTCAGATAAATACTCATAATGATTAGTAGTTTCCCACGCTCCATCTATATAACAACTTTGCTTTGGTGATACAATTGGCCACAGAGAATTACAAATCAAGGAATAAGCTTCATTACTTGACGGCATCCCTGCGCATATGTGTTTGTAAGTGTACATATTTATTTGTGTTTTGGCTATTGTCTGAAACTAATAGTCTGTTATTACATTTGTATAGTATGTACACACATATATGTATATACATATATGTCTGCGATATCATATTTTATTCCCCATCTCGTATGTACTTCTGTGCAAATATAGATTACAAAAAGAAAACATTTACGTCGTTAAATAAATTTTTTTCTTTTGTCTCCACTAAGCTAAATAATAGCTAACATTAATAAAACGTTAACAGCTCAAATGACTTGTAATAAGCTGAATAGATTGCATTACAGAATTTATCCCGAATGTTATGTTTATATGTACATTAGGTTGGAACACTCTCTATAAATAATAAAAATCGGTGATGTTTTTTCCTATGGATACGTTTTCGAGATATTTGCAATTTACCGTTATTCAGCTTAAAGCAAAAATTGGTTCCTTTCAATCACGTATATATTACGAACCAATTTAAAAATCTTAATATAAAATGAAAGCCAATGAAATTCTCCATAAACCGTATGTATATCTTTTTCCGATAGGGCTTATAGTTTCTGACAAATTAATTAATCATTTCTGCCTTTTTTATTTTTTAATGAAAAAATGAAAAAAATCAAACTTTAACAGAAGAAAAATTTAAAAAATAACAGGTTCTGTGCCAAATTTTTGCATTTGCACTTAAGCCTGTTCTATTGCAAAAAAAAAAAAAAATAAAAATCGAGTTACTGATGAAGAAAATCGATGTATAAATACGAAATAATGAGTGGTCAAATAAAAATGCGCAAGATTATTTGTAACTATGAAAATTGAGCTCGAACGAATGTTACTCATACGCCGCGTACACCTAAGTAACACGCTTTTATGCTCATATTTCATACAAAAAAACTTTGCGCATTTTTATTTGACCACTCATTATTTCGTATTTATCCATCGATTTTCTTCGTGAGTAACTTGATTTTTTTTTGTAACAGAACAGGCTTTAGTAGAAATGTAAAAATTTGGCACAGAACTGTTTTTTTTTTTAATTTTTCTTCTGTTAAAGTTTGATTTATTTTTTATTTTTGAATTGGTTCGCAAGATATACGTGATTAGAAGGAACCAATTTGTTTTTAAGCTGAATAACGGTAAACTACAAATATCTCGAAAACGTATCCATGGAAAAAAAATTAACCAGAATTTCGGAATCACTGAGCAATTCTACATAGAAATTGGATAGTGGCGTCTGGAGAACAAAAGCCAAATTGAAATTTGTGATCCAGTGTTATTGGACATTTTTATTTGACCATTCAAAACATGTTTATTTTTGCATCGATTTTCATCGTTAAGTTTATCAGCGATATAAAGTTTATAGCAAAAACGGTATACAGCGGCGTTTTTTTGCGTAACTTCAAAACTTACCATACAGTGTTATTAAAAGTTTTGTAAGTCGATTTTTTTGTAAAATTTGACACTTCTATCCACTGGTGTGTTTTTGTTTTTTTTTTAAGCAGGAAGAAAAGGTGAAGAATTTAAGCCCACTTGCACAAAATGTCCATCGATACAGAACCACGGATAGTGTGATAAAAACCATTTTGCGTCAAAAAAACTGCCTACTACTCCGATTTCATCCATTCATGTAAAGAAGAGGGTCCCATATTGGGCACTCTTAAAATGACAAACCCTACATTAGTCTGTTGAAAAATTTATTTTCTTTTGGAATTTTCTAATAAATAAATCATCAAAAGTTAATACATACATATGTATGTATTTATGTATGGATGTAGGTGAAATTTGTTTGAAGAAAAAAAAAGTTTTTTTTCGCAGACTAATTTGAGTTTTTACACTTTAAAATGAACTCAATATGGGGCCAAAAATTGTATGCCTTCACTTTCATGTCACTAATTAATATAATGCGAGTATATATGTAAGTATTTAGGATGTTACTGCTCCTAGAATTAAGCAAAACAAAAATTAAAGCACATCAAAGAATAAACGGATCTGTAGAGACTGCAAGAGAATTTCAGCATCTTTTGTATAAAAAATGAAAATGTCACTAATGGCCTTTTGCTATTGATATGTTATTAAACCTCATTAGAAAATTTGAAACGCTGTAAAATTAAATACAAACAAAAGTGCAACTGATTGATCTTGTAGCCTCAGCGTCTAATCCAGCTCAAAATTTTCCTAATATATGTATATGACCGTATGCTTGCTATTCCGTTATTCCCATTCCATCCTAAAAGTGTAGGCATCATAAGTCAAATATGAACTTTATTAAAGCTTTAGCACAGCTTCAGTCATTCATAATTTATGTCTGATTCTCATTATCTGCTCCCGCCAGAATATGCGACTTCTTTGATTGATGCCCAGAATTCAATTCCCTTCGTTGAGCGTACGTATCAAAAGGAGCCAAACATTTATGTTTGCCAATCAAATAATATGCCATATTTTTTATTAAATGACGTATGCACATACATACGTATTTGTATGTGAGAGGCATAAAGATTGGCACATGGCAAAGACATATAAAGGATATGCCGGCTTTGGCGAAAAATATTAAGTGCATATATGAAAATATACTTATGTACATTGGAATATCCATATTTGTACATATGTAGATATCTATGTACGAAGGGCAGCACTTTAGGCATCCTGACGCATGCGTTAATTCTTTTTGATTTTTAATATTTTCGAGCTGTGTTGGCGCAATACAATACGTGACTGCTTTATTAACTTTAAGACAAATGTGAATGGAATCAATTTACTTACATATGTATGAAATTCTACACTGCACATACATATATATGTATACAACGACATGGACATAGTGCAGCGAATTAAAGCCTGATTATGGCAACTTAACTTACCTTAACGGAACGTAGAGAATCAAAACGAAACAGATTTCGACGTGGCATTAAGTTATGTTAAGTTTCGGCTGTTCAATTATAAGCAACATCCATTTAACAGAATTTTTAAGTGAGAGCCATAAGTTACGTTAAGTTGCCATAATCAGACCATTAAAATACAGCGGTTCCGCTGGCGTGGCCATGTCGTTGGAATGGACAAAGACGCTCCAGCTCTGAAAGTATCAATTACCAGTGTCAAGTATCAAGACCAAGTGGACCAAGGACTTGGCTTCACTTAGCATTTCCAATTGCCATCAGTTGGCACAGAAGAGAAACGTCTGGCGTGCTTTTTATGAACTCGGCCAAAATCGCAGCAAAGAAGAAGAATAAGATATGTGTCTCGTAATAATGTAATGTAATAAAATAAATTTCATATCATTCAGGCGATGCCGTTTCGAGCAGGCTGGGCACTTTATGGTTACAATTACATTTTGTTTACTTAGGATTACGATGACTGTAATTTTAATCCCGAAAATTTTCAGTAAATTTGTAATTATAATATGCTTGATTGCGAATACTTTAATTGTAATCCTCAAAATTTAACGATTACGACTGCTAACCACTACACCACAGCGGCCGCTGCGTAACTGTATTACTTGAACTTTAAATCAATTTTACATACTTACTTTACGGTGAAATTTCCGCTCATTTACTTAACTAATAGACCTCTACAGAGTATCAGAAAATCGCAATCAACATTTGCTTGATTACGATTACATTATGTAATTGTAATCATAATATTTTTAGGATTATAATTAAAGTATGCGTAATCGTAATGGTTAGGATTGCAATTACGGTATTCGTAGTCACGTATTTCATGTTTACAACAACAACAACCATAACAATAACAAAAAGAAGTGAAATTTAAAAGCATTGTGAATATTACAAAAAAAAAAAATCCGCGCATGTATACTTGTTTGATTCACTGTATATATTTATGTACATAAGTAAAAATGTGAGGCGCAACTTGCCAGTATAAGTTAGTTTTTTTTTACATATATTTTGGGCGCGCATACAATTCTCTTCGTACAATTGGGGAGCCTTAAGTTTATGCCGCCTTTAAAACATGTCATGTCAAATATATGCAATCTATATCAAATGTCCTTTCTCACCCAGCAACGCAATCAATTTCAGTGAACTATTTATAAATTATTTTATCATTGACGCTTTGAAAGAAAATTGAAATTTTTTTGGGTATACATAAGTACATAAGAGTATACCTACTTTTTTCAAAGGCTTTACTATGCAACGATATCCAAGAATTTATTTTACTATTGCCAGCTGCTATGGAAGAAAAGAAGTAAAATAAGAAGAAAACACGCACTATAAATAGAGTAAAAACTGAAAACTTTTTCAAAAAGCACAAAGCGAAAAGTGAAACGACCAAACCCTTCAGTTACAAAACAACAACAAAAAAACGCAACCCAAACAAGACACCAAAATGAAGCAAATGGAAAAAATAGTTTAAAAAAATCGACTGTGAAATGCGCATCATTGAATTGTAAGCCAGCAGTTGAGGGTTGTGTGTTTGGCTGTGGGACTTAGAACATCCTTCATTGAGGTCAATGAGTAAATGCATAGAAACATCATACACATATGTATGTACATATATGTATGTATGTACATTTGTGCAAGTAATTTCAGAATGTGGTAAGTCAACTACATACTCTCCGCCCCCAGCATAGTACGAGTAATTACTTACATGAGAATTTTACTTAACCATACATTTGTAACACTAAACAAGGATTATCATAGCAAGAATGTGCACATATGTATGCATGTATGTATGCACATATATGCATGTGAAAGAAAGTATGTGTTTGATTGCTGCAAATGAAGTGTACGCCCGCTGGCTGTGTTCAAGTGTTAGTAGCAACAAGCCGCAGTATTTAGCAGTCATACCAGCATTTGTGGAAGCAAAAACAGAAGCAAAACAAAAAATGTAGTTTGTGTAAATAAGCAGCAGCCATTTCATCTAAATAAGCTCATGCAGATGAGCCTTTTATTCGGCTGCCCCCACCCGCTCACCTCCTCGCTCAGATGAGAGAGGGGTTTCTCAACCGCAACACATGCCGCAGCTGGTCTTTTTGTGTTGCTGTTTATTTGGAGAGAAGAAAAAGGAGAGTGAAATGACTGACACATTTCTACTGTAGCCGTCGTATTAGTTTTAGTCGATCTACATATATATGTACATATACGTGGATACTTATATTGATATCAAGTTTTTTCGTGCACATATTCAAGAGCATATACTATGTAAATATACCTATGTAGTTACATACAGCAAGAGACTTTAAATTAAATATAACTAATATAACACATAAATGAATATGCAACTCTATGCCAGTCGAAAAAATGCAAGAACCTTATTGAAGATTGAAGTCATTTCCTTTTGAAATACTCGATCAAATGACCTAACCTAGAAAAATGACAATCACCACTAAATTCAGCTTACCCGATTGACTAACTTCGATATTTCGATATTTAAGGACGCTAATTTACGCAAAAATTTATACTCACCGCAATCCCATACCTTGTAACGATAGTTTTTGGAAAGATGAAAAGTATATTTAATACGTGCGTCGGGTATCTAATGTTCGGCTTCGCCCGAACTTAGACTGACTTAGACTTTATATTTCTGGGAGTGGAAAGCAGAAAACTAAAATTAACTAAAATTCCATTACATTTCTGCGGGTAACGGGCGTTATAGTAATCCAATCTTTACCATATTTTATACATATTTGGGTTTTTTAATAAAAGATAGAGTACAAACCAAATTTCAAGGAAATCGGATCAAATTTGGTGTTACCGCCCACAAGGGTGGCGGGCGTGGCAATTAGCCCATCTTTTCCATATTTCATAATTATCCTATTTCTAAGAAAAGTGCACGTTAACTATGCTTTCCACCTGGCTCTATATACCAGTCGGAACATTGTGCGCCATGGCGTATGAGTAACTTAAAAGTTTTAATTAACTAGGTTGAATTCACTCCGGCAAACAGAGCGTTTATGTTGTCAATTTTGAATGGCCAGCCGCATATAATATTACCGAAGTACTTTTCAGTCGTGCGAAAAAAATAAAAAAATTAAATTAATTTAACATATCGATGGCTGAGTGGAAGATCGACCTATCTCGGCTGCAGGTCGAAAACGCTCTATCTCAAAAAACTTTTCAAGAACGCCCTATTTCAGAATTTTATTGAAAAACACCCTATCTCAAAATTCGGTTCAAAAACGACCTAACTCACTTCAAAATGTATTGAAAATCTGCTGATATAGGGCGTTTTTGAATCGGCAGCTGAGATAGGGCGTTTTTGAAACGAATTCTGAAATAGGGCGTTCTTGAAAAGTTTTTTGAGATAGAATGTTTTCGAACTGGCTGCCGAGATAGGTCGTTCTTCCACTCAGCCATCGATATGTAGTTAAATAATTGTTTTCGTAAAACTCCAATGAATGGGGTCATATTAATTTAAATAGTACTCGTCTTAGTGGTATGCGTATTTTATTGAAAAAAAAAAAAAATATTGTAAAAACTATGAAGAAGATAAAAACTCATATCGATGAGGCATTTGGCAAAAAAAAGAGCAAAGATTGAAACCCCTGAATACACTTTAATTTTATTAGTGCGTAATATATATGTATGTATATAAATATGTATGGATATGTGATTTTTAGAGGTCGTATCTACTTGCAATTTAGACCTCAATTTGTTCCAAAATATTTTGAAAAGAATTTTAAAACTCACCAACTTTGCTATTTGATTGAACGATTTTTGATGTAAGATAATGCACCCTATTATGCTTACATATGGTTGTGCATATCTGTATGTAGGTAGAAAGAGGAGAAAACCCCATCTGTCATTCTCTGCGAGGATTTATGTTCGTGTAGTTGTGTCATTTCGAATGCGTGTATTCCCATAAGGATTAGCCCGTATATTTTTATATTTTCATACATATACATATGAATATATATATATATATATATATATATATGTAAATATTAATATTCGTACACATATGTAAATTTATTTATACACATATGTACATATGTATCTTCATATATGGGTGTTTCCAGTGAAAAGTCTACCACGAAAAAAAAATAAATAAATTCTTATATCTAATTTATTTGTGGGTCAATTTGGCTTCTTTTTAGAATATATACTGGTTATTTAAGCAGAAACATTTTAGCGCAAAATTATCTAGATAGGTGGCGCCAGGGTCGAGATATTTTGAAAGCCGTATTTATGCTCTGATTTGTTTCAAATTTGATATGTTTCGTTAAAACGTAGTAAGAGATAGATGGGCAATTGTGGAACCGCTAGGTGGCGCTGATGTAAAAATAAAAAGTATATTAGACATTAATTGCATGTTTTCTTTGGAATTTTTTTTTAAATGGAAACTTTAGTATCGTAACGTCAGGCAAGGTCACGTCAGCTGATTAAGCAAAAAGCAGAAAAGATTTCTACATTTAAAAAATTGGCAACTTAACCTTAAGTATTTAAAATATTTCTAAAGAAATTGTATACATATAGGCTTGCCCGATTCGCAGAGTTTTGCAATTTTGTAATCGAAGACAAAATCCACTTCTGTTTTTTCGCATATATTTACTAATGTCTTCAAATCGCTATTACCAACAATTGTAATTTTTATTACTGAATAGAAAAATATTTTTAAAATTTTGACTTTTTAAATTTTTTTGTATGCTACAAATGTCACGTAAAGGTCAGATTGGATATGCCCATATGTGGTTTTTCATGAATAGCTAATAGCTAATGGAGAAACTAGCGTATATTTACACTTTTCAGTGCAATTTTTAGTAACTCAAGCGTAAATGATTTATGGATATAAACGAGCAGATATACATATGTATGTGTGTATGACATATTTACATAGCTTAGCAGCGAACTGCACATAAATAAACTTGTTTTTTTTTTTTAATGCATATATGTATGCATTTATGTATGTTTGTGATTATTTTTCTCTACACACGTGAATATTTGCAGATTTTATATTTAAAACTGCCAACCAGCACATCGCGGCGTATTGTTAACCAAATATTAGCTATCCGGGTGAACTTTAGGTCAAAAGTTTATATATTCATGAACAAACAAAATAAATTTTAACTAACTGAATTTAAATAAAAAAGTTGTAGCACAACAAATAATACGAGTATTTTATCGCATTAAAAATGAAATTAAACACCTAGTGGAAACTTTTACAGGAGGGCAAAAAGTTTAAATCACTAACTAAAAAAAAAAGTTTTTTTTTGTTTATGTAGATATGTATGTATGGGTGTGAGTATGCAATTTATGCTGGTCACATTGTCTATATAAAAACTTCGATATGTACAAGTCATAGTCACTAGTGCTGATGCTGTTTTCGCGACGCAAAGGCTGTGGATTTCATATTTATTCTCTACTCCAGTCTTAATTAACTTACGTTCTACGTACCGATTGAATGATTTGCATTAATTATTACGGTACCATAATTGTGTTTTTTTTTTTTTAAACTTTGGAAGTCTTCAAATAGAATGTTCACATTACACGAAAACGAACAAATCTAGAGTAATTTATATACGTAGTGTACCACCAAATGAAATTAATTACTTTGATTATAAGATGGCGAAAAAATCCAATTTTAAAATTTTTATTTGCATACGCGAAATTCATTCTAAAACTGCTATATACATACATGAAGAACTTCATATACATACATATTTAGTATATGCCTTAAGAATAGTGTGGAAAAATATTCCACGCCAATATTTAATTACTTTCAAATATGTAGCAAAAGTGCTGGCAGGTAGTTGAACACAGAAATCTTCAAAATCAAATGAAAAACCGTCAACACACAAAATAGACGGTGTCCGGAAAAATTTTCCCAGTTGATTGTTATGCAAAAAAAAAATAAATAAATATAAAAAAGCTAAATTACTAAAATTCACATTACGTATAACAGAAATATGTTTAAATGCATTTGAATCAATACCATACATATTATCTAATGTACGAAGCTGATAAAAAATTTCCTGATAACTTCTTTAATCCTTGTGTGTTGGAGCTACTTGGATACATACGCGATTTTTGCATCGAACTTTTTAAATTAGAAAAACGTTCCTTAAAACCCCAGCGAAAATATTGTTTTCCCATTTTTGCTAATATCTTTTTTATTGAAATTCATTTAGTCATTGCATATATATGGTGAAGAAACCCTTTCCCAAAAAAACTTAAAGTTCAAAAGAAAGACCTGAAATGAGAAGTTTGATATCCACTTTTAGAATACATATATAAAAATCTTTTAGTTTGAGTTAAAAGCCTCATAATTTTCTGGAGAAGTAAAAAAACACACAATGAAAAAATCGTAATTTGCTTGTCAAAATCGTCAAATCATCAAAACGGTTACAAATCTGACGACCAAATTGGAAAACTCTAAATTTTTAGACTTATGGTTTCTTCGTCTCATTTTCTTAGAATTACACGTAAAATCCTCCTGTGCGTATAGTCGAAAAAATTGCTCATACAAATTGACGCTTCCTAATGTACATACACGCAGATGTTTCAATTGCAATTTTAAAATGCCCATTTTAGAATCTTCATTTGTTTTATAAATATATTTTTTTTTTGCCCTGTTTTCCAACACGTGTTTCCATTTACGTTATTGAGTGCATTTTGTGAGTGACTGACACTTTGACGTTTACAAGAGTACTCTGCACGTAATTTGTTTGTGGCGTTTTGCCGCTGCAGCTGATACTTTTATTGAAAATCAATTAAGCGGTAGCAATGGAAATAAGCAAGCAAGACTATAAATAACAATAAAACAAATGCGCCTGGTTTTTGCACAACGCTGCAATAATATGCCTCGCCTCTGGGAAAGGGCACAACACTCACACTCTTCATTAAAAATAATACTAAAAGCAAATAAATTTCCAATTAATATTTTCATTAGATTTTCAAAATGGAAAGGTTTGTGGAGATAAATCTTTGGTCATAAGCAATAACCGCGTACGCTAAAAACCCTGAGTTCGTTTTAAACATTTGAATTGTACTTAATGTTAGCCTTATGGGGGAAACCCAAATATTTTCGTCGATAACTTTCTAAAACAGCCTAGCTGGCGAGATGGGGATTTTACATACGCATAGAATATTTAGTAGTTGCAGAATACGATAGCATAACGAGGGCTTAAACGCGAGACAGGCGGGCTACTGCGGATGCCAAGCTCGCCAGCTATGTTTGCTTACTTGTACGAAAGACAACAGCTGGCCATTTTTACCAGTGTTGTTATCGAGAGTTCCCCGGATCCGAGTTGATTCCCGAAAATTTCATGCATTTGTTCGGCTGATTATACGCCTTTTAAAGAGGGAATTGCATGAGTTAATGCAAATAAAGACTGTTTACGCAAATAAGCCAGCCCGTTTGTCAACGACCCACCTGGGACTTAAATGTCATCACTGATGCTAATTCTGACTTTGCAATTGAATAGTAAATTCCTCTGTCAAGCGTTATACAAGATAAGCATTAATACCAACGATGACAGTTAAGTCTTAGGTGGATTTTTATATCAGAGTTTCATTTTTGTGGAAAGTGCCGATAGAGTGTATTGAATATAAGCCCTCGATATATAACTTAATTCTTTCTTGGTTTTACAAGAGAGATTTTTAAGCAAGAAAACACATAATACTGAAAATTACAATTTGAAAAAAAAACCGTTATTATTAACATTGCATTTTCACCAAATTTTGAATTGTAACTGTTTAAGCGCTTGATCGCAATTTCAATACCAATGTCCGTCACGCTGCGGTTGTGATCTCGTTTGATTTTCTGCTTATCCTTTGCCAAGTTCAGAATACAAACTGATTTTTAACAATTCTTCCTTTTCTTTTTTAGAGTCACATTCATGAAATTGAAACAAAATTTTTTTCAATTTCACCCAAATTGGCGCTCGACCACAATTTCCATGACCAAGTTGCAACTTCAACTGAAATTGAGAATAGTGATCGAATTGCGTCCATGGAAACACACTATTAGGCGTCATTATCAAATCGATTTGAAAAAATGAAGGGAAACTTAAATTGGATTTTGAACATGGCTTCAAACCTGGCCCAAGCTCTTCCAAGCTACATCATTGCTGTATAAATTGATACCTAGACTTTGAATATTTGTTGGTTTCAGTCACTCCGTTTTCCAAGTTATGTACACTCCTCGTACAATGTTTAAATTTCCAATAACATTTTCATTTTTAATTCAATATATACATACAATATGAAAATAAATTTCATCTTAATTTTGGATATTGATTTTCACGCCAACCCCTTGAACCCTCTTATATAAGTATGTATGTACATTAGACTGCATCACCAAAAAAGTTGCGGTTTTTCCGCCGGGATTACAAAATTTTTTATACTTTAAGAAGTCCACCAAAATATTTCGAAAAAATATTAAGATTTAAACGAGCTGGACCGATTTGAAAATACCTCCAAAAATGGAGTTTTTTATGAATAAAAACAAAAATATAATAGATTTTATAATTCCGATGGAAAAACAGTACCGGTTTTTTTTTTTAGTATGGGGAGGGATGCAGTCTAATGTACATATATTGCAGCTCAATGTGGAATGCCGAAATCGAAAATACTCGTAATTAAAATTACGTACTTACATACATATGTATGTATGCATCTGCAAACTTTTGTACTTATACCTAAAATAGCACTCAAATGCAGGTACTTGGAATTTGATGCTACATTTGAAATCACTGCCAATTTGAGAGCAGTTCAAGTTTAATTACATATGTTCGTTTGAATGGGTTACATAATTTCGAATTGAGTACAAAATACTTTACTTGGGCTTAAAGTTGCTACATTTACACATTCATGCATACAATTCCTTGCATTTACACACACAGTCATACACACATGATATTGCTGTATAAATTTCGCATCACTCTGTGAGTTATAAAAATATCAATTGCCTTCACGGAAGCCACTTATTTTCACGTTTATTTATGCTTAAGTGCCAAATTGTGTAGACACCTTTGATTTATGTGCTTTTAGTAAATAAAGCACAACTAAATTATACTATAAAGCTTTAAGTAATATAAATATATATTAAGAGCCAACTGGCAACTTTGGCTGTGTGCCGTTATTACTTTAACGAAGTTTGATTCCCATCCAGAAGGTAATGAAGGGACCGAGTGGCTATTTTCTTTACACCGACGGATCCAATATGAATTGCGGTGTAGGAGCGGCAGTCTACACTGAAGTAGTCGGTGTTTCTCTGCCTCTACGTTTGGGAAAGGGCACAAGCATCTTCCAAGTGGGAAGTTCTAGGTATCCTTGAAGTCTTTAAAATCTTAGATAATTGAATCGAGTACAAAAATAAAGCAACAATATATTCTGACAACGGCATACAGACAGACGGTGCGATTAGCAGGAGTATCTCCGGTAATGACACGATTATTTTTAAATGCCCAACTTTGTCAATTGTCATTTTTGCCATTTAGTGCCTTGTGGAAATCCAGTATAAGCAACTAAAACTAGATATGCGCCCAGCCCATCCCAAAAGAAATTAATATGCATTTCCTTCAACTTGCTAGAAGCAAGTATTCAGATATACATATATATGTACAGACTTGTTTGGGTTTTCCTAATATATCATAGATAGTGGTATTCAAAATTGAAGCAACCATCAC
>NW_023458555.1:34881600-34886950 GCF_013731165.1 Rhagoletis pomonella | reverse complement strand
GTGATGGTTGCTTCAATTTTGAATACCACTATCTATGATATATTAGGTAAACCCAAACAAGTCTGTACATACATATTTATATCTGAATACTTGTTTCTAGCCAGTTGAAGGAAATGCATATTAATTTCTTTTGGGATGGGCTGGGCGCATATCTAGTTTTAGTTGCTTATACTGGATTTCCACAAGGCACTAAATGGCAAAAATGACAATTGACAAAGTTGGGCATTTAAAAATAATCGTGTCATTACCGGAGATACTCTATCTGTCTGTCTGTATGCCGTTGTCAGAATATATTGTTGCTTTATTTTTGTACTCGATTCAATTATCTAAGATTTTAAAGACTTCAAGGATAACTAGAACTTCCCACTTAGACGATGCTTGTGTCCTTTCACAAACGTAGATACAGAGAAACACCCACTACTTTAGTGTAGACTCCCGCTCCTACACCGCAATCCATCGTGGATCCATCGGCGTAAAGAAGATAGCCTCTTTACCGGCCGCTCGGTCCCTTCATTACCTTCTGGATGGGAATCAAACTTGGTCGTTACAGTATTGTCCGGCACACAGACATAGTAGGTATGCCAGTTTGCACTTAATATATATATATATTTATGCTTAACGCTTTATAGCATAATTTAGTGATGCTTTATTTACCAATGAAAAATAAATCAAAGGTGCCAACACAATTTGGCACTTTCGTATAAATAAACGTGAAAATAAGTGGCTTCCGTGAAGGCAATTGATATTTTTATAACCCGCAGGGTGATGCGAAATTTATACAGCAATATCATATGTGCATGACTGTGTGTGTAAATGCAAGGAATTTTATGTATGAATGTGTAAGCAAGTAAAGTATTTTGTACTCAATTCGAAATTATGTAACACATTCAAGCGAACATATGTAATTAAACTTGAACTGCTCTCAAATTGGCAGAGATTTCAAATGTAGCATAAAATTCTAAGTACCTGCATTTGAGTGCTATTTTAGGTATACATAAGTACAAAAGTTTGCAGATGCATACATATGTAAGTACGTAATTTTAATTACGAGTTTTTTCGATTTCGGCATTCCACACTGAGCTACAATATATGTACATTAGACTGCATCACTCCCCATACAAAAAAAAAAAAAACCGGTACTGTTTTTCCATCGGAATTATAAAATCTATTAAATTTTTGTTTTTATTCATAAAAAACTCCATTTTCGGAGGTATTTTCAAATCGGTCCAGCTCGCTTAAATCTTAATATTTTTTCGAAATATTTTGGTGGACTTCTTAAAGTATAAAAAATTTTGTAATCCCGGCTGAAAAACCGCAACTTTTTTGGTGATGCAGTCTAATGTACATACATACATACTTATATACATACATATGTACGTACCAAATTCGATCAATAGCGGATGCAGTTGAAAACGGATAGCAAGTAATGCACCAATTAAAAGCACACTGATTCAATGGAATACACCTTGACAGTGAAAAAAGTGCGCTATCAAGAACTTGTGTGCTAATTAAGAGGGTTCAAGAGGTTGGCGTGACAATCGATATCCCAAATTAAGATGAAATTTATTTTCATATTGTAAATGCTTGAATTAAAAAGGAAAATGTTTTGGAAATTTAAACATCATACGAGGAGTATACATAACTTGGAAAACGGAGTGACTGAAGGCAACAAATATGCAAAGTCTAAGCATACATTTTTGCAGCAGTTATGCAACCTGGAAGAGCTTGGACCAGTTTTGACGCCTTACTCAAAATTAAATTTAAGTTTCCCTTCATTTTCTCAAATCTATTTGATAATGACACCTAATAGTGTGTTTCCATGGACGCAATTCGTTCACTATTCTCAATTTCAGTTGAAGTTGCAACTTGGTCATGGTAAAACTATTAGCTGAAATTGTGGTCGAGCGCCAATTTGGGTGAAATTTTAAAAAATTTTGTTTCAATTTCATGAATGTGACTCTAAAAAAGAAAAAGAAGAATTGTTAAAAATCAGTTTGTATTCTGAACTTGGCAAAGGATAAGCAGAAAATCAAACGAGATCACAACCGCAGCGTGACGGACATTGGTATTCAAATTGCGATCAAAGGCTTAAACAGTTACAATTCAAAATTTGAATTGAGAGTCGAAACAAAGAAGGAATTGGGTTATATATCGAGGGCTTATATTCAATACACTCTATCTGCACTTTTCACAAAAATGAGACTCTAATATAAAAATCCACCTAAGACTTAACTGTCATCGTTGATATTAATGCTTATCTTGTATAACGCTTGACAGAGGAATTTACTATTCAATTGCAAAGTCAGAATTAGCATCAGTGATGACATTTAAGTCCCAGAAGGGTTCTAACATCACAAAGTAGTTTTCGTGGAAATTGCAGATAGTGGGTATTGAATATAATATGGATGACAAACGGGCTCGCTTATTTGCATAAACAGTCTTTATTTGGATTAACTCATTTTTTTTCTTTCGATAACAACACTGGTAAAAATGGTTATTGCTTATGACCAAAGATGTATCTCCACAAACCTTTCCATTTTGAAAATCTAATGAAAATATTAATTGGAAATTTATTTGCTTTTAGTATTATTTTTAATGAAGAGTGTGAGTGTACCCATTCCCAGAGGCGAGGCAGCGTTGTGCAAAAACCAGGCGCATTTCTTTTATTGTTATTTATAGTATTGCTTGCTTTTTTCCATTGCTACCGCTTAATTGATTTTCAATAAAAGTATCAGCTGCAGCGGCAAAACACCACAAACAAATTACGTGCAGAGTACTCTTGTAAACGTCAAAGTGTCAGTCACTCACAAAATGCACTCAATAACGTAAATGGAAACTCGTGTTTGAAAACAGGGCAAAAAAATAAATATTTATAAAACAAATGAAAATTCTAAAATGTGTCGGGCATTTTAAAAATGCAATCGAAACATCTGCGTATATGTACATTAGGACAGGTCAATTTGTATGGGCAATTTTTTTCGACTATACGCACTTCTAAGAAAATTTGATGAAGAAACCATAAGTATAAAAATTTAGAGTTTTCCAATTTGGTAGTCAGATTTGTAACCGTTTTGATGATTTGACGATTTTGACAAGCAAATTACGATTTTTTCATTGTGTGGTGATTTTTCTATTTTATTACTTCTCCAGAAAATTATTAAAAATTTTTAACTCAAACTAAAAGATTTTTATATATGTATTCTAAAAATAGATACCAAACTTCTCATTTCAGGTCTTTCTTTTGGACTCTAAGGTTTTTTGGGGAAGGGGTCCTTCACCATATATATGGAATGACTAAGAAAATTTCAATAAAAACGAAACGGAAATATGTACTGTGTTGCCATATGAGCAAAAATGGGAAAACAATATTTTCGCTAGGGTTTTAAGAAACGTTTTTCTAATTTAAAAAAGTTCGATACAAAAATCGCGTATGTATCCAAGTAGCTCCAACACACAAGGGTTAAAGAAATTATCAGGAATTTTTTTATCAGCCTCGTACATTAGATAGTATGTATGGTATTTCATATTCAAATGCATTTAAACATATTTCTGTTATACGTAATGTGAATTTTAGTAATTCGCACAAGGTTTTTTATATTTATTAATTTTTTTTTCGCATAACAATCAACTGGCAAAATTTTTCCGGACACTATCTATTTTGTGTGTAGGCGATTTTTCAATACAAAGGACGATTTTCGAGAACCATTTTGAAGATTTTTGTCTTCAACTACCTGGCAACACTGCCTAGGTGGCACTTTTTATTATTTAAAAAGTCATACTACATATTTGAAAGTAATTAAATATTGGCGTGGAATATTTTTCCATACTATTCTTAAGGCATATACTAAATATGTATGTATATGAAGTTCTTCAATTTTAGAATGAATTTCGTATGCAAATAAAAATTTTAAATTTTGGATTTTTTTGCAAATCATTGCCATCTTATAATCAAAGTAATTATTTTCGTTTGGTGGCGCACTACTTATATTGCTCTAGATTTGTAGATTCGTTTTGGCAAGAAGCACATTTTCACTGTTTAATGTAAAATTTTTTTTTGAGGAATTTTCCCTTAAACTTTTAAAATGAAAAAGTCTTTAAATTTCAAAAATTATAATTATTCTGCATGTTGCCATTTTTTTTTGATTGGTGGCACACTCATTAAACTTCGAAGCTATGTTGGATTTCATGAAGTTGTCATCATTGCCTTTAATATGAATATTCTTTTTGAAAACTTTCCAAAGTTACTAAAAAAAACCAACAATTATGGTACCGTGATAATTAATGTAAACCATTCAATCGGTACGTAAAACGTAACTTAATTAAGACTCTGCGTCGCGAAAACAGCATCAGCACTAGTGACCAGTGTTGCCAGAACTTTTTGGGCCGACCGGCTAGATTGGCAAAAAAAAGCGGCTAAAAACGGCTAAAATGTTTTAGTGAAATTTCACATAGACTCTGGCAAAAAACGGCTAAAATGTTTTAGTGAAAATTCACATGCTTTATTTATATAAATCGCAAGAAACGAAAGACTAGTTAACACCATTAATTTATATCGAGTGTATATTCCTCATCATCAAATGAATCACTATTGTATATATCACCTGAATTCATTAATTTTAAGAGATCGTCATCTACAGTAAAATTATGGCAGCATTTTTCTTCACGTTTTAAACCGTATCTTATATATAAAATAGCGTTTAACGTTTTAACGCACATTGGATTTCTTTGCTTAGTTTTTATTATATTCATTGAACTAAATATTCGCTCTACTTCTGCATTACTTATAGGCAAAACAAGAAAACTAAAAACTAGGTTGGAAAGGTCAGCAAAAGGGTTTTCTCCTAGGGCATTTCGAAATTGATAAACTTCGGCCCAAAATTTTACAGTTGAGTCTAAATTACTCCAGGTATGTAACGTTAACCGTTACCATTGCATCTCTATGGATGTTATTTCGTCGGCATTATATTTGTGTTTTTGTTGCTGTAGTTGAACAAATACTTTTGGTTTAATTACTCTTAATGCATTTCCAACCGAAAAAAGTCAATTTGTAGGGAGGCGTTGGCGTAATTCCTTTATTAAAGTGATAATAAAATAGCGACCATTTTCTCGAATTATTTTCTCAGCTTCGTGGTCAAAAGCGTTTGTGCTTACTTTTGTTTTTAAATACTCTTCAAAACTGTGATAAAACCGAGAAAATGGAGCAAGGTATGGTTCCAACGGGTAGCTTATAGGATCAAATGTGTCCGCGCTAATAACCACTAGGGAGCATAGATGCGAAAGTAAAACATTGAGTTCATTAAAAATCTTCATTGGGTCTGCATTATTGCTTTCGAACAACTTGTTTACTTTT
>NW_023458555.1:34875361-34881500 GCF_013731165.1 Rhagoletis pomonella | reverse complement strand
TTTTTTGTCTTTGAAATGCATCTAAGAGGTCGTTTATTTGGTATTTTTGAAAATATCTACCAAAAAATTTTGGCAGGCTCGAAAATGATTTTAGAGGTATGGTTCCTTGGGCGAAAATGTTTGTTATGGTCCATAGTACCAGAATCGCAAGGATATGAATCAACTTTTTTAATTGACCTACTAATTGACCCACCCTAATATATATATATGCATATGTATATGTATGCAAATGTAAAAATATACGGGCTAATCCTTATGGGAGGGAATACACGCATTCGAAATCACACAACTACACGAACATAAATCCTCGCAGAGAATAACAGATGTGGTTTTCTCCTCTTTCTACCTACATACAGATATGCACAACCATATGTAAGCATAATAGGATGCATTATCTTACATCAAAAATCGTTCAATCAAATAGCAAAGTTGGTGAGTTTTAAAATTCTTTTCAAAATATTTTGGAACAAATTGAGGTCTAAATTGCAAGTAGATACGACCTCTAAAAATCGCATATACATACATAACGTCGCTGGAATAATGAAATAGTGTAACATGAAAAGTATAGTTTTGAGAAAAACGAATTGGAAGTTTTTATAAACCATTACAAACCATACAAATACAATTTCGTTTTTCGGGAATAAATTAGTGAGCCAAAGAGATATTTAAGAAAACTAAAAAATTTTCTAATAGATTAAAGGATTGTCTATCCAATGGTGCAATTATCGAATAATAGTGTATGTGGCATTTACACTGTTTCTTTATTCGAGCGACGATATATATTACGCACTAATAAAATAAGGTGTATTCAGGGTGCCTCTTCGATATTAGTTTTTATCTTCCTCATAGTTTTTACAATATTTTTTTTTCAATAAAATACGCATACGCATATAAGACGAGTACTATTTAAATTAATATGACCCCATTCATTGGAGTTTTACAAAAACAATTATATGTGAAATTAATTTTATTTTTTTCGCACGACTGAAAAGTACTTCGGTAATATTATATGCGACTGGCCATACAAAATTGACAAAAATGATAAACCCTCTGTTTGCCGGATTGAATTCAACCTAGTTAATTAAAACTTTTAAGTTACTCATACGCCATGGCGCACAATGTTCCGACTGGTATATAGAGCCAGGTGGAATGCATAGTTAACGTGCACTTTTCTTAGAAATAGGATAGTTATGAAATATGGAAAAGATGGGCTAATTGCCACGCCCGCCACCCTTGTGGGCGGTAACACAAAGTTTCATCCGATTTCCTTGAAATTTGGTTTGTACTCTATCTTTTATTAAAAAAAACCCAAATATGTATAAAATATGCTAAAGATTGGATTACTATAACGCCCGTTACTCGCAGAAATGTAATGGAATTTTAGTTAATTTTAGTTTTCTGCTTTCCACTCCCAGAAATATAAAGTCTAAGTCAGTCTAAGTTCGGGCGAAGCCGAACATTAAACACCCGACGCACGTATTAAATATACTTTTCATCTTTCCAAAAACTATCGTTACAAGGTATGGGATTGCGGTGAGTATAAATTTTGGGTAAATTAGCATCCTTAATTCTCGAAATATCGAAGTTAGTCAATCGGGTAAGCTGAATTTAGTGGTGATTGTCATTTTTCTAGGTTAGGTCATTTGATCGAGTAATTATCAAGTTTAAATTTTTAGGCGAGAAATTTGCATTTGTAGTTTTTTTTTTTGTATGGTTATAATACGTATTTCAAAAGGAAATTACTTCAATCTTCAATAAGGTTGTTAATTTTTTCGACTGGCATAGTGTTGCATATTCATTTATGTGTTTTATTTTTCACAAGCTATATTTAATTTAAAGCCTTTTGCTGTATGTAACTACATACATAGGTATATTTACATAGTATATGTAGAATGCTCTTGAATATGTGCATGAAAAAACTTGATATCAATATAAGTATGTACGTAGTACGTATATGTACATATATACATACATATGTAGATCGACTAAAACTAATACGACGGCTACAGTAGAAATGTGTCAGTCATTTCACTCTCCCTTTTCTTCTCTTCAAATAAACAGCAACACAAAAAGACCAGCTCACAAACAACTACGGCATGTTTTGCGGTTGAGAAACCCCTCTCTCATCTGAGCGAGGAGGTGAGCGGATGGGGGCAGCCGAATAAAAGGCTCATCTGCATGAGCTTGTTTAGATGAAATGGCTGCTGCTTATTTACACAAACTACATTTTTTGTTTTGCTTCTGTTTTTGCTTTCACAAATGCTGGTATGACGACTGCTAAATACTGCGGCTTGTTGCTACTAACACTTGAACACAGCCAGCGGGCGTACACTTCATTTGCAGCAATCAAACACATACTTTCTTTCACATGCATACATACATGCATACATACATACATACATATGTGCACATTCTTACTATGATAATCCTTGTTTAGTGTTACAAATGTACGGTTAAGTAAAATTCTCATATAAGTAAGTACTCGTACTATGCTGGGGGCGGAGAGTATGTAGTTGACTTACCACATTCTGAAATTACTTGCACATACATACAAACGTACATATATGTACATACATATGTGTATGATTTTTCTATGCATTTACTCATTGACCTCAATGAAGGATGTTCTTAGTCCCACAGCCAAACACACAACCCTCAACTGCTGGCTTACAATTGAATGATGCGCATTTCACAGTCGATTTTTTTAAACTATTTTTTCCATTTGCTTCATTTTGGTGTCTTGTTTGGGTTGCGTTGTTTTTTTTTGTTGTTGTGTAACTGAAGGGTTTGGTCGTTTCACTTTTCGTTTTGTGCATTTTGAAAAAGTTTTCGGTTTTTACTCTATTTATAGTGCGTGTTTTCTTCTTATTTTACTTCTTTTATTCCATAGCAGCTGGCAATGGCAAAATAAATTCTTGGATATCGCTTCCTAGTAAAACCTTTGAAAAAATGTATGAAGGCATGTAAGTAGGTATTTTTTTATGTACTTATGTATACCCAAAAATTTTTCAATTTTCTTTCAAAGCGTTAACGATAAAATAATTTATAAATAGTTCACTGAAATTGATTGCGTTGCTGGGTGAGAAAGGACATTTGATGTAGATTGCATATATTTGACATGACATGTTTTAAAGGCGGCATAAACTTAAGGCTCCCCAATTGCACGAAGAGCATTGAATGCGCGACCAAAATATATGTAAAAAAAAAACTAACTTTTACTGGCAAGTTGCACCTCACATTTTTACTTATGTACATAAATATATACAGTGAATCAAATAAGTATACATGCGCAGATTTTTTTTTGTAATATTCACAATGTTTTTAAATTTCACTTCTTTTTGTTATTGTTCTATAAAAATATTTTCCCAGCTTTAAGGCTGCCACACACCTGTGCGAATCCGTCGGAGCGGATCCGCGCCGTTTTTGATGCTACAGTAGTTGAAAAATGCCATTTTATAAACAAACAAAAATATTTTGCAACAAAAAATTTTATTCTTAGCATGCAGACACTCTGTGGAGAGGAAATATATTCAATAATTAATCACCATACTAATATATAAATATTTAAGCACTCCAAACCAGACCTGGTTAATTTTGGATTACAGTTACATTTTAATTACGATTGCTTAATTGTAATCATTAAATTATATACGCTTACGATTACTTCAATTGCAATCATAAATTTGACCATTATGATTATAATAATTGTAATCTTATAAATTTAAGGACAAAGCATGAAATACGTGACTACGAATACCGTAATTGTAGTCCTAACCATTTTAAGAGTACAATTACAGTAGTTGTAATCAAGGAAATTACGATTACGAATACTTTAATTATAATCCTAAATCCATTTTCTTATACTCTGTAGGAGTTTATTGGTTAAGTAAGTGAGCGGAACTTTCACCGTAAAGTAAGTATGTAAAATTGATTTAAAGTTCAAGTAATACAGTTACGCAGCGGCCGCTGTGGTGTAGAGGTTAGCAGTCGTAATCGTTAAATTTCGAGGATTACAATTAAAGTATTCGCAATCAAACATATTCTAATTACAAATTTACTGAAAATTTTCTGGATTAAAATTACAGTCATCGTAATCGTAAGTAAACAAAATGTAATTGTAACCATAAAGTGCCCAGCTTTGCTCGAAACGGCAGCGCCTGCATGATATGAAATTTATTTTATTACATTACATTATTACGAGACACATATCTCATTCTTCTTCTTTGTTGCGATTTTGGCCGAGTTCAACCAAGCACGCCAGGCATTTATCTTCTGTGCCAACTGACGCCAATTGGAAATGCCAAGTGAAGCCAAGTCCTTGGTCGACTTGGTCTTGATACTTGACACTGGTAATTGATATTTTCAGAGCTTGAGCGTCGTTGTCCATTCGAATGACATGGCCACGCCAGCGGAGCCGCTATATTCTAATGGTCTGATTATGGCAACTTAACGTACACTCAAAAAAAAAAAATTGTGTAGTTTTCCTACCTAAACGGGTAGGTTACTGATTTCCTACCTTATTATTCGCGAAATTACATGCTCGATTATTCAACAAATAGTTTGTTTAAATTTCGGACTTTTTAGAGCGTAATATAGCTGCTGTGGTGTGCGTAAATTTACTACGAAAGTGTGTACAAGTTACAAAATACACATCTGCTGTCTGATTTCCCCCGTAGAATTATGTAAAGCCGCTAACAAAAAGGATTTTTACACACTAAAATGTGTAAACGAGTAAAATACATATCCATCGTGTAAATTTACCAAAAAAATTTGAAAATAAACAAAAATTTACTCAATTTAAAGTCGCATTTTTAAACAGATTTTTTAGAGTGTAACTTACGGCTCTCACTTAAAAATTCTCTTGAATGGATGTTGCTTATAATTGATCAGCCGAAACTTAACGTAGCTTGATGCCACGTCGAAATCTGTTTCATTTTGATTCTCTACGTTCCGTTAAGTTAAGTTAAGTTGCCATAATCAGGCTTTAATTCGCTGCACTACGTCCATGTCGTTGTATACATACATATGTATGTATGTGCATATATACCGCCTGAAAATATGGGAATGTACTACGTACGTAAATACATACATATGCAAACATACATATTGATTCCATTGACATTTGTCTTAAAGTTAATAAAGCAGTCACGTATTGTATTGCGCCAACACAGCTCGAAAATATTAAAAATCAAAAAGAAATAAAGAATGCGTCAGGATGCCTAAAGTGCTGCCCTTCATACATACATATCTACATACATATGTAAAAATATGGATATTCATTATGCACCTCATATTTTTCGCCATAGCCGGCATATCCTATATATATTTTTGCCATGTGCCAATCTTTATGCCTCTCACATACAAATACCTATGTATGTACATACGTCATTTTATCAAAAATATGACATCTTATTTGATTGGCAAACATAAATATTTGGCTCATTTTGATATGCGCGCTCAACGAACGGAATTGAATGCTGGGCATCAATCAAAGAAGTCGCATATTCTGGCGGGAGCAGATAATGAGAATCAGACATAAATTATGAATGACTGAAGCTGTGCTAAAACTTTAATAAATTTCATATTTGACTTATGATACCTACACTTTTAGGATGGAATGAGAATGACGGAATAGCAAGCATATGGACATATACATATATTAGGAAATTTTGAGCTGGATTAGACGCTGACGCTACAAGAGAAATCAGTTGCACTTTTGTTTGTATTTAATTTTACAGCATTTCAAATTTTCTAATGAGGTTTAATAACATATGTATCAATATCAAAAGGCCATTAGTGACATTTTCATTTTTTTTTACAAAAGATGCTAAAAATCCTTTGCAGTCTCTACAGATCCGTTTATTCTTTGATGTGCTTTAATTTTTGTTTTGCTTAATTCTAGGAGCAGTAACATCCTAAATAGTTACATATATACTCGCATTATATTAATTAGTGACATGAAAGTGAAGGCATATAATTTTTGGCCCCATATTGAGTTCATTTTAAAGTGTAAAAACTCAAATTAGTCTGTGAAAAAAAATTTTTTTTTTTCTTCAAACAAATTTCACCTACATCCATACATAAATATACATATATGTATGTATTAACTTTTGATGATTTATTTATTAGAAAATTCCAA
>NW_023458555.1:34873890-34875261 GCF_013731165.1 Rhagoletis pomonella | reverse complement strand
TTTTTGCCTGAAAAACAAAATCGCGTTTAATTCGGCCGAAAAATTTTTCCGAGCCAAAAGAAAAAATACGTGTCTCATTATTTGGACCAACAAACAATGTATTTGAGTTTGGTCGAAATTAAAAATCATGCTCGTACCTGACCGGTTGTCTGGAAATGGAAAGCATCACCGTGAAATGCCATTAAATGTTAAGAAAATAACACAAATTAAAGGATGAAAGCGATGCTTAACAAATGAAAGAGAAATTAAGAATAACAAAAAAACAGTCGCATAGAAATTCCTAAACCAATTGTTATTTACCTTTTTATTTTATTGAAGAACGCATAGCTTAACAGACAGTTTCCTGGCATTTATGCATGTACATTAGGGTGTATCACTCTGTATGAAAAAAAAAAATCGGTATTGATTTTCCTACGGAATATAATAAAATGTTTGTAATATTTTAATACTTTGGCCAAAATATTTTGAAAAAATCTTAAGAAAATATCTCCAAAAACCGATTTTTTACAAGTAAAATTAATTTTTCTAAAAAATCACCTCACATGATAGAAGATTTTTAGCTTCAAAGTTTTGCATAAAACTGCTTAAAACTTTTATCAACAGTACCAAATTAATAATATTTTTGGAGGTATTTCCAAATCGCTCTAGCCCACGTAAAGCTTAATATTTTTCCGAAATGTTTTGGCCGCAGCCTTAAATGTAATCAGTTCTATAATTCCGATGAAAAAACCGCAAATTTTTTTTGGTGATGCTCCCTAATATACATACATACAAGTATATCACAATAAAATTTGTTTTTATTAACTTTCTTATCTCTCCTTGCAGATAATTCATTCCAGGAATTCGTCAGCAGTCCATGCATGACCGAAATCAAGGAACGTTCTTGTTTCATACATATCGATGTACCAGGACACGCCGATAATGCAGATCCCTTACCTGACAAGTAAGTTAAATTAGTTAAGTATCAAATAAATAATGTCGATAAAGGCGAAAAAGAGTTCAAACTTACCATGCCCGGAACCTAATATAGAATAAGTTTGTAAGTTCAAGAGCTCGTAAGTCGGTACAACAGAACTGAACATACTTATAAGAAGATAAGCGCAGCCGTACGCTTTGTTCGATCAAAACGTGTTTTTTGTCTGAAGGTCCTTTATTCTTACTAAGTTTCCCTAAAAATACCAAGGCCACCTTTCTAGCGTCTGTGATTATAGAATCCCATTTCAGGAAATTTCTATCAGACAAGTGTACTCTTTGGTCATCACCAATATCGGTCATAGTGATCTGATCGGACAGTCACAACTTCTCTGTGTGTCACCTCAACTCTGTATGCCAGTTGTATGTAGTTGTTCGACCACACATCCATCCCTTTTT
>NW_023458555.1:34833307-34873790 GCF_013731165.1 Rhagoletis pomonella | reverse complement strand
CCTAATATATCATAGATAGTGGTATTCAAAATTGAAGCAACCATCACTGGCAACTAGACCTTAGGCAAACATGCGAAAAAATAGTAGTATTCTATAATAGAAATTGCCGCAGCTGTTAGCTAGAAGATAGAGAAGAAGGTGGCCAGCATTTTCGATGTGAATGCTCAGTCCTGTCGAATATTAGGTATAAAAACTGGGAAGGCACCTAACTAGCAATATAACTTGCGTACCTATCGGGAGCTTTCATAAGCTAAGTGGGTAAATTCATCAGAGAATGCTGATGTTCCGACCAACAACAACCAAAACTGGTGGCATCCTCTTCAATAGAAGGAGAATATTGGTTAGCTTTATTCCCATCAGGTTTCAGAAATTTGATGGAAATCTCACGTTGAGTATAAGTAAGACCTCCAAAACCTACTACATTTTTGCAATAAATCGGTCTTTGACAAAACTCGTGTCTGTCACCCGTGCTCTATGATCAAACGTTGAGTATAAGTAAGACCTCCAAAACCTACTACATTTTTGCAATAAATCGGTCTTTGACAAAACTCGTGTCTGTCACCCGTGCTATATGATCAAACCCATTATCAATTATGAAACAGATCAATCAAATACATATACTGTCTTACGTAGTGGAAATATATACCTCTAACCACTCAGCCACACACAACAGTATTTGCTTTTAAATTTTTAAGAACACTTACATATTTACTTACGCAAGTGTATTTGGTTATTATCACTCCGAACTTAAGCGAAGCTTACAACGATTTATAGCCACATAAATGCGTAAGCAGATTACCCATACTTACTTTAAAACCGCAAATTGTTCACATAATCGACTTAAAAGTTCAGTGGCCTAAAATCTTAAATGGGCTAAGTATATAAAGTATTTACTTTATTGTTTTTCAACACAAACGCCAGACACTGCGTTTCGACAGTTGAATATAAAATTTTATGTACATTATTTTACATTTTGGGTTTTCACAAGTCGTGTTAAGTGTCTTAGATTCTTAAAATTGTTCAATGTAAAACATCGATTAACGTGTTTTAGAAGATTTGTAGGACATATTAAGAACCAATAATATATTTCCTATTAGTTCAAAAATATTTGTGTAAAGTTACGAACCACCTAAAAAGACTTAAATAATTAATTCATTTCAATTGAATTTATTTTATTAATAAATCTATATAAGTAACAATAAAATTCTTACACAAACTAAGAAATAACGCAGCGCTAGCAACCGAAGCTATCAACTAAAAATAAGTATACAAGTAAGTATTTACGTAAGCTCTTCACATTCCTTGTCAACCCACTGGAAGATGTACTCAATGACCGGGGAAACAATGAAGATACATAATATCTGTCTGCAAATGATATTTTGTATATCTACCGCATATTGTATTTGTATTTCGTTTACTATAATTGAATAAAGTAAACAGAAGATGGTTGAATAAATCTTTACCAGTACCATACTAAAGCTGTACAAAGCTGTACTACGTTTTTGTTAAGATAGAAAATGCTCTTGCGTGATTTTGTCAGCACTGTATCAACTTAATTGTATTAGAGGCTGATTGTAATCATCTTTTTAATCAAAGAAAAAACTTCAGTTCAGAATAAATACAACATTTTGTTCCACATCGGCCTTTTACCATAGCGCTAAATACATACATATACATACATAATTAGAAATGAACGTGTGGTTGCACGTGGCGTATGAGCAACATTCAGGTGTTTAAAAACATGTAGGGATAGGTAAGAGGAAAGCCATTGGTCATCACAATGATCTTGCACTAGCATTTCGACCAACACACTCCCCCCTTCTGTCATAATTCTGCTGAAAATTTTCATTCAATTTGTTCCTAGAAAAACAAGACCAAATAAACTATTGGCAAAAACTCGATGATGCTTTCGGAAGAAATATGCCATATAAAATTATCCAGAGATAATTGAAGAGGGTATCGAATTTCACACACAAATTTTATGATAATGTTCTTGGAGTCGCAAAAACTGGGAAAGCTTCACACCTTTTACAACCAACTGCGTTTTTTCTTTTAATTGTTTTATGAACGTCTAGGAACATGGAATTCTGTACGCATTTTCATCTTCAATATTTGGTTCGTGTACGCTAACTAAGTGTAAGTTATTTCATGTACATACATGCATACATATGTAAGTAAGTATATGTAAATATAAATACGTGTTAACACAACTGCCATACTTAGTTGTTCATTGAAAAGTTCCGCAGCAGCACGTAATAGTCGTGTATACTCATGGGCATCCTGGTTAGCACGAGTTTGTCAAAAACCCATCTTTATACTAATATATGTATGTATGTATGTATGTGCATATCTACTTACTTACAATACATTAGCATGGGCTCCTCACGCTGGCACGTTTGTGGCTTCTACTATAAAAGTTGTGCTCAGTAAGACTAATTGAGATGGAAGCGTGCTTTCGAAAGAGGAGAAAAATCGAGTGCTTAAAGTGACGATTCTTCAAGTAGTACGGCAAGGAAATTAAAAAAAAATTTTAATAAAAATTTAACAGAAGTTACTTTAATGTAGCCCACTGTAAGCAAATAACATGCGATAGGATTTTTAATACATAAGGAATATGAAATGTGTGTATGTATGTGCATTTTCACTTTAAGTTGTTCACTAATGTGATCAAAATTTTTTTTAAAGAACATCAAAGTTTCGGTTTTAAAAGAATTTTAGTAAAAAATTTTAAGCAAGAATTCGAACAAGTGCCAAAAGGACCCATGGTGCATGAATCAAATGCACTCACTAACTACTCGTATGTATGTCAGCATCGTTTAGGTAGGTACCTTCCACACATCTGTACACCTACATATATGTATGTACACTATTCCGGCCATTACAATTCCGCACTGAATTTCCATTATTTTTTTTCCTTTTGACACTAATTACCTGCTTCCATTGTGCTCTAGGCATTGTTTTTGCTTATGGTTTTATTCACATTCCCTCTTTAGTTACATCCGTTAGCTGATTACGAATATTAAACACATTTGTCGGCAGTCATTTTATGTTAATGTGTGACCTCTAATGTTCTTTGTATATAAGTGAAAATTTTATGATTTTGTATATGTATTTATATGTACGCCAATTTTTATAAATGCAGTCATAATATTTAAGGCAGGCGGCAACGTTAATGCACATATGAACATATGCGAAGGCACAAAGACGCATTACATTTGTTACTTTCCTTGGCGTTTGAATTTTGTGCCTTTCGTTAATACATACGTCTGGTATTTTACGTATATTTTTTATTGATATGTGATAGATGTATTGACAAATGGGTATAGCCATTTCGCATAGGTCCTGCAATGCGGAAGTGTCCCCATGAAATAAAGTTACTAATTCAGAGATAGTATCTAACAGAACAAGACATAGACTGGTTGCTTTGTTATGCAAAGAGGGATACGGGATACTTAAAAAATACCGATTTTCGCTGGCAGACGAAGTGTAAAGAATTCTAGTCTTACCACGATTCGTTCATCTGTGCCAGCATCAACATGCACGAAAAAAGTATTGCGTTGTTATTGTTTAAGCAACATCGGCTCACGGGACGCTCGGCTACAACAATTGTCAACGAGCGGGAGTTTTCGCTTACAGCTCAGTAACTGTTGCGATTGCACCTTCTGAATGCGTTGTTTTGTACTTCTGATCAACTGAACAGTTGCGTGTTAGATGATCGCAATATTTTTCTGATCATTTGAGACAACATGTTGTGTGTTTTGAATTTGACAGCTAATGTATCAAGCCTTTCAGAAGACACATTACGATCACTGATTTTTTTAGCAACGGTTGCGCTCAACTGCTGCGCCTTCTGAACCTACCAATTGTTGTTTTTAACCTTGTATAAAAACGAACAAAAATATTATGCATAGATTTTATAGAAACTTGAATTCAAATATAACTATGTACATACTCAAAACTATTAGCTGTCGATCATTAACGTTAATTATCAAATTATGTGATACATTCTACGTTAAACTCGTTGGAAATTATGTCAAAAAGCTGTGACTACCTTTAGTATAGACCATGATACAATAATTTTTAGAAGGTAGTTTCACTTCTTCTTCTTATCCGCCATGTTAGCTATCTGACAGAAAACGTGTTTCGTATTTTTTGTTGTACCAACTTTTTCAAAAAAAAAAATCCAGCTTTTGACGTTGGAAAAATAAAGCAAAGAAAAGCCAAACATATACATAAGTAGAGAAATTTTCGAATATTTAGTAATAATTTTCTTCATAAAAAATTAACTGCTGCTTTCGTGGATATTGCAACACACGGAATAGATGTAAGGACACAGCTATAAGAGCCGCCGCACACCACAGACTTTATCGGCCGCCTATTTAAATGATAGGGCTCGCTTGAAATATGTACATGAAGATGTATGGAGGTGCGCACATTACACCAGCTTAATCGCTCTGACCAATAAGTTGTGGTGCAATGGAAAGACTAGCGAGCACATCTAAATTGGCGGCCGATAAAGTCCGTGGTGTGCGATGGATCTAATCCATTATAAACAAGAAATATTGCTGTTATATTTTCATTTTTGTGATTTTTATTCATGTGATTCGCAGTGGCAAAAATGTATGTATAAAATACGTATATTTATATTAAAAATTAAGTGATCAGTTATGAAACATATAAATCTTTACATGTTCTGTTAAAAAATATCTAAAATAACAAGCGATAATCCCCAAGTTCTATATCGTAGCAGTGGCCACATTGCGTGTTTGTCACAGACACGGTTTATGTCAAAAATTTTGAAGTGAAACTACCTTCTAAAAATTATTGGCTACGTTTCTTTATACATTCCGGATAATCCCATTTCACAGCCGGAATAAACAGAATGCGTTTGAAATATACGTCAACATATAATCAGGAACGTTCTAAGGAATAAGTAAACAAAAAAGTTTATTCCAAACGTTCAGAATGAATAAAGAAATGCAGCCATTGTATCATGGTATAGACTTTATCCGCCCCATCATATTTTCAACAGTTTGTAATGAAATTCTATTTCTCTTTTCATTTTGAAAAAAAAATTAATAATCCTGTTTCTTTGGATTTAAATTTTATGGATAAATTTTACATCGTTTGTATTATTTTTATTTTTTTATAATATGATTCCCGTTTTTTCATATTAAATTTTTTGGATCATAAAAGATTTAAATAGGTCTTAAAAACGCAGCAGTCACTATTATTTATAATGGTTAAAGAATACAAATCCAAAATAACGATTATTTAAAAATATATATATAATAAATAAAAATAATGAATAAATTTGATGACAAAATAAAAATCCTAATTTAACGGTATTAGTTATCAAAAATTAAAATTAAAAAACCTCAATAACTTCGTTGAAATAAATATCATTACACCACAATGATAACAGTAAAAATCTTAATAATTAAATGGTTGTTTTCGCTTCCTGCTTTAAATGCAAAACTATTTAAGTATGCCTATCACTGCTACCATGTTATCTAGAGTTAGCAGCGTTTCACGTATTTACAGAAGACTTTCAGTTTTCCACTTCCTACAATCAGGCTGTCATTAAAAGCAGCGTTGCATTTCACTTACATAAATATCAAATCAAATTCAAATCTCATGCTGGTCATTCCATACCTTACAAATGCTATCTATTCTTTGCTTATAAGTATTTTCCCCGTTCCAAAAAAAAACTTCCTCTCAGTTTCAAAATCAAGAAATACTATACTATATGTACATATATTTTAAATCAAATTTTTTATTTTTTTTCAACCATTACAGAAATATCTTGTGAATACGGACAAAAGTGGCGAATTGACCGTAACAGTGCAGGTAAAGTATATCAAAACACGTACATAAAAAATATAATTTGAACTATAGATCTACTCCAAATGACTTTATGCTTTTAAAATACTTCATAATTATAACAAAATAAGAAGTAAAAACATTTAATTTCACTTCACTTCGTTTTTTCATTAGGGCGACTTGACACAACAAGAGAAACGAGCCGTCTTTATAACAGTCCACGATCTGGGATGCAATCGTAAGTTTATTAAAATTTATTTATGATTTTTATTTTTTTATTTATTTTGCGCGCAGCAACCACGTACTCGTAGTCATAAATTAAGTAAATTTCCTTTAACGGTCAAATGCGCAAAGTAATAAATGAAAATACTGAATTCACAATAAACAAAAAGGCATGCAAAGTAATATAAAAGTTAAATATGTAGCGGCGCGCAAAAAAAAAACATTCAACATTTTCACTGTGAGCCTTATTTATGGAGCGATTTTTCTCAGCGAGATGATTTATGTACCGTGAAATGCCATTAAATGTTAAGAAAATAACACAAATTAAAGGATGAAAGCGATGCTTAACAAATGAAAGAGAAATTAATAATGAAAAAAAAACAGTCGCATAGAAGTTCCTAAACCAATTGCTATTTGCCTTTTTATTTTATTGAAGAACGCATAGCTTAACAGACAGTCTCCTGGCATTTATGCATGTACACTAGGGTGTATCACTCTGTATGAAAAAAAATCGGTATTGATTTTCCAACGGAATATAATAAAATGTTTGTAATATTTTAATACTTTGGCCAAAATATTTCGGAAAAGTCTTAAGAAAATATCTCCAAAAATCAATTTTTTTAAAAGTAAAATTAATTCTCCTAAAAACTCACTTCACATGATAGAAGATTTTTAGCTTCAAAGTTTTGCATAAAACTGCTTAAAACTTATATCAACAGTATCAAAATAATTAGATTTTTGGGGATATTTCCAAATCGGTCTAGCCCACGTAAATCTTAATATTTTTCCGAAATGTTTTGGCCGCAGCCTTAAATGTAATCAGTTATATATATTCTGATGAAAAAACCGCAACTTTTTTCTGGTGATACTCCCTAATATCACGATAAAATTTGTTCTTATTAATTTTCTTATCTCTCCTCGCAGATAATTCATTCCAGGAATTCGTCAGCAGTCCATGCATGACCGAAATCAAGGAACGTTCTTGTTTCATACATATCGATGTACCAGGACACGCTGATAATGCAGATCCTTTACCTGACAAGTAAGTTAAATAGCCATCTAATAGGTTAAGTATAAAAAAAAATGTCGTTAAAGGTGAAAAAGAGTTCAAACTTAACATCCCCGGAACCTAATATAGAATAAGTTTGTAAGTTCAAGAGTTCGCGCGAAATAGGGGAAAAGAGAAGATGTAGATATTTCTTCTTCGATTTTCGAATGAGAGCAAATAACACTTATCTAAAGGTAGGGGCCCGCTAAATGGGAGATTTAATCTAAAGCAACAATGATGAATTCCTTTAAATTTGAGATTGGGAGCCGCTTGAGAAAATACGGTTTCGCTATTATAATTATTAACAGTTTTTCTTTCCGGTTTTGTTAAATGCTTTAAATACAAGAATAAGAGAAAATATAATTAATTTTTGAACTTCAAGTCAATTTTTTATTTATGCCGAACAACGTTTCTCAAAATAATAAGTAAATGGGTATATATCAGGATGCATCACTCTCCATAAAAAAATCGGTACTGATTTTCCATCGGAAATATAAAATTTATTATATTTTATGACTTCCGCCAAAATACATTGGAAATTCTTAAGATTTACATGAGCTGGACCTATTTAAAAATACCTCAAAATATTAGTTTCTAAAAATATTTTTTCTTAAAAAATCGCTTCAGATGACTCTTCTGCCTTCTATACTAAGCTTTAAAAATTTAAAACATTATGGCAGAAGTCTTAAAATATAAAAAAACTTTTTTTTTGGTGATGCACCCTAATGTAAGTATGTACATACATATATACATACACAAGAGTTTTACGTATTTATACTAAGGAACATATCCATATTTTCTCCTTTTTTCCAGCTTCCAATTTCCTTCATTGCAAACCCTTGGCGAGGATCTCATCACTGTTTTGGACTTTCTACATGTCAAATATGTGATGGGTCTGGGCGAAGGTGCCGGCGCTAATGTGCTGGCACGTTTCGGATTGGCGCATCCATCGCGTGTGCTTGGCTTGGTATTGATTAATGCTACCGGCAGCGCAGCAAGCGTTTTGCAATCCTTCAAAACCAAGGTGAGTGTAAGTGCGACTGACCACTCAGGGCAGGAAACACTTTTTAATTGAAAGTAATCTTTAATAAACACTGATTTTAATTACAGCTTATTCAATGGAAAAACGATGATATAGCACAATCGGCTGAAAGCTTTTTGATGTATCACAAATTTGGACATGTAAGTATGCAATGGCGCAATGGTTTTGTGTGTGTTCTTTGATGTTTGTCTGTGTGTATGTGTGTAACTAATTGTTTTTAGAAAATGCACAAATCAGTGTGTTTTATGTACAAAAAACACCCCAAAAATTCGATTTGTACAACAATTAATTATATGTAAAAATTATCGGAACTCTACTAAATTGCGTGTCAGCTATGTGTGTAATTTTTAAATGGCGATTAAATATAGAAATAACATTTTTTAATTTTTTTCTTTTTTGCAATTGAAACATACAAAAAAAAAACTTACCTTGGGCCGACGTATTTAATAAACGCAACATAATATGATACTCTTTGATGACATTTTTTCTATATATCTGAAACTATTCGTCATCTGCCAGGTTATGGAGGTATAGCAAAACCTACACATATACATCTATAACTTACATACATATATTTGTAAACTCACTTCTTCAACATAAATCAGCTTTGAATTGTTGCTTTATTCAATTTTCCTCTTAACTAAAAACACTTCTGCTTCTAAAATTCTTTGATGATGAGGTTTCGAGTTTCATGCTTTGCTTAAAAATCACACATTTCTATACTGCATAACGCGAAGCATTGTTTTTACATACACATGTGTTTATTTAGTTATTTAAAAGATATATTCATATTTCTCAATCCATGTCAAAATTCCTTAGTCGCCCGGATTTTACATGTTTCTTTTTTGAATCTCTCAAAACCTATTATGGGGTTGAATAAAAAAGATATATTAAAAAAAAATTAAAATAAAAAGGTTGCAGAATTTTAAAATTTAAAAAATCGTTAAAGCAAAAACTTATATACATTTTTAGCACAATTTTTTTATACCTTTAACTGATCTTACAAGATCCTGAAATTTAAATAAAAAATAAATTTAAATTTAATAAAATTTTATAGAGTTTGCAGAAAAGAATTTAAAATTCAAAAATTTATGTCTGAAAAAACACCTTCTAGAAAAGTTAAAGGATATTTTAAGATCGTATAAAAAAATTATTTTAAGTTTTTACTTTTACGTTATTTTTCATTTCAAAATTTTGTAAATTTTTATATTTTTCGAATTTTATATATACATTTCTTGTAGTCCTAAATATAACTTTTACAACGAAACTGGTACGATTTCTGTAAAATAAATTTTAAAGTTCAGAATTTTGCATGACTTTCGAAAAAAAAAATTAATGTTTTTTTTCGTTTGGCAGAACTTCGTGATATGTTGAGATAATATATTGATTCGTATGTAGATATTTACATAATGTAGCATTAAAGTTGTATGCCGCATTTCCACTAGACATTAAAATGATTAATCCGTCGCCGCTATCTCTTAATTTCCAATTTTCACATTAAAATTTTAATGTTCATTTATTGCCAGTTTTTCAGTGCATGGCTTACTGGTTTAAACTAAGATTAGCCAATCAAATGTCAGCCAGCTGTTCGATATAAACGCAGTTTACATAATCTAAGTTTAAACTGGCACTGAAAAACTGTCCCTAAATGAAAACATTAAAATTTTAATGACAAAAATGTCGAGTGAAAATAAGGCATTAGTTCTAGACTTACCCTTAAAATAGAAACTTGTGTACTTTATTGAAACCCTGATCCTAATTTGGCGGAATCCTCACACGTATAGTTGCTAGAAGTGGCAAAATTTTACCTCAAGTGTGTTTTATAAACAAATTTATTTTATTAAAAAAAATATTAATAAGTTTTTAAAGCTTGCAACTCAATTTCCTTTAATTTTTCTTTAGTTCCAGGTAATTATCACACAATTCAGCTTAGCTCACAGCGATTTCCAGCAAATACTCACAGCTTACCTAAATAAAATACAAATTTGCCTAGTTCCGTTTGAATTCCAATTTAATTCATTATTATTGTATGTAGATTCTGCACGTATTCCGTTTTCTCTAGTTTCACACACATACATACATACAAGTATAATACATATTTGCGCGGCATTAAATAATTTCGCTCTTCATTAAATCCCCACTTTTTTATTAAAGTTTTTGTGTTCACAATACATTCATACAGAGGTAGAACAATAGATGCGAGACTTTTTAAAGATTTCCATTTGCTACTTTAAGCTTCCACTAAACCCTAACTTTGATTTTCCTTCAACCTTCAATAATTTACATGCCCGCAATTTACAACATAATCACCTGCATTGAATGTGTTATCACTATATTGACAAAGAGTTATCTATACTTTTTAGCTTATAGATATATAGCTAGATATAAATTATATCAGTGGCAATATTTGTGTGGGCTTTTTATATCTTGATATAAGCATCTGTGAGATAGCTTCTAAAACGTATTTTTGCCGGATTTAATCACTTAAAAAATTTAGAAAATAGGCTTATTTACATCCAATTACATAATAACAAATATTTTAACAGAAAACAGTTCAATATTTGCTTTTATATTAAAATATCAATAATGTTGCCGCCACGAAGTTTTCATGCAAATGAACATGTAGCTGTCAAACTACCAAATTGCCGGCAATAGATGGCAAGATATAAGCTCTGATATATATTGCTCTTGAAGAGCAATGAGCGGTCTCCATTGGCAAATTATATTCTGACATATGTATCAAGATATAAACTTTATCCTGTGGAGACGGGCAGTTAGCTTTCTATAATAAAAAAATACCCGAATTCAAAAAAAATTAAGAAAACTTTAGATTAGGGCTGTGCGATTATTCGATTACTCGAGCAAGTTGGTTAATCAATTATTCGGTTAATCAATTACTCGAGTAATCAAGATTTTGATTACTCAAAACGATGATTAATCGAGTTGCTTGAAATATGATTACTCAAAAAAAATAATTTTGCTCGTTAAAAGAGTTTGCTTTGGAAAATGTTTATTTTCTTTTTTTACATTCTGTATATGAAAAAAATTTTTCGTTTTAATTTTTGAAAACAGAAACGTTGTTTTCAAAGTATCAAGGAATTTTAACTATTTTATACATATGTAAAGAGTTGAAATGTTGATTAATCATAAAGCAAATTACTCAAATATTTTTTTTTTTGGTTAATCAAAAATCTTGATTACTCGAGTAACTGGACTTTTGAGTAATCATAATTTCCAATTAATCGAATAATTGAGTTATTTACTTTATGATTAATTAAATTTTTGACTAATCAATTAATCGCACAGCCCTATTTTAGATGCTTTATGAATTGACAATTTTTATAAAGTAGTACATTTATAAAGCTATTTAAATCCATTTTATTTTTTATAAAAAAACCAAAAATACACAAGTTTATCCACCCACATATAAATATTTATACATACATAATTCGAGTCAAAATTTTATAAATATAAAAATTGACATTAACATTTGTATCATTTCCATCCATTAAATGCCCTTTTCTGTACTCCATCGCTGATTCTTGGACTGTTTCATCACATTGCCTATTTCCAAACAATCACATCCACCACCACAAAAAAAAAACAAAAAAATTTTGTCGCCAAAAATTTGCTAAAAAATTATACATACATATAAATGTATATGTACATACATATATAGCAATTGGTTGGTGATAATCCCGATAAGGAAAAAATTGTCACCGAATATCAGAAGCGTTTGCACAGCACTTTGAATAGCAAAAATGTGGGACTCTACGTCAAGGCATTCATGAGGTAAGACCTTTTTCTTAAATAATTATATGCATTAAATATATGTATAGTAGTTAAAGTAACTTTCATAAAATAAAATACTATTGCGCGATCGCTTGATTATTTTAACACCTTTTTTTGGGTCACATTTCGTTTTCAATAGCCGCAAGGATCTTACATTGAAGGGCTGCAAGATTGATGTCATCTTAATTACAGGCATGTTGAGCCCCTATGCTTCTATGGTTGAGAAGGTAAAGCTAAATTAAATAAAGAGACTTGCGTAGTTTTTTTTAATCGCACTATTTTTTCGAATTTTCAGTTGCACAAGGATGTTGAGAAGGAAAAGGTGACCATTTTGAAAATAGAGCGTGCAGGCGATGTATTAGCTGATGCGGTAAGTAAATGACATTTCTTAGGGACAAAACACATGTAGATTAGAGCTTTTAGAAATAGGAAAAACGCAGGTGCCAGGTACTCACGGAATTTTATGTGTGAAAATTCAACAAAAAATTCATTTCATTTTATTCATTTTGTCGGGATTCACAACTACTTCGGCAATAGTGCAGGATCATTTCGATCCTGAACTTATCCCAAAATTGTCCTTAAGTTGCAATTTTGCAACTTTTAAGTAGAATTCGTGAAGTTGCCCCTATATCATCTCGAACAAGTCTTCAAACGTTCCCGAGGAAATACTTACTAGTCGCGAAGTAAACCTGAACTAGTCCCTAAATGTGCCCGAACTTGTCCCAAAATAGGCCTGATAGGCCTGAACCAGTCTCAAATGATCCATAACCAGACCCATAAAAGTTCCGAAATGGTCCTGAAATAGTCCTGAACAGGCCCCGAAAAGATCCTACTACTTCATAAACCAGACGGTACCTAGTCCCGAAATGGGCCTGAAACAGCACTGAACAGAAAGCAGAAATGTTCATTTGGACACACAAGAAGCGATTACAGATTTTTTTCTGGGTTAAACAAGAAGCGGTTATAAATTTTCTGCTGGGCTAACGTCAGTTTTACCCACTCTGAGAACTAAGATGTCTACAAATCAAACAACTTTGTAGATAAGTCAATCATTTTATGTCAAAAATCTGACATGATGGTGTAAGTAGCCCAAGGTCTCATCTATAGATGGGCATACTTTAGGCGGGGGCTGATAAATCTGAATTTTATTTAAAATTGTATAATTTACCTTTCTTTTATTCTCCTTCGCAGCCCGCCAAAGTGGCACAGTCGATTTTACTCTTCTGCAAAGGTCAAGGTATTCTAACCTCTGTCGTTATGCCTGGTGTTGATCGTGGACGCGCTTACTCAACCAGTTCGGGTGGCTCCATGGATGGACAGAATGGCTCACGTAAACTTTCACGAGGCATATCAATGGAAGATTACGATAAGCCAAATATACGCCGATTGAGTATTATTAACAACGAATCACCAAAGAAATAAATGCAAAAACATATTTAGTAAAATATGTAATAAATTGTTGCGTTTTGCTAAAATGTTAGTTTTAAAATGATTTTACAAAGTATATAAAAAAATAAGCATACAAACATATATGTGACAAGTACTACATGAGCATGCTAGTTATAGTGCAAAATTTGGGTTAGCTTATTTTTTTTTTTTATAAAAAAGCACCAAAAACAATTTAGTTTAATTTTGCTTCATAATAATAATAAGAAAATTAAAAATTTACTAGAATATGATTTAAGAAAGAATTATAAAAAAATTAATTCTTATGCTAATAATAGGAGTTTGCACGACGTCTAAATTGCGCAATTTCGACATTACTCGCAATTTCAGCTGCACGATTCTTAATTTGGCCAAACCAAAACCTGTCATCCGAAATTGTGAGTGAATCCCAATTTCAGTGAAATTGTGAATACAACCCTGAAAATTGCTTATTGTGAACAATAAGAACATAAGTAAATAAAAAAACTGTCATCGAAATTGAAATTCATATTCAAAATGAAATTGCAAAATCTGGGCGTTGTGGAAACTTCCTATAATAAAATTAAAAAAATAATAATAAATCTCAAACGACTAATACAATAAATAATTAATGGCTAATTACAATTTATATTCAACAATTTTATTGAGCTTAGGGCTGTTTTTACTTTGTTGCTGTTTATGCACAAAAATTTTCATTATAAACGGCCTCAAGTTCAAAAAAAATTTTGAATACTAATTTCAAATTTAAATTTTGTTTCATACATACTAACATATATGTAAATGTATGTATGTATTCATTGCAATAACAGATTTCCTTTAAAGAAAAGCTTGAAAGTAGTGCAAATATCAATTGAAAACAAAAACTTAGGCCCCCTGTACACGCTCACATATTAAGATTAGTGCTGAATATTAGTAGTTGTTGTTATTATTGCTGTATGTCTCAAACCCGATTAATTCATAAATTAAAATGTCAAATGCCATCAAAATAAAAAATATTATAAATAGTGCAATCATGTACAAAAATTAAACAGTTAAAATCTCGCATTTTCCATACAAAAACCACAAGCCCACCTACAACGAAAGAAAACCAAGCATATCTTCCAAAAAGAATTTTTCTTAAACCAACCCAAAAAAAAATACCAACAAAGAATGGAACAAACAAAAAGCTTTCAACTACAAAATACCTCTCTGGTTAATGGAAAGCAGTAAGTACCTTTAATTTGTCAAATAAAACTTTTGCCGGATAAACTTTTTTCGAAATATACACACATACCTAATTATGTAGATATGTAGCACTTTTAAAAGCATTTACATGCACCTTTAATTTAAAAAAAAAACAATACTTTGGAAAGTTTTTTGAAAAATATCAAATTTATATTTTATTCGAAATAGTACGTTCTCACGCGCCCCAAATTGCGCAATTGGGCACGATTCCCAATTTAAGCTGAAACTGCGATACGGTTCTCAATTTGGTCACTGAGAAAAACTGGATATAATAGAAAATTGGGTTTAATCGACTAAAAAATGTTTTCATTGGTAAAAATTTTCAAGCAAGAAGAATTAGTGAATGAAATACCAAAATAAATTTAACTAAATGTTCCCACCAAAGGATTAAAAGAAATTATAAATCACAGCATAAAAAAATTGGCATTGAAATTGCAATCAATCACTCAAACAGTTACAATCTCAAGTTGACTTAGTGAATTGCGCAATTTAAGGATAGTGGAAATGCTATGTAAAAATTCAAATGGATTTAAGCCAAAAATAATTTGCGTTGAATAATCTTATGAAGCTAAAAGAGAACAAAACGCACGAAGAAGAGGTTAAATGGAAAATTATATCTGTAATTAGTTCAAAATTCTAGTGAAAAATTGTTTAGAAACGCAAACTGTTATACGTATTGCCTATACACAGCGACAAATTAGCAATGAAAAAAAGCATAGTCGTAAAAGTAAGAAAACACAAACGGTTTATAAAGAAATATAACCTTAAAAAACTTATCTTGAAATCTGAAACCAATTCTAATCTCAAATTGTTAATACGTTTATGTATATCAAGTAAAAACGCAGCAAAGTGTGTTTCGCGTTGTTCAACAACTAAAAACCTAAGCCAAGCCCAAAAAAAAAAAAACAAACAAGTTGAAATCTTGACAGTAATTTCAAGCAGCATATTTATGGAAAAATATTTTTGCACTCACAAACGCAATGGAGAACAATTTTTAATTCACGCAAATTTAATTCAATTAAGATATTTATTCGAACAAACAAAACAAACTTATTAGCCAAAGAGACAAATTATATATATATATATATATGTATGTATGTACAATTATTTTTCATTATAAAAAAGATCTTTATATTGTATTATCTACATTATTTAGAAAATTTATATTAGCGCTTAACTACAATCAAGTAACGAACACATAACCTATATTATCGCAATGTCGCACAGCAAATTGATAATTATGGGTCAATCCACGTTAAATCGTCAATTGGTTCGAAGCAACCATTTTTGATTTGGATGAATTTTGGTCAGAAGTTTTTTTCTTCTTATATCATGTAATGAAGTTCTGCCAAAGGAAAAATTAAAAATATGCAAAATTTTAAATTTCACAATTTCCGGAATTTTGTAAGCTTATTTTTTGAATATCTCAAAAACTGTTATAGTTAATTTCGTTTTAATTAAGCGTAGCTTGCTTCTTAGATTTTATAGTCCTGCTATTGACAATATTCAATATTACTAAACTGAAAATGAAAAGTTCAAAACAATTGATATTAGGCACCCCACGTTTTTTTTTTTGGTATAACTTATTTTATTGTCAATCACTTTAATCCTATTTTAGGTTGGTTTTAAAAGTTGAATTCAATTAAGTTAAGGTAACTAAACGAATTTTTTATTTCCATAAATTATTTTTTTAATTTTTAGTTCACATTGTAATAAAAGCGAGTTTTTAGCTTTTTTAAACAATAATTTTATTTGAGAATTCGTTTATATACAGCCCCAAATGTCACTTTTAAAACGAGAAATGAACCCATTTTTGTAACTAAAATAATTTCTGAATTTCGGGAAGTTGTTAAATTTTGAATACTCAAACAAAACGTTTAAATGTTTTCCTTTGGCAAAACATCGTTACATGAAAATTCATGTAAATCAAAAATGTTTGATTTCAACCTTTTGGTCGATTTGACATGGATATTTATTAAACAGAAAGTTATAATATTTTATTAACGTATACATACATAAATTCAAATTACTAAAACTCAGAAAAATCAAAACCAAATTGTCTAATGCCAAAGTAAATAGCAAAAAGGAAAAATTAAATTGTTTAGATGAAGTTTATAAGAAACCTCAAAACAATTGTGTTTTATTTACTTTTCAACCCGGCGAAACGTATGTATGGTCGTACATTTTCGGAGCCTAAACAGTTCAGACTAGCGATGGAATATGAAATATTCAAATTGTACCCAATTTGAGAAAATAATTGTATCTAAAAGAATACTAGCGTGCCTTAAAATTAATAATTTTTTTTACGCATTTCTCACATCGCTGAATAACTGTGCAGAAATACTAGGGAAATCTGTCTGTACTAGGCCATCTCTAATTTTGGGATTTATCAAACTAAAGGTCCAATCCCGTATTCCTCAGACTAAAAGGAGTAAAACTGGCAAAAAATAAAAATTCGCTCAGAGCGAGAGAGTAACACTGAAAAGTACGGGATCGCTTTCTGACAACTTCAACATAACCTCCAAATTTTGGTTGCAAAATTTTGCTTATTTTGTATGTAAACACGCTCATCTGAAAAATGTAAATAACAAAAAAATACTTTCAAACTCATCGGAAACCCTTTAAACAAGTAATTAAATACTTTTCAACATGCATTAGCAGAGAACACTTTTCTTTTCTTTGCAATTTGGTTGTCAAACACACTACTGCTGATCGCTTGACACATTTACCGGAATTTACCAGCAAAAAATCTTCCGACTAGAACTGGCAACTTTTGACAGAGAGAGAACCCTATTTATACTCTTTTTTGTCCTCTCAACTGTCAGACAACCGAGTACGGGATCGATTTCCTGTAATAACTGACTAATTCTGACAAGTTTCGCAGGGTTCAGGGTTTGGTAAACCACTTTAAGGCCTTCGAGAATAAACAATTTTTTAAACAAATCTGTATGGTGGAATCCCCTCAACAATACCTTCTTATGTGCCCAGCGTTTGCCAGGCTAAGGTACTTTGGCTCTCACATCCTTAACACGTTCGCTGCCAGGCATCACATATATCTGTCAGCTGAGTTTTCACGTGCGACCGCCGACACAAATGTGTGACGCCGGTTTAACTTAATTAAATTATACCTACATGCGCCGCGGTCTGCGATAGCGGGCTGTTAGATACAGTATGGTCTATAGGAAAGTCTGGCACAGGTTTGCGACAAGTGGTCTCGGAATTACAGCTACCTGTTTCATAGATTAAGTATTTAGTGTCGTTCAGAATGTGGTATCTCCTAATTGTCTAAGTGAGTCCCTGATACAAGGGGCTCACACCTAACCAATCTAACCTAGTTCGTCTGGCCTGAGTTTTGGCCTAATAATAATAATAATAATAATTTCAATATCCTTCTACTTATGATAAAGAGGCACGTTACCTCTGCCAGGTCAGTGGGTTTTGCTAAACGTTATTTAACACAGACTTAAGTGTTAGCTTGGGAGATTACAAAATACAGACAACGTGGCGTATACGCAACTCTTTTTCTTGCTGTCAAAAACCACTTTTAAATCGATAAACAGATGGTCTAGATGGATTTCTAAGGCCACACACGAGTAAAACTTGTTGACAGTAGGCTTTATTTTTCCCCACAAATTGCTCGCTAAGAAGAATTTTAACGATGTTCAGAAGGTTAATCCTTCCAAGAGCAGAACTTCACAAAAGGCTTTTCAGGCATCCACCACTTTTCAGACTTTCAGCTCTTAGATAGATAGATAGATAGTTAGTGAGTTAAATCCCTGTGACTGGTAGGTCTATTGTACCCTTAGGTCATCAGAACACCTCGACTAGCCCTAGAGACTCTATAAATTTCATACTAGATCCCGGGGATAGAGAGCGTATGTTCCCTCTCTCTTGGCCACAGGTGCCTTATGCTCCGCCCGATAAGAAGGAGTAAGAAGCACTTTATTCATAGTATATAAGATTTATTTGTCTGCGTGAAAGTACAACTCCATAACAAGCTTTCCAGTCTTTAAGAGTACAACTTCACAACAAGCTCTTAAAGCATTTCGCGCTTTTTGGGCTTTCGGCAATAACTGAATTTTGTAGCTGAAAGCCTGAAAATCGCCAAACGCCTGAAAAGCATTTTTTCAATGGTGGTTTATGCCCTGTCCAAAAAGGTGGGTTGAAGGTGTCACGCCTACCCGACCTTCGCTCACCGCCGCTTCACGACCGCCCTTATAGGAAAGTTTCCCCTTCAAGTTCCAGCTAAATACATATGTATATTCATGATTTCGACTAGAATTTTTGTTTTGAGCTCCTTTAATTTTTCTGGTTATTCCCTTTAGCGAGCGCAATTTTATTCCGATCGTGCATTTTGACACTTTCCAGATTTTTGTCAGAAACGAGAAGGAATGGATTTTTTAAATTCAAAATTAAAATGATCTGCCTTAATGTTTGAATCTAGCAAAAAAAGTTTCGCAATCATAAAAATTTGGATTTTTAATCATAAATTTATAACCTCTGGCAGCATTAAATCGTGGCATGTCGTTGCCGCTGCGGCAGCAACAATGAAATGACAGCAGTAGTGAGATGAAAAATGAACGAGTCGCCACCAACAAAACCTCCGCGCGGTGTTAAATATGGAAAAGATGAGGTAATTATTGGAGAAAAGTGCATAAAATTATCTAAAAACGCTTCTTTGAATAGTAAGCGAGCGTTAGAAATAGAAATAAGAAAATCTCCAAACCCCGAAATGGGCATAAAAGCATAAAAATCCATGTTTGTGGAGCAGAGGTGTTTGCTGTTGTCATCGGCGGGGTTGTCAAAAGTTGATTTTTTTTCGGTGCTCCGTCGCGTCAAATCCAGTAAAAATAATAAAGGGCGTTTTCAGTTAATCCTAGCATTTCTTATCTTGTTTTCTTAAATGTTTCTTTTACTCCTTGCTGCAAACATAGGCCGGCTGCGGTTTCCTCGTCAACGTCATCAAATCGCTGGGCTTTAGCGAAACAACAGAGGAACGCCAGCAAGAGAAGCTTAAGATCGAAAAAGAATTCAAACGTTCCGATCAGCGCCTGAACGAGTTGGTATCGCGTCATGATCAGCAGTTGACACAAGTTTTGCCACTGTTCAGTCAAGTGTCAACAGAGATAACATCCAGTCGAGAACGCATACATGGCGTGAAAGAAAATTTAGGTGCTTGTAAGCGTTTACTACAATGCCGCAGGGAGGAGCTGAAAAAGATGTGGACCGATGCGGTGCAGCATAAGTATGTGCTGGAGATGTTAGAGCAAATGTAAGTCTCACTGCAATACTTGAGCGTAGGCATTTGTTTTTATTTATTGTCTTTTTCAGCAACGAATTGCGTAAAGTGCCTCAACGTGTTGTCAGCTATACAGCGAAACGGCAATATTTGCATGCAAGTAAAGCGCTCACCGATGCGCTAGCAACTATACAAGGTCCGCTTAGCGATGTTGAAGGATTGGCCGACTTGCGTGTAGACTTACAATCGCGACGCCAACAACTTTATCAACGATTGCACGAAGAGCTCGTGACACAACTCTACAAAAACTCTGCCGCAGAAGCATACACCACTTTTCAACGCAATAATTCCAGTCGCCTGAATTCGAGCTTTACAAGGGGTATTGGGGCGCGACGCTCCACAGATCGCATCGAAGCGAATTCACGTGTGCGCAAGGCACTCATGGAAATGGCGCAAGGTTTTGATCTAGAGAAGTCCGAGGTAATTGATGATGCCGACTTGGTTGATCCCGAATTGAGTATGACCTACTTTATTTCAATTATCGTCGAATGTTTCGGCATGTTGGGTAAAGTGCCCGACTCATTGGAGTTGTTGCGTGTACAAATTCAAACACAACTATTAGAGGTAGTGCGGCAGACAACGTATCAATTGATTGCGCTGAATTTGAATGCAAATGAACGCGATAATCCTTTACTAACATTGCTCGAAGTTATCTTCAAACAGTTCAAGGCGATCGCTAAAACTCATGCGCTGCTGTTGAAAAACTACTTGGCAGTGGGACAAAAGTACACAGTAGTTGGACCGCAGCCATATGATCTTACAGACTTTTGGGCGCAAGCACAGTCGGTGGTAAGTTCTTAAATACTCATTTTTAGTGTGCATATTTTCTTAGCTATGCTTTTTCTATAACTGTTAAGCTACAATTGCTGTTAACCGATTATTTGGATATACAAAATGCTTCCGGGGATGATGCAACACAATCGGCGTTTGCTGAGCCAACTAACAATATAAATTCGTATTTTCTGCGGCGCAAAGTACCAAGGTAAGGAGCAGAGAAGTAGAAATTTATTAATTTATTAACTAAAAATTTGTCAATGTTTGAAAATATAAGGGAAATGTGTTCATAAAATAAATACGCAACATATTTGTTGGTTTATTAGATTGAATATATTTTTCTAAAATACTAACGCGTAACTTTTAAATATTCCAAGACACCGCATTCATATTGCTGTGCGTTGGTTAGTATTGAAGCCTTTTCTATTCACGTAACGCCAACCCTATTTATTATTGCTATTTCTAGAAAAATGTTCCCAAAAAGCTATTGGTAGTAGACTTAATTCCTTTTTATTTGCTTGGCAGATTGAAATGTTTTTTTTTTTTATTAATTCGAGCTACTATTTTTCAGTTCTAAAAAGTCGCTTTTCAAATTTGACAAGTCGTCGCATATACCACCACAACAGAGTGTCACGCCCACAATTGCCGTTAGTGGCGGAAGCGGTGTTAAGGAACATCGGCGAAATGCCTCCGACGTCTCCACAGATGATAATCTGACCACAACTGCGCTTGGTGGTGGCGGCAGTGGTAGTGGTAGCGGTAATTTTGCGCACCCCAAACAACAACGCGACAAGGTGCTGATCTGTAAAGCCGACCAGAATGTGATAACTAAAGTCTATTTGCCACTAATGGCCTATATACAAGAAATCGAGGGCTTCATGAAATGCAAGCCGGGGTGAGTTTGTTGATTACTTGAATTTATGAAACTTTTTAACCGTTATTTTATTTGCAACAGTCAGCCCTGCAGTTTACACGATTTCATCGACAATTACATTAAGGATACGTTCCTATCGAAAGGTCACAATCGCAATTTACAATTAACCATCGAATCATTATCGAAAAATCAGGATGCTTGGCGCACGATTATCACTCCAGAAGAGATGAAAGCCATGGCTTTGTCACGTCCACTGCTGCAATGTACAGCCATGGTGGAGCGGCGCCTGCAAGAGACCAAAACCCTCATTCAAGAGTTGCCGTGCTATTCGGATGAGTTGCTGAAAATGGTGTGCGCCCTCCTAAAGACGTACCGTGAAATATCGCAGGCCGCCTATAGAGGTGTTGTACAACCAGATTCGGAGGACAAACGCATCTACAGTGTGGCTTGGTTAAAGGATGAAGACATTAGCCGATTTTTAAAGTAAGTATGCAAAGTAATAGTTTAGTTTTTTTAAATTACATTAACGGCACGCATACTTTATGGTACGCAGAACACTTCCTAACTGGACTGATCTGAAATCCTCCAACCACAACCAACGTGTGAAGCATGGTAAGAAGCTGCAGCGTAACAATTTCGAACCTTCGGAAGAGGAGAGTCCAATGCAAGTGCAGCAACGCAACATACGCGAAGCTGAAATGCTCACTAGCAACTTGGGTGAGGGTGGCATTACGCAGCAGGAAATTCTAGCGGATATAAGTGTTCTGAAGGAGCTCGCAGTGCTGCAGGAGAGCATGGAGTGGTTCTCTGGACGTGTGTCGGAATTCGCCAACGAGCTGCGGAAACCTTTGGTAAATGGCCTTAATGTCATCACGTCCGAGTGTACGGCCACGCATGCGGCAGCCATCAAAGATGGCACCATTAAAGTGTTGACCAATTTGGCACTCGAATTCGATGAACTTGCCAATACGTGCCTGTTGGTGTTACACCTGGAGGTTTGTTCAAAATCTCCGTTATTATCAAAAAAAAAAAACAATTTTTAATGTTTTACCTCTATTATCTATTAGGTGCGCGTGCAATGCTTCCACTATTTGCGTTCGAAGCCAGCTACCAAATCCAACAGTTTCATGGGCGCCAAGGATGATGATATCCTCGAACCGGATCGGCAAGTGCAGATGCTAACCAAACGTTTGGCTGAAATGGATGAGGCATTCAGTGCAACGCTGCATCCACGCAAGACTAGGGTGAGTGATAGAAAAATATTAAACTACATAATTCTAAAAACGGAAAAAGGTAAAATATCTTTTTTTTTTGTAAAATCTAGTATATTTTCGAAGGTTTGGCACATTTGGCCGCGCGCATACTCATACAAGCTTCCAACTATCTGGAAAACATCGATCAAGCGACCGTGCAACGCATGTGCCGCAATTCGCTAGCATTACAGCAAACGCTGAGTAATATTACAGCATCACGCGAAGTGGCGCTGGATCAAGCGAAGAACTTTTATGAACTGCTCTGCATGGAACCGGATGTAAGCTTTAAGATAAAGAGAATAACACTTTCCATAAATAATATTTTTCAATTAACATTGTTCCTTTCAATTGCAGGATATTCTTACGAACATCGTTGAAAAAGGCGCTCAGTTCACTGAAATGCAATACCTTAATGCACTGCAGTTGTCATGTAAGGCGCGTGGCATAACCGAATCAAATGTCCTGGCGTCATATCAACAAAGGTTATCAGATATTCTAGGCGCAAAACCCTCCACTGGCATTGTTGTTTAATGCTGTTTTGCATAAAGACAAGTACGGCGATTGAAAAACTTGTAACTTTAGCGACACTCTTACTCTAGCAATTAAGACTGTTCGTTTCGCTTAACGAAATGTACTAAAATATTACAAAAATTGAAAGCTTGTGCAACTTTGCTTCTGTTTTTTTTTTACATATAAGGCACATAAGGACATTAACACGAAAAGCATTCATACACAGCTCTACATACAAACAAATACAAAACAATAGTTAAATGCATTAAAGTATGAGTGTAACGCATTGCCTGAAACAGTTGGGTTTATTTTTAGCTATTATTATATAAAATATTGATACTATTACAAAGTGGAAATTATTAATTACAATAAACAAAGTTACATATATACATATACATTAAATACTTCAATGCATTTTTATTGCCATGTAGTAGTAAACAGTAGGAATATCGGTAAACCGGTAAAACGATAATTCTAAAAGAAAAAAAATACATTGAAAAGAATTTCGAGTTAACAAAGTCGGTATGAATACCTCTACTTTTGTACTTTGTTTCAAATTTTAATTAAAGTCCTTAATTTTAGGACCAACTGTCAACGAGGTTGACGGCGCATTCGTGCAACCCTGCTGATTGCTACTGTGAATTTCAGTGCTGATAAGAAGAAGCGTTCGCATAATTTTACTGGCGGGTTTCGATATTTGTATTCTTTTATTTTTAATAATTGACTTTGGATCAAACAATAAACCATGCCAGAAAATACCGAATTAAACGCAGAACCAACAACTGTTGAGGAATCGGCTGCTAAGATAGCAGAAAAAGCAACCGGGGTTGAGAATGGCACTGCTGCAGGAGAGTCGCCGCCGGTGGCAAGCACGGAAGCCGAGGTTACGCATCCAAGCTATGAATTGTCCAAATTTAAGTTGACGCGTATTTTACAAAATAATACAATGAGAAAAACTATAGCGGTAATATCTTAAGAAAATATATAACAGCAGCTAGTCACAAATGAAATTTTTAACCTCCTATCCACATGTACATATATACATAGTTGTTGGGCTCATTCCCCGATGTTTCTACTGTTGATGTAGCTGTTGTTTTGCTCGAGAAACAAGCATTCAAGGAGCGTGATGTGCAAACTGCAAGCGAGGAGGATGCTACTGAAACTCCAAGCATATTCAGTGCTGCCCTGCAGGTGCATACGGAGTTTATCAACAACATTTATGGCAGCTTTCGATGCATTCCCAGCACTGAATTGAATGGTAAGAAAAAAATCGGACTTTCACATTTGACTCTATGTAGTGGTTTTTTTTTCGGCACATTTAACTCATAATTGTAGGCATTAAGACGACAGTGGTATATCCAGCTACAGAGAAGCACATTGAAAAGTATTCGTTGACTCAAAAGTACCTGATTACTGAAACTCCAGCGTTATATGAGCAGCTAACTTTGCCGTATATAACAAACAGCCAATTTAGTTTAGATGTAAGCCCAAATCTGTTAAGCTTTAACGGTGTTCACATGCGATTTTCCAGGCAAATTTAATAAGCGATTAGTAGAAGTATAATAATTATAATTTCATCAAGAATCTAAAGTTGGCTACCCCCCCAACTTCATTAGTTGAAAAGCCGTTCACACCAGACGATGTTGTTGCTTTCAACTGAAAGTTCCTGTAAAATCGCCCCACCGTATTTTATTTACCTTGCCATGATTTTCAATTTTATCTTACTAGTGGGTATACAATATACTGGAACATCGTCAAGAAACTGATCGTATTGTCTATGAAGATTCAGATCCCGAAACTGGCTTCATACTCTTGCCCGACTTGAAGTGGGATGGCAAAACTTTGGAGACACTGTATCTTCTTGCCATTACGCGCAAACGCGATATCAAATCTTTACGTGATCTCAACTCCACTCATCTGCCGCTTTTGCGCAATCTACGCGCTGGAATTGCAGAAGCTATCGAAAAGCGTTACGGTTTATGCGCCTCACAATTGCGCATATATTTTCACTATCAACCATCATTCTATCATCTGCACGCTCATATCAATCCGGTGCGTGGCGATGCGCCAGGTATTTGGTGTGAAAAATCACATATGCTGGATATAGTCATAAGCAATATTGAATTGATGTCTGACTATTATCAGCGTGTGACACTGCCATTTGTTTTGTTCGAGGACAGCAAGCTGTTAGATGCATATGAAGCCCAAAAAGCGGTGCAGAAGTGCGCAAAAATAGTAGAAAACGGGATTGAAAAAAATGAAGAGAAGGAGCAATGTAATGCTGATGCTGTAGATGAACCACAAGCAAAGAAATTAAAATTAGCAGCGGATGAAGCAAATGCTGAAGAACCGCCAGAAAGAAAATTGAAGGAGACACCAACCATAGAGGTTGCAGTGGAATAAATCAAGAAAATTCATGTTGTTGCACTTAAATAATTCCCAATATCAGCAAATTAATTTGAAATGTAAAAAATGTGATGCATGCAAGATTGTATTTGTTATTGGTGCAGAGAAATTCCGGTAACGAAACTGTTCACTTCACAAATCATTTATTGAAAAAAGTATTTGTTCCAAATAAACAAGCGTGTACCCAACACATTTGTTCAGCGCTGTACTTGACTAAAATGCGGGGGGCTAAGAGTAAATACACTTTTTTGCTTGACTTGAACGATGATAAATGAAGTGAACGCAGTAACCAAATAAATGCGCAGATATCTGTTAGCCATTCCGTGGTTGTTCAAAAGGATATTGTTTGAGGTAACTTCGAAGGTTTTGCTAAGTCAAGTACATACATAATATTTTACTCTATAAAGCCATTGACGGCAAATGAGAACACTTCTTAAATGCTTTTCTCTGATGCAAAGATTTTCATTAAATGAAAATTGCATTCGTTTATTTGCTTGATTTTGTGTTTTTTTTTTTTATAATGTTGATTTATGGATGAAGCATTTCATTATGATTATTATTGATTTATTAAATTTTCCTTGCGCGGGCATTATAATACACACTTACAGTTTTTTGTCGTGTTTTATGCACAGGGTTTTTCTTTATTGTGTGTGGGTGTGTATGTAAATATGTATGAAATTTAGTATGCGTGTGTTGTATCCATGCAAGGATTCTTTAAATGTACATATGTATGTATGTATGTATGTAGTACATTATTGTTGTTCTTGCTGTTTGCTGTTTCTTTTTTTGCAGTGTATTTAAAATTTCAAATACCATAAATACATTTATTAAGCTTTTCCTAGATGATTCATATGCGTATGTCTGGCTTTCATTCAGTTAGTGCTCGTACGCATGACATTTCAGAGCTGTCGCGCCCGTGTCCAGCAAGCAGCAACCAAAACAATCACATATCAATTTGCAATGGCATTGTGGATGGCGCTACGCTGCGTATAACAACAATATTGGCTACAAATTAAAGTCTCTCCATAATGATGCCATTTATATTTGTTCCGCACGTACTCCTGCTATGCGTCGCAGATGCTGTTAAGCACAGCTTACAAAATTTGAATTGAATTGTTTGTTTTTTTAACAACCAGTGTTGGAATATCAACTTAACCCGTTGATGCGCATGCGCCATATCTGCTGGAAGCCTTCTTATACAATTTATAACTAAATTCTATTACAATTTTAATTTGTTTTGCACATTCTGCACTTTTAACTCGTTTGTCTTTGCTTTTAGCTTATCAATTAAGCATTTTTAAATTTTAGTTTTTGAGTTTTTATTTTATCTTTTGTTTTGTTTCCAAATTTAATTAAAAACTTTATTTTTCTTTAGTGACTATATAAAAAATATTCGTAATCATTATACTCGTAATGAATAATAATCAAAAACAAAAAAAAAACATTACATTACATTGTCTGACTTGATGATACGAACTCGCGAAGCACCACCTGTGCTGTGTGGCTCCCATGCTCTATTTTGCAATTTAAAAATATAAATTTCTCCATCTTTTTCCATAATTCTATTTCTTCTTCTGCTACTTCAGTTTCTTGAATATCAATGTAGTGTATTTAAATATTTAAAAAAATATTAATTGATAGTGGAGGAGGCGGCTGAGGAGGTCGAGGCGTTTGTGGCGGTTACAGTTGGTAAAGGTGCTGGCATAGCTGCAGTCACAGTTGCAGTTGCTGTTGTTGGATTGGAAGAGTGCATTATTTGCTGCTGAGCGTTTGCATAGTGTTGTTGAGGTGCATTTATGCTATTCACCGTGGCAGTTAAGGGCACTGCCGCCCCCTCGATTTGCTGATCCAAAGACTGCTCATGCATTATTTGTTGAGTTGCTTGCGCTGAAAATGGCGGCAGTGCGCCAGCTGGGGGCGGCGATGTGGTTAGCACCTGCGGCTGCTGTTGCGGAACGGGCATTTGCATTTGCAAGTGCAACTGCGGTGACAGCTGTGACTGTAGCTGATGTTGCTGCGGCTGCGGCTGCTGCTGCTCATGCAGTTGTTGCTGGTGCCGTTGTTGCATTTGGTACATTGCAAGAGCCATTTCTGCACCCACACTTGCTGCTTGCAAATTCGCATTCGCCAATCCAGCATTGGGGTCTGTATCAGCCACAGACCAATTGCGTTCCATCTGGTTGAGTGCTGCCAAAGTCGCTGTCGTTGCCGGCTTTACGGCAATATTGCCATGCACGTTGGCACCTTCTGCATTGTAAATGCCAGCAGCACCACCTCCACTGCCCATGCCGATTGCACCAAAGTTGCCGTTGGCGTTGGCGGCACCAGCACTATTCCCAACAATACTCACACCGACACCGCCCGGCATATGCTCGTTGATTGTGGCACTAAAAGTTAGCGCTTGCGCACCCTGTTCGAAGGGACAGACCCCGCCGCTATTCACTGCAAAGCTGCCCCGCAACGTTTCCTCCAACAACGCTTGTATTTTATCCTGGTCATCAATATGCACGAAGCCCAGGCGCACCAATTCGTTGGTTAGATCAGAGGCCGAGTCGGCTTCCGTCACCTGACATGTCAATTGCCTGTTCATCTTGTCATCCATGCGTAGCAATATCGTCATTGCAATATCGCTGCTGTCCTCTTTCAACTTCTTAACACTGCACATCATATTGACAATGCGTCGTGACTCGATATCGACTGGCTCCGGTGTGGCCGACTTAACTGAATCGGCGCGTTCTGGTGATGCGGCACGTGAGCGAAAATGTGGTGGCTTCTTGCCGCCAAGCGCAGTCAACGGATATACACCAAATTTGACGTCCTCTACGAATTTCTCCAACTTATCTGCTGAAGGCACGTCTGCAAGACGATAGTTCTTCTCCTCCTCGCCACATGACACACGGGCCATGATCACTTCAGGCCGGTTATAGCGCTGCATCATGCCGTCTATCAGAGTCTCCGAAAACATTGTCCGATTCTTGGGCGCAAACACTAGACAGTGAGCGGCCAGAAGCTTTAGTGAGTGCACCTGCAAGCAACAGCAAAGTAAAAGTGAATTAGTCGAATGAATTAATGAAATCAATGTCTTCGAAATGCATCAAGAAGCATAAGTAGGGGACCCGTCTGAAATTGATTTAATAATTCCTCGGCAAAAACAATTTCTCGCAAATATTAGCCCCTCAATAAATAAGTTTAAGGCGTCACCTTCAAACTAGATATCTATTGAACACTTGAATATTTTTTTAATTGAACCAGAATTAGTAACATGTATTCTTGTTATTATTTTTTTAAGCTTATGCTGTAGCCACATATATAAGCTATCCCCCCTATTATGAATTTCCATACGATAGACGTTAACCGCTAGCAAGCGTTTAATTTTCGTATTATTCTCTTCATACGCCCGACAGATGTACTATTTTGAATGTCTGTGGTTTTTGTTCCCTTTTTATCGTTAACCAAAACAAATCAATTACGCTGACTTCAGATTTGCTCCGACGAAGATCGGTTCTTAATAGGGGATAACAGAATGCAAACGCTTATCGTGCATCGTACGGATTCATAAAAGGGGGGTATTTTAATATTTAACTCTTATTTACTCCGATTAACCCGTTTACTTACCTCGAAAAGTAAAGGGTGAAAGAGCAAATCGTTGGCGCTTGGCCGCTCGGCAGGATTTCGCCGCAAGCATTTGAATATCAAATCGCGCTGCAAATCATGCTCCAGGCTATTGATGGTGCGCAATATTGTCTCCTCATTGATGGTTGTCGTTTCACTGCCACTTGGCTGAATTTCCAATGCAGCCATTTCCAGGGCGCACATGCCGAAGGCATAAATGTCTACGGCGGCAGTCAACTGCTCAGCAGCACCATATTCTGGTGCCATAAAGTGATGCGTCTCGCTTTGATCACTGCGATGATGCAGCCGCATATTGTAGTGTACCGCATCGGGCACAACGGCACCGATTTTCACCAGACCATTATGCTGGATGAAAATGCTATCACAGGTGAGGTTGCCGTGAATTACGGGCGGTATGCAGGAATGCAAGTAGCTGAGCGCGGACAGAATCTGTGTACACCAGCGGCGCCACGCCTCCAATGGTAACCGTTTGGCATTGCGTTTAGTGCGTTTGAGGAACTGTTTCAATGACCCCGACGACATGTATTCCGTAATGAATATGACTCGTGGCCGTTCTGCATTTTGTGTATCTGTCCAATAGCGATGGAACTTGACTATGTTCTGATGATCTAATTGCATTAGATTATCAAAAACTTGCCGCATTTTTTCCTCTTGCGACTTAAGCTCCTGCAAATTGGCATATTGCACCTCATTCCAAACAACTTCAACACCCTCTTCGGTGTCCATAGCCAGATGAACACAATCGATACCGGGCACATCACGCTGATCTACTTCTTCGCGTCTTTTCAACCATCTCCCACATGGTGATTCTTCAAGGATTTCACTTTCATCCTCCGAGTCATCGCCTGACTCACGCGGTGACGAATCGGCTGCCATATTGACTGTATCTGTGACGACGGTTGTCGTTGAAGCGCCCATGATTTGTGGTGGCGGTTGCTGTTGATGTTGTTGTGATTGTTGCTGTTGCAGCTGTGGCGCCGCTTGTGCTGCTGTGTTTGCCCCTCCACCACCGCCACCACTGCCCCCGCCTGCTCCATTGCTGTCGCCAGCGACATTTACTTGGCCGCTTGACATTGGAGCGCGTGTGTGCAGGGCGCGTTTGCTGCTTCAGCGATTGTTATTGCGGTGGCCGTTGCTGTTTGTCTAGATAAAATCACTTTTATTTGTATTTGCTCTTGTTCAAGTTCAGTCGTATTTTTTACTCTTATTTTATCAGCTACGTTGTACCCTCGTTCGGTCGTTTGGTTGGCTGGTAGATTGGTCGATTAGTCAGTTGATGAGTTTCCTTATTGTTTTAAGGCGTATCTTTTATTTGTAATTGCTTTTTAATACGTTTCTCGTTGAGTTTTTTTCGTTTGCTTTCCTTTCGTGGTGCCCTCCTTGAAATCGTGTTCCACCTCCTGCCCCACAACAGACGTCGTTTACACTTGATTTCCCTTGCACAATATGTGCTTTTCAAGCTACTTTAACTAGCTTTTCCATATAAATGCAACCGGCTGGCGGTAATTATTGTTATTTGCAAATTTTTTGTGCAAATTCTGCCTGTTTTAAGCAATTTGCACGTCGAATCTTTCTTCTACGGCACCGAGTTTTTTTTCTGGATACACTGACAGCAATCGATGAGTGACACTGACAATCAATGTTGCCGATCCTAACCGGAAATTAAAAAGGGTGCCAATTGGCCCTTTCTACAGATATCGCAGACTCAATTTTTAAATTTTCATTGCATTATTGACGCCTTTGAGTCAATTTAGGTACACAAAGGATCTTAAATTGTTGAATGTACCGGGATAAGAGGAATTTAATGAATGAATGAATTTATGAATATTTCAAACTAGAGGTCCGGTTAAACGTGGCAATGCAAGCGCTTTTATTACGCATTTGACAGCCAAAATGCGAAATGGAAAGTTTACTTTCCGGTCTTTGTTTCAGATTTGCAGAAATCACTTTCGGAAATAAAAATAGCAAGGTGTAATAGTGCGGTTAAACGAGGCAATGCAAGCGCTTTTTCTACGCATTTTGCTGTCAAAATTCGAAATTTAAAGTCTGCTTTGCCGTGTAAATAGCCAGAAAGTCATTTTTGCAGATTCGCAGAAATCACTTTCGGAAATAAAAAATTGCAAGGTGTAACTGCAATTGAAATTAGGCAAATTACTTTCGATTTGTAATTGAAGTTGTGCTCGATGCTAGCTCTTCGCTTAGCTCGCCGCTCCACTATGTTTTATTAATTCGGGTTTTTATTCTAAAGACTTGGGAACCTCTGCATTGCCACACGCAACCCTGTGTTTTATCATAAAGCATGAAACGTCAAAACCCGGTGTATTTTTTACTTTTTTTTTGCATTGTGCGACTCCTTGGAATTTTCAGCGATAATTGTTCCAATATTTGTATTTTCGGAAAATTTTCTAATTATACAAAATATGGAGGGCCTTCTGGGGCGCAGCCAATTTCTAGGCGAAGCAGTAAATCTGTTTACGGATGAGAAGACTGCAAACGCACGTAGCAAGGTATGGAGTGGTAGCAATTAGGAATGTCGTTGGAAACTTATTTTGATCTTTCCAGGTAGTAGAGTGGTTAAATGAAGTACCCAACGCAGACCCTTCGACCAAATGCGATCTGTTGGTTAAGGCACAAGAAATGATTTTGGGCTCATGTGTTGAGTTGCTGGAGGAGTTCTTGGAACACATACTCTCGCTTGCGCATGATGCCAATGCAGATGTCCGGAAACAAGTTGTCTGTTTCATTGAACAAATTTGGTAAGTCTTCAGTCAGTGGCTTTAGAAAGCAGAAATTAAATAAAAAAGTATAACCCTTACCCCAGTAAGGTGAAGGTGGAGTTGCTGCCACAAGTAATAAGCGTCATTTCAATGCTCTTGCGCGATCGCTCGCCCCAGGTAATTAAACGTGTCATACAGGCGTGCGGCAGTGTATATAAGAATGGCCTACAATGGGTATGTAGTGTAACTGAGGTGTCAGACAGCGCTGAACAGGCCTGGAGTGTTCTTAGTCTGCTAAAAGCTCAAATCTTGGATCTGATCGACAACGAGAATGATGGAATTCGTACCAATGCTTTAAAATTTTTGGAAGGCGTTGTTGTACTGCAAAGTTATCCAGATGAAGATAGCCAAAAGAAAGACAACGACTTTTCGTTGGAAGATGTACCTCTGAATTTTAAGTTGGTAAAACGAACCAAGTTGGAGGAGGAAGCATTAAATATTTTCGATATATTGCTGAAGTTTCATGCAGCTACACATATTTCTTCTGTGAATCTTATCACCTGCACTGGCAGCCTTTGTACCATTGCCAAATTGCGGCCAAGTCTTATGGGCCCTGTTGTGGACGCCTTTAAGCAACTTAATTCAAATCTACCGCCTACTCTCACAGATTCACAGGCTAGCTCTGTACGTAAAAGTTTGAAGATGCAATTAATGGCATTGCTAAAAAATCGCGGATCGTATGAATATCAGGCGTCCATAAGACACATGTTGTCAGATTTGGGTGCGTCACAGAGCGAAATCCAACGGGCTATACCTAAAATGGACAAACAGGAACAAACGCGTAGGCAAAAAAGAATATTGGAAGGCGCAGCAAGTAATCTTAATAAAAAAATGCGTCTTGATTCGATAAATCGTCAACAGGAGCGTAGGTCTAAATCGAGTCAGGACGATGAATCTGCAAAAGATGTAGAAATGGAGGTCGATGAGGAGGAAGTAGAAAAGCAGCGTGAGCGTTGTTTGCGTGTAAACGAGAAATTTTTGGCTGAAAAACTGCGTGTTACTGATGTAGCAGTAAACTTAGTAGTTGAATTTTTACCTAAGCTGCCGGACGAACCGCCAGAGCATTTCCTAAATGAATACGCGCCCATTCGCGATATGTCCATACAGCAGCAAGTATCGAAGATATCTAAGGTACTTGGCGAACAGATGACAGCGCAAAAGATTGGGCCAGGTGCTGCAGCATTTAGTAAGGAAACGCCTATGCGACCACGACGCGCCGAACCCATGGACACAAATGAGAGGTAAGCATACGGGGGCAGACGACATTGAATACATTCACATATTTTGTTTTTAGTGACCAACCGGTCGACGAAGACCAAATGAGAAAAGATGAAGCCACAAAAAAATTGCGTGAAAACATGGAACGAGCCAAAGGTGAACAAGAGCTGATCGAGCGCATGAAAATGCGCGCCAAGACGTTGAAATTGCAAGAGGTTACCAAACCTTTTTCGCGTCCGATGAAAGAAAAATTCCTCTTAGAGGCTGTAAAGCGTATTTTGCAATCGGAACGACAGTGCATTGTGGGCGGCGTGTCTGCAAAGCGTCGTAAAACACTTACCGTAATGGCAGCCACATTTCCCGACAAAGTACGTTACTTCATTTTCGATTTCATCATGCTGGATGTGAAGCAGCGCATTGATTTGGCCTTTTCTTGGCTGTATGAAGAGTATTGTCTACTACAAGGGTTTACCCGGCATTCTTACGTAAAGTCAGAAAATCGACCCGACTATGCTTACAACGAACTACTCAGCCAACTAATAAGAGGGGTGCGTGAAACGTGTGAATTGAAAGATAAAATTTTATTGATACGACGCATATTTCTCGAAGCGCCATTGCTACCAGACGATGCTCTCAATCAGCTGGTGGAAATGTGCTTCTCCGAAGAATTCGTAAATCCTGGCGTTGACCTACTGAAAGACTTGGCTGTTATGCGTCCACCACGCAAGAATAAACTAATAAGAGTGCTTTTAATGTTCTGTGTGCATGAACGTACGGACTTGAGAGAGCGGGCCTTAGAGCATATAATCGCGTTGTATCATATACATAAAGTGCTGCCGAATCGAATTGAAGAATTTGCTTTGGATTGGGCCAAACATCTGGAGAAGGACGTGCCACCGCCAAGTATTTTCACAGAAGAATATGGACGACCGGCAGCTGAAATAGGCTGGAAAGAGGAAACGGTTAAGACCTGCCTGACATTGCTGCTGACATTACTGCCATATAAACCAAAGGGTAAGTGACTTGATCGTCTTTACGCAACTATTTTTTTATTTTCTGCTTCTAGTTTTTCTAAACAAACTTTGCCACATCTACACTACCACTGGCGCTGATCTGAAACGTACTATTCTTCGTTCAATTGACCCAACCATAAAGAAAATGGGCGCTGAAGACTCAACACTGCTTACATTTATCGAAGACTGTCCCAAAGGCACTGAAACTCTCATAATACGCGTTATACACTTGCTGACTGAGCGTGTGGCAACACCTAATCCGGAACTAGTGCACAGAGTTCGAGAACTCTATGCGAATAAAGTCAAGGATGTGCGCGTTCTAATACCTGTGCTCAGCGGGCTCACACGCCAAGAAATTTTGAATGCTCTGCCAAAGTTACTAAAGCTTAATCAAATTGTAGTGAAGGAGGTGTTCAATCGTTTGTTGGGCGTAGGCGCTGAATTCGCTAACCAAACCATGGCTGCCACGCCAACCGATATACTCGTCGCCTTACATACTATGGATCCAAGTGCTTGCGATTTGAAAGCAGTAGTTAAAGCCACGTCAATTTGTTTAGCTGAAAAGGAAGTTTTTACGCCAGAAGTGCTAATTGGCGTATTGCAGCAGCTAGTCGAAGTGGTACCTATACCGACCTTGCTAATGCGTACCATTATCCAGAGCATAACACTATATCCACGCTTAACGAATTTCGTTTTAAATCTGCTGCAACGACTCATATTGAAGCAAGTGTGGCGTCAAAAAGTTATTTGGGAAGGTTTTCTCAAATGCTGTCAACGTTTGAAACCACAATCTTTGCCAGTATTGCTTCATTTACCGCATCATCAACTTGTGGATGCGTTGGAGCAGTGCCCCGATTTGAGGCAACCATTGTATGAATACGCGCAGAGCATTCAGGAGGAACCGATGAGCGGCATAACGCCCCAGCTGCTGGATATCATATCCGGGAAGACTGTGGATGTTTTTATAACGGTAAGTGATGAGTAAATAAAAAAAGAGAAATCTACTAGATAATATGTATATATGTACTTAAATTTCTCATTACTTTTTTATTTTAGGACGAAACCGGCGGTTACATAACCGTTGATCAAATCAAAAAAGAGATAGAAGACCCCTCTGAAATCGCAGTTATATCTACAATTCCCATTGCCCCGGTGCCAGCTCCGGTTCCAGCACCTATTCCCATACTTGGCGCCATCAACACTTCAATTATTCCCAAATCCGCCCAACCGCTACCTCCAGGCGAAGATTAGACAGTCGCATAAAAATATTTTATCTCTGATTATATATAAATTCCAAACTCGCTTATAACTAAATACATTTTTTTTTTACCGGCCGATTATGGATAGCAACGCGAACTTAGTTGGGTTGCCCATGGGCAGCGCCAGTGAAATTAAAATGTATATCATAAATAACAACTCTAGTGAATTGCTATAAAGTGGAAGATAATAGAATTTTGAAGAACAGGCAACCAGTTAAAAAAATTCTGCTGAAACGGTTAAAAAATAATATAATTATCTCAATCAAAATTTCCGCGGCTACTACAAAAATGCAGTTGGCAATATTAGGAAATCAGCTGCCAGTTGCTATCCGTAATCGAGCCATTAATTTATGTACAATCGCTTCCAGCTTGGTGGTTTAGTTGTTATAATTCTTGACGTAGCGCATTAATAAAAGTGTTATTTTTCAAACCGCCACTTCAGCCACCATTTTTTCTCCTTTCAGCCCGGCCAAAATATTTAGAGCCGTTATGCGCGACATTTCCGTGCGCGTGTTCACATCCGCGCTACCAATGTGTGGCAATATAACAACGTTATCTAATTTCAGTATTGGATCATCGAGCGGAAGCGGCTCCGGTGTGGTTACATCTAAACCTGCGGCCAGTATACAGCGTTCTTTTAGTGCGGCGCATAGTGCAGGCTGATCTACTACGCCACCGCGCGCGGTGTTAATGAAAATTGCGCTCGGTTTCATTTTCTCGAACGCAGCGGCGTTGAAAATTTCTTTCGTCTCAGGAGTGAGTGCACAACAGACTACGATAAAATCTGATTCACTTAACATTTCATCGAAGCTTACACGTTGTGCATTCACTTTGGCCGCTTCAGCCGTGCGCTCAGTGCGCGTAGTGTATGTTAGTAAGCAAGGCTTAAATGGCACTAAACGGGCTGCGATTTCCTGTCCGATCCGTCCGAACCCATAAAGACCTACGCGAGCGCCTTTAAGACCTTGACCGCACATCCAATTAGGCGCCCATGATTTCCAACCGCCATTGTACACTTCTTTACCAGCTTCGAATAAGCGCCGGCTGGTAGCAAGCAACAGCGCCACAGTTAACTCAGCTGTAGCGTCGGTGAGCACATCCGGTGTATAGCCAATGCGTATGCCGCGCTTCTTGCATTCAGTCAGATCGATGTGCTCATAGCCGACCGATATGGTGGCGATACACTTCAACTGTGGACCGGCGCTTTCAATGACCTCTGCGTCTATTTTGTCGGTTAGTGCACAGTAGATAGCGTCTTTGCCGACAACTTGGCGTAGCAGTTCTTCACGCGGTACTGGCAACGGTTGCGACCAGCTGCTAACATTGCACCTGTGAAAAGTGGATTGCACTTTTATCGTATTGAGCTTTACTTAAAATTTTACTCACTCTGCCTTTAGCAATTCTATGCCCACTGGTGCAACATCGGGACGTGTAATATACACACTCTTGCGTTCGCTAGACATTTTTGAATAATGCAGTGAGTTTCGCACAAATTTGTGTGATTGCGTAGCTGCAGAGAACCGGAATGTTGGTGATAGCTTGTGCAGCAGGCAAATGATGGAGCGTGTCAGCAGCGACATTGGAGCGGGGCGGTCAAGGCGTATTTAACAAGGTGGTGTTGGCCGTATATAAGTAAAAAATTACACTAACAAATTATACGCTGATGTCCATACTGTCATTGGTATGAGTTACAACAAACACATCATTTTGACGTAATGGCCTCCACGGCGAAAAACTCAGCTGTCGCCCCAACACCACCTTGTTTAATACACCTTGGGGGCGGTATTGGTTTTTGTTGTTGTAGACTTCCAACAACTTTTCATGAATCAGCTGTTGTCGTTCATTCAGTGAAAGAAAAGCTGAAGTCAATTAAGATACTTGGTAATTCTCTAGGGGGGGTAACAACCCCTAAAAAAGGGGCGGAAAAGTCGGGAGGGGTACCAAACGACGCGTTTCAGCCCACCTAATAACAATCCGGAGGGGGGAGGTAATAGGTTTGTTCGTCGAAAATCCAGCAAGAATTATCCAACACTCAAAATATCAGAGAGTAAGAAAAAATTCTCTCAAATTCTCTCTCATGTTGAGAAACTTGCAAATTTCTGCACGAACGCAAATTTGCAGGAACTTGCAAGTTTCGCTGCCAGCTGGCGTCCACGGTTGCATTTCAAACATAAAAAATTTTTATAGAATTTTTAAAATTCTTTCCGATGGCCAAAAACAGGATATACATGTATATTTCTTGTTGTTCTGACTTTCTTTAACATTCATTTCAATTTCTTCATCGTACTAGCTGTCGGGTTTCTTAAATCGACTCTGGTTGCAATTGCATTCCGATTGCGAATAACATTTTTTTCAGCCGAATTAAGTTCAAATCATTGGAATTAACTAAATTAATTATATCAACAATTATTTACTTCCTTTTTTCATAAAAAAATCGCTCGTGTTTATAAATTTTTTAATTTAACGAACTAATTTATTCAAATTATTGTAGACAAAAATGCAACCATGCGCCACAACCACATGTTTTCGTGTTTGCAAATTCTTGCTGGCAAAATTTTTTCCAGCAAGAATTTGCAACTTCTCTCCAAGAGAACTGTCACTTTGCTCTCACAATTTTTGAGTGTTGGATAATTTTTTGGTCTGCACGAACGCGATTTGGGCAAAAATCGTGATAATTCGTACAAATTCGTACAAATTTTTTGCTCGACGAACAAACCTAATATTATTAACCATTTAAAAGTTATGAACAAAAAACTTTTGTTAAATTTCGTTGTTTTCTATACCCCTCCCGACTTTTCCGCACCTTTTTTAGGGGTTGTTACCGCACCCTAGAGAATTCCAGATACTTAAATTTCTGGAATTAAAAAGGTTAAAAAAATTTCTGGGTTAGAATTCATTTGGTTACAATAAATACAAGTGCTGTTAATTATTAGAAGAGCATCCTCATCCGGACGTATATGAATATCCGGAACAAAGAAAATCCCGAATGTTTTTCAAAGATCCGGCAGTACTCCCAATCAGCTGACTTCACAGTTTACAACAAAAACAATTGCAAATCAAAACATTTGTTTTTTTCACGTCCGTGGCTGGCCAATCAGTTTTTCCTATTTAAATCCAATATTTTGGTTAAAAAAGTTATGCAAAACACTTTTCACATCTTTTGCCGTATTGTTCGAACGCAGCTGAAAGAAAAAAGGATTTTGTCTGCAGCTTTCAGCACAAACTTTGCACGCCACATGTCGCCAGGAAACTACACAACGGAAGCTACACAAGTGGCCCAAGCTTTGCAGGCAAATTTGAAACCGCTTGGTGTGCCTTCGAAAATGCGTGTAGATCCTGCATTTAAGAAAATAGATACACCAGAATTCCAAAGTATTTTCACCGAGGAACTACGCGCATTGATTGATATCTTCGAGCGGCATAATTATGAGCTGCGCATTGCCGGTGGTGCAGTGCGTGATATTGTAATGGGCTTAACCCCGAAAGACATCGATTTAGCTACTACAGCAACACCGGATCAAATGAAAGAAATGTTCTCCAAGGAAGACGTGCGTATGATAAATGCGAAGGGTGAGAAGCATGGCACGATAACGACACGAATACATAATAAAGAAAATTTCGAGGTAACCACATTACGCATCGATGTACTCACCGACGGACGACATGCAGAAGTAGGTGTACATACTCTCTTTATTTCATGTAATTTTTTTAAATACATTTTCCTTCAAGGTGCAATTCACAACGGACTGGCAGTTGGATGCAAATCGCCGTGATCTTACAATAAATTCCATGTTCCTCGGCTTTGATGGCACACTTTATGACTATTTCTATGGCTTTGATGATTTACTACAACGTCGCGTGGTTTTCGTTGGCGATCCTAATGTCCGAATTAAAGAAGATTATTTACGTGTTTTGCGCTACTTCCGTTTCTATGGTCGCATAGCACGCGAACCATCGAAGCATGATGCTGAGACCTTAAGAGCAATTCGGGAAAATGTCGGTGGTTTGGCGCGTATTAGTGGCGAGCGCATATGGACAGAGCTACAAAAGATTGTGGTTGGAAATTTCGGTTGCGAATTGGTACAGGAAATGATTGCTGCTGGCTTAGCACCTTACTGTGGTTTGCCAGCGGAACCTAACATAGACGAGTTTAAACGGCTTTGCGAAGACTTGGCAAATTATTCACCGCCTCATTTACCGATATTGTATTTGATTGCATTACTGCATACCTCAGAGGATGCTATGCAGCTGCATCAGCGACTCAAATTGTCAGCTTATGAACGTGATTTGGCGCTATTTATTACTCAGAATCGACATAAGGTAATTATGATAAAAAGTTCTTATACAGTATGTACATAGATGTATTTGTGTACAAACTTGTATTCCAGGTTGATGCAGATTTTCGAACGCTGCGCGACTTTCAACGACTTTGCCTGCAGCCATATGCTAAACGAGAATATGTCGAAGAGCTGCTAAAATATACAAACAAGTTCAATCTTTACCACGATTTGAAATCATGGAAAGCTCCTCGCTTTCCACTCTCTGGTAGCATGTTGAAAGAACGTGGTTTAGCGGCGGATAAACGAATGGGTGTAATCATGACACGACTACGCTCAATTTGGATCGATAGCGATTTTTCGCTGAGTGGCGAGGAACTGTTAGATCAGCACTTGCAGGGAGTTATAGAAGGCCTAGCGACGCCACCCGCCACGCCAAACAAAAAACGCAAATCGCAATGATGTAAACCGTAAAATAATATTAGCAGGAATGGATTTTACAATTTTCTTTATAAAATTGCTCATATTTTTATTTTGAAACTCTTCAAAATACTATTATTGTTACATACATATTTTTTAATTCATAATCGAAATATTTGTACTAGACTTTTTTT
>NW_023458555.1:34778517-34833207 GCF_013731165.1 Rhagoletis pomonella | reverse complement strand
ATTTTCACCTACAGTCATTTTCTTTCGACGTCCGTAATTATCATATGGCTGCGCTTCTAATATAAGCTTGCCACCACTTCGCAGTTGCAGAAACATACGCCGAAAAGCTTGTTTCAAGCCTGCATCTCCAAAATTTAAGTGTATCCACTTGGTTATCGATAAGCAGAGTATAACATCGAATTGTTCGTGTTCAATCTCAAGTAATATGTCATCCCGTAGCACGTAATTGCCATGCACAAAGCTTACATTGTAGGGGAAACGTTGTAAACGCCGTGACTCATTTTCCAAAGGTAATGTTTTCTTTTGTCGTACCAGCGCCTTATTCGCTTGGTTGATAAGTGTGCGGTCTATGTCCAAGCCAACAATGCTTTTGACCACAAACCGTTTTGCTACTTCCATGGTTATTAGACCACTATTGCAACCAATATCGAGCACTTCCTTGCCTTGGAATAATTCAGGTTGCGTTGCAAATACTTCCAGACGTATGTCACGACATTCGCACCCCTTATTTCGATATCCATAATACTGGCTATAGTTGCCATAAATAAATCGCTCCTTGGCTTGTTTTCGTTGGGAGCCGCTACGAGATGTTGTATCTATTTGTAACCGCTTCTTGGGACTTTGATGTGCTACAGCTTTGGCTGGTAAAACACTTCTTCCTGCCGCGCAATTTTGTACGTTTGTAATCGTTGCATTGCAGCCAGACTCCGCTGTTATCGGTGCAGTCAGGGAGGCAATCTGTAACTTTGTTTTCTTGATTTCGCGTTCACTTTCATCATCGGGAATCGCAACTTTCCGTTTGGTGGCTAATTTTCCTGCCTCCTTTTCAGTTATTTGTGTAAATTCGTGATTTATATCCATTTAATAAGTCTGCTGCAAAAAACATGTTTTTAAATAACCACTTCTTTTCACGGAGATCATTCACAATGACCGCGAAATAAAGAATGAAATTGGTATCGTTTTGCCGATTAGTGTATTAACAAATTTATCGTAAAATTTAGCGAACAAAAATACAAGGGTACCTCGAAAAAAAATTATTAAAAACTCACACTAAAGGCAATAAAGGTGCTCCTTGGCAACGTACATATAACGAAGTCATGTATATGTATGTATAAATTCTTCCATATACCTTTGATGCAACGACTAATTGGTTGCAATCGATCGCTTTGAAAAATCGATTTATTTATGCTACTGCATGCCATGCATACGGTTATCCATTTGGGAAAGGCCATTTAATTTTTTGTATTCGGCGCGTTTTATAGTAACATACATTTTTGCAACTTTATTGAGTGTGGATTTTTTTAAATATAGTGCGTTCATGCACACAAAACCGTTCCATTACATGCAAAAGCATACATTTTTCGGAAATGTTGGTAAGGTGATGGCAATTGACCGGATGTTTATAATCAAATATGGGTTGTTCCGGTAACAAGAGCCTGACTGCTGGCGAAATGTAAAGCCAATAGGCAATATGGCTGCATAACTTACCACATAAATACATACTTTGAAGCTGATTAAACAATCGGAAGCAGTGCAACTAGCATAAAAGGTGTGAAACATCAAAGTAAGCAGCACTCCAAGGAAGCGATAACAAGAAATTATGTGGTTGAATCGTTTTCGTAACAACGTCGCTTACTTGTGTATGCATACAGAAGTACATACATATGCACATATGTAGGTACATACAAGAAATATCACTTCGCTTGCATCTTATTAACTGCTTTGATCTTATGATATCATATCAAAATTCATATCGTCGTCTGGGTAAAAGATTGTCGTATGTTAATTTCGGCAGGTTGTGGGAAATCGCGATTGTAGTTTGGAATGCAATTTCTCAAAAACCGCGAAGATAGATTTTCTCCAAAGTCTCTGAAAATGTTACTAGTTCACAAGGTTCTTAAATTATTTAATTTTTAATGTTTATTGTTAATTAGTTTTGAGTTTATGAAGGATATTCTTTAGTAATATTTTGCCGTAAGCGTCATTTGTCCACTTTGTATGAAATGCGACAAGATGTGATCAAAATTTCTACCAAATTAACGACACTTTTTACTCAATATCTCGGAAACTAAAGGAGATATCAAAAAATGGAGAACGCCATTTTTAAGACATTGATTAGTTTAATATGACTACATCACCAACTAAATGTTTACTAAATTATCGAAGAAGTTGTAGTCAATATCTAAAGGAGATATATAAAAGCTGATAACACCAATCGAAAGACCTTATTTCAAAATATATAAGTGCATCTAGAACTAAAAATCGTCAAAATGGCGCTTACGACAATCTTTAACCCCGGCGACGATATGTACATGCGTATGTGATTTGACATCACATTGCCACACAGTCTACAAACATGTGATATGATGATGTGATGTACAGAATGAAAAATACTGAAAAAGCCACTGCGGAAGGTTAGTAACAAAGTTTATATGTATGTTATCCAGTGGAAAAAAGGGCAATACATTACCTCTTTCTACCAAGAAAAGATTAACAACTACGTTTGAACGGAAAGATGCATCGCAATGTAAGCGAGCGGATGATGTGTAGTTTCGAAGCCACGCACACACAAACAAAGAGTTTGAGAAGCAACTCAAGTATGTTTTTTTTTCATAGCTGCATAGATTATAGGGGCTATCCATTACTTTTTGCCTTCCCCAACACTACCTTTTCCCACTGGGTACATACTCAAATATGTATTAACCCACATATAAAAAAAACTAAAATATATGTACATATGGTTGTATGTAGCTACATTTACGTACCACTAAACATTTGTGACCAGAAAAAATGCTATGCAAATTATCTATGTACAACGTTGTCACACCTTCCCCACAAGCTCACACTCATCCTTTCTTCCGGTGTGGCACACGCTAGCTACCAGAGTAACTGCGTTAAAAAAAAATAATAATGAAAAAAATATGCAAATCATTAGCGTTACCGCCGGCGCTAATAGATACACGTATGTAGGTACATATCGCACATCGTCTTCAAAAGAGGCATAACTCTAAAATCAGATTCGGCAATATATGTATGTAACTGCTTGTGGATTGTAGAGATTCAAAGCAAGTGATACAAAAACAGGCGTAACAGCAGTTTTGTAATTAGAAACTATAATCACGAAGAAAAAAAAATTATTTGCATTTATTTGATAATAATTTTTCGAATTGATTTACGCAAAAAAATTGACCAACATTTTCTTTAGAGTTGTGCCTCTTTTGAAGACGGTCTGCCATATGTAAGCAGGGCTATTGCCAAAGCGAAGGCGATCAATCATTTTCGCAAAAAAAAACAATTAATTTTTAACTATCGACAAGTTGGCGATTTATGAAATTTTAGATTTTATACGGAGTTGAGTAAAAAAAAAATGCTTTTGCACTTATCATACATACATATCCCGGTAAACGTTTATGAACACAAAAAAAATGCTAAAAAATCGCAATGTTAAAAAAAGAACACCGCTGCAGAGGAGTCTTCGTCATAGGGGAATTAATTTTAGAGCGATCCCACTGTATGCAGCTAGTATGTGCAATATTTTTTTGTATTCATATGCAAATCAAATAATGCCACGCGCATCCGTTAAATACCATAGATAAGATATGTATGTAGACATTGTGCGGAATTTTGTGTACAAAGGGTGGAATAAAGCCACACTTTGCGAGCTGAGCGGCCGGTCGAGTGGTCAGTTTTGGCTTTTGAATTTTTTTCTCTTCTGTTTTTTTGTGTGCTGGACACGCGAAAGGGTTGTTTTTCCTAATTTGTAATGTCTATTTATAAGATCGTGTTGGCATATATAATTTTTTGGCACGCGCCAATATTAGTATTTAAGATAACGGCTGCAAATTTTTTAATTCTGTTATTTTTTTGCACACTTTTGCAAACTGCAAATAGAAGGAAAACTCGTTTTGACGAATGAGCTTCCCTTAGTGCGGTACTGCGGAGATTTAAGGGTAAAAAATAGTCTTTTGCTAATTTAAGTGCTATTTTTTTTTTTGAATAATACTCGTAATTTCATACATTACACATTAGAGTGCATCACCAAAAAAGTTGCAAGTCTCTTAGCGGATTAAAACACTTATTATAATTTAAGATTTCCGTCAAATTTTTTTCAAAAAATATTTAGATTTACGTGGCGTACTTGAAAATACCACCAAAAATCTTACTCCGTTGATAAAATTTTTAAACACTTTTATGCAAACCTTTAAAGCTTAAACTCTTCTAGCATCGGAGGTGATTTAAATATAAATATTTTAAAAACTTATTTTATTTATAAAAAAAAACTCGATTTTTTTTAGGTATTTTCAAATAGTCCAGCTCACGTAAATCATAAAATTTTTCCGAAATTTTTGGCGAAAGTCTTAGAATACAATCGGGCGTATTCTTGTTTTCGTACGAATCGAAGATCATGAAATTTTCCAATAACTTTGTATAAATGTATAAAAAATGTATAAAAATTTAAACTTTCCGATTGAAAAACACTACCTCCCTTTTTTGGCATGGAGAGTCATGCACCTTAATGTACAACGTTAAAATTTAGAGCACTACTAGGAATTGAAAATGTATTGCACTGATTCTTCTTCTATATTGGGTTGTAATCCGATAAGCAATTTTGGCCGAGTTAGGCAAAGCGAGCCAGTCGTTTCTTCGGCATTTCAACCGGACCCTGTTAGTCTCTCCTCTTCACTTGGTCTTTCTAGCGCCTTCCTTCGGCGAGCGGTGCGTCAAATATTGCCGAAATATGAGTTATATTTGCAGGCGAGATATACATTTGTTAAGATGTGCACTATGACCAAGTGATCTCTTGCTTATTACAACAGCTCGTTCAGTCCTAATTTCCTTAGAAAATGCAGTAGGTTGTTTGATGAAATCGAGAGCTTTGGCGCTCCGAACTGAATGACTCGAGCTATTTCTCCCATCTTTACGACACTGCATCGCTTTCGAGGAGTAAGTGTTCCGAAGTTTCAACTGCATTGCCACAAAAACAGCATAAATGGTTAGACCAGGTTCCGAGTTTGTGTAGGTGGCTTTCTAATCTACAACGACCAGTTAAGATACCTGTGGGAATTGCAATTTATCATATCTTCAATTTTTGTACACTCGCCAAAAGCTGCTTCTACTGGCGCTGCTCATAGATTTATAGGCAAATGAAGTGAAATGCTTGGACGTCATTTTTGACTGAAAACTGACCTGGCAGCTCAACGTCAAAGATACAGCAGTACGACATGCCTTATTACATGGCGGAACTGTTTGTTGAACATCATTAGAAAAGTCGTCCACTAATTCTAGGCTGGCCAAAGTTCAGTCCGTGCCTACTAAAACCTTAGAAATCCTACTTAGCTTTCTTTCCGTGGACCATTTTCGATAATTTCACTTATTTCTCACTAATATTCTAACCAATTACCCCTTCATTCTGAGGTCGCAACCATATAGCCTTTAAGCCCTAAGAACACGTTCTTTGAGGGTTTTGGAGAAATGGGAGATTACTGATTATTAGGGCTGGGACTATGCGTATACTCGCATATACGGATAAAATCGGTATACCCGGTTAATAATGGTTCCCATTTGTTATTCAGATAAATATCCGGTTTAAATCCCGATATCCGGTTAATATCAATTTGTTTAGGTATTCGGATATCCGGCTAATACCCGGTAATTTGGTTATCCGGTTACCCGGTTAAAAACACCATATCTAAATATTCGGATTTTTTAACCGGGATTACTTGGATATTCAAAAAATCCGGATAGAACTTCTAGGCTTGTGGAAAACTGCTTTGGAATAGAAAAAATTTCAAATTAACAAAACAAGAAAAGTTATTTTCTACCAGTGTATTCACTGCACAAATAACAGCTTCCGATTTAATGAATGTAGCCGCGATGCAAGAAAAAAAAAACACTAACAACTAAAAAAAGGTGGAAATTTAAAACCAGTTTTGTGCTGCCGGACTTCAACAAACCTTTCTATATAGCATCTAACACAACGAGTATGCATTAGTGAAGGAACAAAAGCAAGAAAAAAAACCAAAATAGGAACAAAATAATAAAAGTGAAAAAATAATAAAGCGTGGATGTTGACGTGACGCGGTCCAGATTAAAATTTTTGATTTGCTCGCCGAATGGAATGCATAGCAAAGAGGAAGAGTTGCGTCTGCGTACCAGCCGCTGCTTCCGTGTTACTCGATTGTCCGCTGCTATGCCCGCCTATATTCGTATGCTCGTGTTTCTGTCATGGGCAATGGCTACAATTTCCTCGTCAATAATGATACACCAACCAAGGGGATGGTTAAATGGACGGCGGGAAACATGAACGCATGGTCGAAAGGATGCTTCCAAACGAAGTCAGGCCGTGCAGACCAGCGCAAAAGGGTTGAACTTTAAAACACCTTTTCTATTTTTTTTTCTTTGCTTCCATCCATGCATACATTCATATGCAGTTGTTGTAATTTGCATACGTTAACAACGAAGGCACAGTCAGTCTGGACGCTCTGGCTCTCGTATTGCTACTACATATTGATGCTTCTTCTATTTGTGTTGTTGTTGTTGCTGCTGTGATTGCTCTCGCTGGATTGAGTTATTTTAAGGTCAACTTTGACGGTTTCAAAATACAGCTAAAAATTATTCTGAACTTTCTGTTTGTAGCATTTGCTCTACATAGATGTTGCCACTGTTTTTGTTGTTATCAATCTTGCTAGCGTTGTTGTTGTTGTTGCAGCATCCGCATCCGCGAACGCTTGGTTAGTTGCTGGTTTGGTGATTGAGTGGCTGGCTGGTTGGTTTGTTGGTTGAATGATTTGTTCGGTTAGGTGATTGGGTCATTCAAAGATCGCCTCGAACACACACACACACACACACACAAACACACTTACGCACAGCGTGTTCACGTGCCAGTGAATTAGAGAAATTAACCCTCATATGTTGTTGTGCTTGGGATTTTTAATTTCTCCATATCGTATTAGTGAAGTGAAAGGCGTTTTAAAGCATTGTGACAGTAACAACAATAAAAAGAAAAAAAAAAAGATTTTTTTCTCTTTTTTATAATTAGTGATTTCCATGTGGTTTCATATAGAAAAATATTGATAAAAAATGAGTGCACATTTACTATATTTACTATGTATGTACATATGCGCACATTTTTATCCAATTAACCCTTTAAGCTTGGCAAGCTAAACTATGGGTGTTTACATCTAATTTTTATGTTTGAAACAAATTTTTGACTTGGTATAAACTTTTTGCTGGGGCTTAGTGGGAATAAAAAAAGAGAGGGTGTGTAATCTACACATAAGGGGGAAGGTCAAAAAGTTACCGAAAATACGTTGAAGGGCTGTGAAAATGTGTAAATACGACATTTTTTATTTTTTCTTTTCGATGAATTCTTTTTCAAACCGCATAAAAGATAAATTAACATTCGTGTCCGACATTCTTATCTGGTCAAACGATCTTTGCCGCTTCTGTTATTCGACCTTTACACCCTCTAGTCGCATACGATTTCGCCGTAGTGATTATAGCGAAATATATATAATAATCTCACAGAAAATGGCGAACAAATTAAATAGCAAAGAAATGATGTTTGACTCTCCCAGTTTTCAAAAGAAAAAACAGTATATTGAAACTCTTTTTGATCGAAACTTATTTTTCATTGTACAAAATCTTAAATATGAAGAAAACACAAAACTTTGTAAATGAAAAATTAATTTCGTTCAGAAAAGCTTATAAGTAATACACTGATGTTTAGTTTAGTATTTTGCAATAGTTGCTCAGAGGACGGTTACCGAAGCGTTACCTAAATATATCGGAAACAAAACACTAAAAAACTTGTTTTTTCCTACAATTTTTCCAAATTGACCTCGAGCCGGCAAAATACTAAACTACAAGTAGAAAGGTCGCAAGAAAACATAATTTTTCACTGATTTTTTTTCTTTTAACTGGGCCGTTTTGGTATATCGTCGTGTAAAGTACAAAACCTCGTTTCCACAAAATGCAAAACCGCGTTTGTGAGGTTGTACTTTAAACAAATTGAACGTAGAATTCGAATATGCCATACACTTTTTTCGAAATTAAATTACTCCGCCCTAATGTATGTAGTTAATAAACCAATTTATGGAGTGTTTATTTTTAACTATTTTACAATATTGGAGCGTAGCTTTCTTAAATTAAAAGTTTTTTTATTTTTAATCTTAGTATTTTTATTATTATTTCGTGCAATAAAAGCGACCTGTTGATAGATCTATTGTCATACTTACTACAGACTCTGGTCAGCGACGATAACTTCTATCCGAAATGTAAATGTATTTGACCTATGGTACATGGCCAACGGCATAATATGTTCCAGTCACCTACCCCGTAGTCTGTTCAGGTAGATTGTCATTTTCCCTTAGGAGCTCAGCTGTGTATCTTTTTAACGGACCACAGAAAGGATGGTCCATAGGCTCCGTTAGAAGTCACGTTTTGCGAGGGTGTCAGTTTTTACGTTGCAACCAAAACCCGTTATCCGCCTTAGGGTGACCCTGTTATGCGTGCTTAATTAGTTCCATATAATCCAGGAGTTTTAATGCTGTCTGACATCGGTGGTCGATCTTTAAATAGGTAAAAGATTTAAGCAATAATTATCTAATTTTACTAGACCACCAGTACCAGTGTACCAACCTGAAATAATTTACCAAAAATCGCACATTTTGTTCAATTTGCTATGACTGCTGTTTAATATATCATCACATCTCCTTATTTGACATGTTTCTCAACTTCAGCGTGAATTGAATCCACATTAGCGGATTACCAGTACACAATTAGGACTCCCTGTGCGGTTCGCTGATGCTCCTAGGGTGGCTCCGAGAATAGTCCCAAAAGAGCATATTCGCCGGTATGTTAGGACTCCTTAAATGAGCGATTTAGGAGTTCCAGAACGCTCCTTCAGATAATCCGCAAATACTCCATGCGGACTCCTCTATTCGCCTATGATTTTGTGAAAAGGACTCCTTAAGTTATCCGAAACCACACATAAACGGAGTGTTTTGGGAGTGCTCCGATAATAGACCCAAATGAGGATTTACGGTTTATCAAAATGCTTCTAATTTATAATTTATTATTTACTAGCTGGCCATCGATGCGAGAGGCTTCGCCACGCGCCGAATGTATGCATATGTATGTATGTACATTTACCTATTTGGAGAAAGAAATCAAATGCCATCATGTACTTCGTTTATTTTATAAAAAATCTTGTCTAAATCCGTTCAGTAGTGTGGTTAAAATATCTTGCCTTTTCTTTATACTATGTATAGAAGATAGTAACTTTGAAGAGGTGGCAACCCTACTCAAAAAATTTGGTTTTTTGTACATGCGAAGGCACTTTCATTTGGTATCTTATTTTTTTTTTTATCCAACGAACGGTGCAGATCTTATAGTTATTAAACAGCTGGCAACCCTACTCAGAAAAATAATACATTATTACACATCCAGAGGCTAAGTCTTTTCGTTTGACAGTAACGGTACAGAACTTATGCCTACGATTATTATGCTTGAATATGGTAATTTTATTGACATGTGGCAACCCTATTAAACAAAAATATTAGTGAATTTCTAGAGGCCAATCCCTTTCATTTGACATCTCATTTTTTGTAACGAACGGTGCGGATCAAATAAAAGTAAAACCAAGATAACAAAAAACACTTTGGCTACCTTTTCACTCCATCTTCGGAGCGCTCCGAAAACGCTCCTTCCAGGTGTTGCTGTGGGCGTCCTTTTTCACTCCATATTTGGCGCGCTCCGCATTTGGCTAGCTGGGTGGTTTCGGTATGTGTATGAGTATGGGTTTGACTTGCTATGAATGGTTATTTAGTCAAAATACTAAACACTTTTAATTCACTGATTCCGAAGTTTATGGGTTAATTTTGGCTCTGCACCTATTTCTATACGTACTTGAGCAGGATATTATAGTTCTTAAAATAGAATGTTCCTATTGCTTAACAAAAACATTAGCGCTTTAAAAACTATTCTATTAAGAAAATGTTTAAATTTTATAAAATGAAATGAATAAAAAACGCTATTAATATTTAACGACTATTTTTTTCTAAACCTCTGATCTACTGAATGAAAGCCAAAGTAAAATTCCTATACAAAAGACTCCAATAAAATCGAAAAATAATAGAAACCGCCTCAGCAACCGAACGACAAGCGGCATTCGATTAGTGGAAGCTGTTAGCGAGACAGTAGGCAGCAGTTGCGAATCAATCAATAGCGCCAAAGCCGCAGCAGTGTCCTCACGGAAAGGCGGAACCCTTTCACACAAGAACAAAATGTGTAGAAGCTTGTTTCCATTATTAACTACTACATAGTTTTTGTTGCGTGTATGCGTAACCCAATCCTTCGATCGATCATTCTTCCGCAAACATAACACTTACATAACTATTTGTAAATGTATGTGCATGATTATGGCTACATCTGGTTGCAAGTACGAGTACATATGTGCAGCAAAGAACGCACCTTGACGCAAAATTCAAGAAAAAGTTCCCACAGCGTTTCGCGCTAATCGCGATACTTATCGCAAAATGTTTTGAAAGTCCCTCACTCTCGCTGTCTTTTGCCTCTTCATCCTTTGGCAAAAATGCAATTGCAAAAGTAGAAGTGCACACATTCACACGACAACACAAACAACACATTTTCACATTTTATTTATTTGCTTGAAATTTAAGAGGCGATCAAATATCGAGGAGCGCACGATCAATACCCATAAAAGTAAAGTGTCTGTGTGCGCCCGTGTGTGTGTGTATGCGTGTGCGCACAGGTATCAAAGGGTGCAAAAATCAGCAGACAATGCAGAATTGCATGCTGAAATAGTACATAGTACAAATACAAAAAACAATTTTATAATCAGAGGAAAGCGAGAAAAACGAAACGACGACGCTTTCTAAAGTCTAGGCTGCGACGATGTGCATACGACCTATTGTTAGTGCAAAGGGCGCAGCGCCCAAAAAGGATCAATTCAGATCAGTTCAATATGTCACGTCTTATGATGTCATTTGCCAAAGGATTCCATCTAAAATTTCATCTTATCCTTTTGCCTGAATCTTTGCGAAAAATTCGTTCGAAAAAATCCGCAAGATAATTTGGGGGGGGAAAAACAAAATCTTTATAGTACTTGCTCTACAGCTCGCCACACACACACACACACACACACACACTGAACCCTCCTCAAGCGCAATCATACACCCAGCATTCTTCTTCGCTTTGATATCGGCTGCACTGCGTCTGCGCAAAGATACTCATCGCGATTTTTCTTCTTCACAATAAATTACATACAAAGGTGAAACGATGAAACAAATGCCACGAAGAAAGGTTATTTTCTATTTTTTGCCAACTATTTTATTATTTCAGCCCGTTTGTGTGCGCTGGTTCGCTCGACCAATCGATCGATAAAATAAAAAGGGATCACAACCCTTACGCAACCCCTTTGAGTGAACTTTTCATTTCGTTTCTAATCATTTCTACCTCAAAATGATGTGTTTTCTTTAGCAAAAAAAAAAAAAAATCAGAAACGCTGATAAAAGCTGCAAAAACATTCGCAGAAAAAAAACAATAAGCAAAAAAAGGTTATCAAATAGAGGATCAAAGATCGCACGAAATTTCTTGGTTTTGCTTAAATACCAAGAATATCCTGCAGATTTTTTTTTATGTTTTTCCTGCTATTTTTTGTGTTTTTTTTTGTGCCAAGAATTTTTCTAATGTGCGCTCAATTCACCCGTGACGACACTTTCGCCACAAATCGAAATTGCCATGGAAGACCCCAAAGCCAAAGGGAGCAAAGGTTGTGCAAAAAAGCGTACGTAACTTGGAGCAAAATGTGTCTTAAAATAGATTTTCTAATGAGTTCGTGACTTTTAGGTCGAGTTGCATATGGTGCGTTTAAGTTAAATACCTTGACGAGTTCTTTATCGGGTGTGACCTCTAGAACCATGCTTGCAGTCAAGTAGCAAAAAAATGTAGTAATTAAAAAACCCCTAAAATTTCACAATTTCCCGTATTTGGCAAGCTTATTTTTTTGAAAATAACACAAAAATTACTATCGTTACAAAAATGGTTCAGGTCTCATTTTAAATGTGATATTCCAAATATATTAAAAAAATCGAAAAATAAAATATTACAGAATTTTGAAATTATAAAAATCTTAAAAGCAAAAACTTACTGGTATATAAATTTTCGCAAAACTTTTTTTATATCAATACCTCTATGTTAGATCTGAAAAATCTTGAATTTTGAATATTTAAATTTTTAAAAAAATATTTTTGCAAAGTCTAAATTAAAAATAAACTGAAATTAAATTAACATTGTTAAAAAAGTAAATAATTTTTAAAGATCAAAAATTCATATCTTAAAAATCCATTGAAAATTTCAGGACCCTTTAAGATCAGTTAGAAGCATTATATATAAAAATGTATATATGTCCGATTCGTTTGTATTTTGTTACATTTTATTTTGTGATCTATTTTGTTTAATGTAAATAAAGAAGATTGGCGAAACGTTGCGCCGTACACTAAACAAAATAGATCACACCAGCCTATCACAAAATAAAATTTAATAAAGAAAATTTTGCCAGAAATTTGTATAGGCTTTATCTTTTCCGATTTCTTACATTTGAATATTCAGTAATTTTTTTATTTTAAAATTTTTGTATGTATTTCGGTGGCAACTTTTTTTAAAAACATATTTGTACATATATTAGAAATAAAGTCTTTTAAACCCATTACGATTGATGCTCGTATTTTATTAACTAATTTAATTCATTTAACATTAAATAATTAAAATTTTATTTTTTGAACACCTTCAAACACCTCAAAAATGACACCCATATTTTAATATCGACCCGTAAAAATATGTAAATATATGTAAATATGTATATATATGTAAAAATATGTAAGTGATATTTTTTTCAAAATTTTCTTTTTGATGCAGAAACGTTCCTAGAGCATTTAAATACACTTCTGCATCAAAAATTAAATTTTGAAAAAACGATGTCGCTTAAATCTTTTTGGCGATTAAGGCTTGATATGTCCTATAACTTGTGTATGATTTAATTAAATTCGACTTTTCAAAAAAGTGGCAGCCTTATTAATTTTTTCTTTTCAAATTAAAACTTTCTTGTACCTCTTTAGTCAGACACATGAAAAATAATACTGACACGACATTTTGACCAGTCAGTCCTGTAAATTTTTCATTTGTTTGTTTAATGTTTATTATTTTATTTTTTTTTAATAAAAATGCAACTCATTACATTGTGGGGAAACCTGCGCTTTAAAAAATTTTAAAGATGTGATTAATTAAAATTTTTTTTCTTTAATTCAAATACACATATAGGTACCAAATGAAAGTGATGATTCTGTAGAATTTAAAAAATTCAAGTTTCTTTCGTTCACAAGGGCGAATAGGTATTAAAACTTCCCTTTTGATTAATTTTATTATTTAGGCAAATAAGCTATAAGGAGAAATTCGAGGATGTGGTCGTGTAAATATTAATCCTTAACACATAATTAAAAAAAAAAATGTTAGACATTTTCAAGGAAATTAGAAATTAAAATTTTAAAAGGACCTATTCGTCCCTATGCACCAAAAAATTAATCTATTTTTAATTCCAGAAAATTTTCATTTTATATCCATGTTTTTAGTTCACATTGCAATTAATTTTTCAAATAATTTTTGGAAGTAATCATACCTTCGAAATTTTAAAGTCCTTTAAAAAAACTTTGACGTTGGAGGGGAAACAATAAAATTTTTTTAAGAATTTTAAATTTCTAAATAAGCAATTTTATAAAATTCTTGCTTAATAAAGTGCAATTATAAAATGGCTAAGAATTCGCTTTAATTTTTGATTTATTTTTTTGCCAAAACTGGTCAAAATGTCGTGTGCCTATTATTTTTCACATGACTGTATATTGAGATTGATTGAGCACATCTGCTTTAAGTAACAACAACAAGTATAGTATTATGAATGCAATACGTTTTTTTTTTAGAAAAAATTAATCAAATCTTTATATGCATTTTTTCTCCTATTCCACCAATTTTAAACCCAACAATTTTTAGCTAACCTCTGAATTTGATATTTGGATAACTCAATGCTGTTGCCGCTTCAGTTAAATTTCCCTCTCTGAATTTTGATTTAGCTCACTTTAGATCTAGGTGCATGGGCGTAGTCAGGTAGGGGCAGGGGGGTGCTCGAGCCTCCTCCTCCCTAAATTTCATTCCGGCTACGCCGATGTCTAGGTGTGCGATATGTATAGATAACCTTAACCCCTCTTTGCTGGACTCAACTCAAAGACGAATGCATTCATAGGTGGTCCGCAAACCTTTCGTAATGTAGAGCATCCACTAACTTAGTAGGTACCTTCAAATCCTCCACCACAATATCCAATCTGTAGCAGATTAAAAACCGGATGTTTAGACACATTTTTCCACAGAATATAAACAATGCACCTGAATGCTTAATCACCAAAAAAAAAACCTGAAATTGCGTAGAAATTACCCAAAAATCACAAGCAAAACAAAGCCGATAATGTTGTGAGTGGAGCAAACACGTTCGGTCAGTTTGGCACGCGTGCGCACATCCTTTTCAAAAGCATTAGCAGGAGTATAAATAGAAATAGCAGTTAGAGCAAGGATATGTACTATAAGAAGGGCACGCGCATACAGTTAATGGGCTGCAAAACCTGTGTGCGAACGGACAGACATACATATGTACGTATGTATGTATGTATGTATGAACGTATAAAATTGACCACCGCAAAGTAAACTGACCAGTTGTTGGGTAAAACACCAGCACGCCGCTGCTGCCTTAGCTGACATAGTGACTTGTATTGCATTGTGTTGTAGTTGTTTTTGTTGCGTGAACATCCTTTTGTTTAAAATTGCTTTGTCCTTCGCTTCGCTTTTGAATGACCACAAACATGCTTGGCACGTTTGCTGCGCCAGTGGTACGTGCTTGGTGGAGGAGAGGTCACTTTTTGCTTTTTTCTTTATCGGTTTGATAGAGTTATTGTTGTAAGCATGTCTTTAGTATATGTTGTAGTTATGGTTGTAGCTGTTGTTGTTGTTGTTACTTTTGCTGTAACTTTACGTTGCAGCATCCTTTGTTGCATTTGTATTTTTTATTTGGGGGTTGCTTTCTGTTGTTCGATTTTTATGATTCCTTCATGAATTGGCTTTGGTTTTTTTCGAAATTTCTTTCAAATGAATTCCTCTAATGGTTTTCTAAAAGTGATTAGAAAAAAACTATCTTTCGTCGCTGGATGTCGTCAGCATTCGCCTACAGCCATTTCAATCAATATTTCACGTCGCATTTAACAACAAGCTTACTTCCTTAGCCTTAGCTACTTTTTTCTTCAACTACGTATGTATGTATGTATGTATGTGTGTACATCTTCTGTTAATCCTTTCGCCACACAGAGTCTTCTTTAAGTCATTCTTTGCCCAGCTGCTGCTGCTGCTACTGCTGACAACCGTTTGAGCTCATATTTGTACTTCTCCTAACTCCACAACTCCGCAACACCTCTCTCTCTCTCTCTACCTCTATGTCATGCGCCGCTACTATGCGCCACACAGTGAATTGGCAAAAATTCATTCCATTTACTTCCAGCTGGTAGGCAGCGCGTTCGCAACGTTGTGGTGTCATCATCAGGTCCAGTTCAGCCAGCGCTTAGAACGTAACGCTTGTTTTTTTTTTACATTTTCAATCGCCTACCTATCTAATATGCTGCGCTCTCAACTCTTCCCATTGTGTTTGCCTGCCATTGTTTGGCCAGCATCCCTCATTTGATCCTGCGCGCATTCACTTACATATGTACATTTTTGCCAACGAAAACAGCAATAACAGTTGTTTAAAAACTAAAAATTTGATTATAAATTCGAACAAAAATTACGACAACAAAAATTTAATTTCTTTTGTACTTCGAGAGAATAGTGAAAATAGCAGTCGAAGGGTTGACCGCGCGCGTCTAAAAGATATGCACACATCCTCCTGGCTGCCGAGGTGAAAAGGGTAGAGTGTCATGACACAGACAAAATGCGCTTTAGAATAAACGAACATCCAAAAATTACGTTTGAAAAACTCAACTTATCAAATAAATTGTGTAATTTTTGCGCGCGTCCAGCCTGCCTGGACCAATGCACACTTCACTTACGCACATTTTTGTTTCAGCGGTTCAGTTCTGCCCTCAAACGGGTAGAGTTTGCACGCCTTTTTTTTCGCAAGCGTTTACCTAAGAAGAGTAGGTATTTAGTTGTGCAGTGCACTCACCACCCCTTCGCCGCCACCAAAATTGATAATTCACACTGATATAGCCGTTCAATTTACTCGCTTTAAAATCGTCCGCTCACGCGTTCTGTAACTCATGTATGTAAGTATGTATTTAGTTGTTTGTTGGCTTTGTAATAGGATGAAATTTGAGGTCATAGTGCAGGCGTTGTAAAACTTAAAAAAAAAATTAGGGAAAAATTTCGCCGAAAGCGATATTTTGAACTCAATAATGTTATTAAATTTTAGTGCTTGATGAAGTTTTGTTTAAAAATTAATTAAAATAGGATACAATCAGCGCTGACAATGGGGTCCTTTGTAATTCAGTTGTAGCCAGCTGCTTGCCATGGCATGAGGTCAACAATTTTGTATGGTTATTTTATCGGAATTACGCGAAATAAGGGAAAAAGGGGCCTGAATTATCAAACAATAACTTTTTATTATTATTATTATTATTATTTAATATAATTGCTCATTCGTTATAGGCTTTCATTAGAAATATATTCCGATTCGTACTGATTGTTTCTCACATGCTTCCGAATTAATACAATTTATGTAAAGGGGGCCGTGATTTTTCAGTCCGGTCCCGAGTTTTCTCTCAACGGCCCTGCGTTTAGGAAATCGTGTTTATACTTGGACTATGGCGCACATATTAAAGGAAAACGTTTGTTCAGAAGTTAAATGGAACCGCCCGGATCCAAAACAAGTTCAGCTCGGCAAACGCCGAATTAGGAACTGGTACGGCAGCACCATCGGGCAGACGCAGCCCCTTTTATGATGTGGAGATGGTTGTTTATACTTGCACTAAACAGTATACCGGTTTCATAAAAATGCTTTCAGAGCAGAAGCTGCTTGCATCTCCTATGTAGTACTAATATGGAAAAAAGTATGAGCTACGAGCTAGCCAGGGAATACAATAAATGTAGCCTCATAACTATTAAAGCAGTGGTAAATCTTTGTAATAAAACTGCATTAAGTCAGACAGCCAGGCCACTTCGGTGAGCTGGACGAAGAAACCTCTGAACATTTCTCTGCAATTGTTTTGCGCATATACCTGCTGTGCCTAGCCTAAAATTTTACGCATCCTTAGAACGGCAGCCTTTTCAGGGCACAAATACTTACTCTCGGAGGTATGCTATAATATTGCATTTGAAAGGTCTCTAAAGGGTTAAAATTCCCTAGAAAACTATTCGCCGGAAAATTTCACTAGGGGTATTCTCAGATAAAATTCTTGTACAAAGAACGTAAAAGTCCAAAGGAAATACAAAAATATGATTTCTTTTATATGATGCAGGTTTATTCAAAATGGGGTCAAAACGATACTTTTGTGAGACCGCTAATGGGTTAAAATGTTCTAAAAATTGTTCCCCGTGAAATTTTAGAGACGGCATATTATTCATACATATGCGCCATATTAAAACACCCCCGGTGGGTCCGCCACTGACTGGCACGTAGTTTAACCCCCAAAACCCCCCGATGGATCCGCCATTGGTGTTCATATATATAAGCTCCTTATCCTCCACATTAGTCTTGCTGTAAACAGTAGAGCATCTTTCTTTATTATAATGTCACCGATGCCGACTCAGAATAAACGCTGTAGTTTTCTGAGCTTGGCCTGCGTGAGCAGACTTTGCTTGGTTTGATGCCCAAGTTTCTCCCCATTAGCTTTCGGTAGGTCCAAATGAATCCTTATCCATTGAAAAAGCTTAATATATGTGCGGATTTCAAAAGATATTGCCCATCCAGGATAACTCCCAGATACATTATTTCTTTAGAGAAGTTTATCTTTTCTCTTGCAAGAAATGGTTCTATAAATTTTTCCCTTTTTGACGCACATTCTCTAGGAGTTTGGAGAAAGTTTCCCCGAAGATGGGAGCCACTTTCAGCGTCTTCTACAATTGACCATAATAGAGGGGAGATGCCTCCAACCTGTGCACGTAATGGTTCTGGATTTTATGATGCCGGAAGCAATTATCTACCAAACAGTGTTCCATGTTATCGAAGGCAACCTCTGCGCCTATTAAGAAACCTACAGCCACCTCTTCGTTAGCCATATTAGACTATGAAAAGTGTGGAAGTAAGATCTTCCTTGAAGAAGGTCATATTGACTTCTATGTTAAGAGTTTTCTGTGAAAAAACTATCCCCGATAAACCTATCTACGATCATTTCCGTGGTTTTTAGTAGAGAGCACGTAAGGCTCATGGTTCGGCATGGCTCTGGTTAGTCTGCTGATTTCACGCCAAACCTTGGGAATGTATCGGTACGTCACTTCCTTAGAGATCGCCACGCATAGCATGTCCTCAATAGTGGTATTACATATGCCATCAGATGTGGAAGTTCCCTCATCGTTTCATCCCAGTCTGCATGGAGTTGTGCGCTATTGTAAGTTAAGAGCTTCCTTGCAGCTCTCTTCGTAAAGTGAGATGGTACTCGTGCTAAGTTTTTCATAGAGGTCACAAAAATCGCGACTACAATCGATTAAGAATTCGCATTGATTCAGTTTCGACAGTTTATTTTAGAATACTTACCTTGAAATATTATTTACTATAACTGTTTTCTCTAACGCTTAAAAGTTATCCAAGATGGAATGCCAAAATTAATTTCATCTCAGATCCCTTAACCATAATTATACCAAAATTTTTTTAAACTATGTAAGTATTCCCATCTATTTATTTCCCAAATGAAAAGTTTACTTTATGACCTAAATAAATAGTGACAAACGAATGCATTTGATGAATATTTGTTTGGACACATTTTTGCAAAATGATTGCGATAGTGATCAGTGAAGAACGACAAGGATCAGCTAAAAAATAGAAAGATAACTGAATTTTTACCTTCCAACCCTCTGTCTGCAAATTTACTAAGCCTGAATTGATGACTACCGCTATAAAAAAATAAAATAAAATAAAGATGATGATGTTGTTGTAGGGCCAATCTTCTCACACCAAAGCCAAAAAAGAAGTATTCTCAAGTGAAACTGAAGCAAATCACCCGTAAAGACATTTTTGCCACAGCTTAATGCAGTCAGTCGTACTTGCATTCCTCCCTGTGCTTCCCCACAAAGGACACGTGAGTTAGTATGTGTGTACGAGAAAGCGAATGTGTGCCGAGGTCAAAATCCATTTAGGTTAAATGATGATCGTGCGAATCGTAAAGATCGCACATATACACAAACATAAGTAGAGCCAGACACGCAGCGCATCCGATGTGCGAAACGTTCATCGACTTGAAAGTAGAATTTATTATGGTCTTTACCTGAGCGTCGCGCCAGTCGTCGCGAATGGGTCGCTTGAGCGGGTCAAATACAAATTTTTTGGGTATTTTAATGCAAAAAAAAAACGATTTTTCCTTAATTTTTGAGTAGAGTTCAGATTGCAATGCAGCGATCTGCCCAACGGGCATTTGAAGGATCGCCTGTCTTATCGCATTAAACTTATCTTTTTCTCACACATTTAAATTTTACTTTCCTTTATTGAGCTGTTAGTTTTTCCGCATTTCGGCTATTCTTCTATTTCTTCTTTGTCATTACCATTTTCGGTTGGCTTTCCGCTGCGATCTATTCTCTAAAATGTCTACAAAATTGCGCTAATAATGCAATTAATAAGATTATTTATTCAGCAAACCAAAGTGCTGAGGTGTATGCACGATCGTTTGTGTTGACAGTTTTAGGGAGCTAGAGGTCACTATTCGGGGTCAACATGGAAATTGAGAAGGAGATTTATGCGCATGCGGTGAATGGTAATTTGGTAAATGGAAGTGTGTAAATGAGAAGATTTAAGTATTTGCGTTTCCAAAGAGGAAAGGAGCTACTCTTATGACCTGGGTTTACGGTAGAAACCTTAGGTAAATTGATTTTGGATTCCTTTTAAATACGAAATAAGTACTACTTGAATCACATATGTAGGAAATTTGTTGCATGATTCATTTAAAGAGGATTTCCTCATTTATTCGCAACTCCAGCAAATCTTATCATGAGTTGGACCTGTCTCAAATTCTTGTGATGCCAAAAAACAATGCCATGGTAGTACCACAACTAGAAGCCTAGCATCTTCACTCTTAAATTATAAAAGAAACTTCTTGAAAGAGCGCCTACATCGTCGTGCCTGTCTACGCCAGTATGCCCTGGAACCCAGAGCAGGTGCCCCTCCGTAACTGTTTCGTGTTTAGTTCAGCCATGGCTGTCCTGTGCTATACTACAATTTCTTGTGGAATAATAATTATGCCTGAGTATCAAGCTCCAATTCCATTTTGTATCCATGTGTAAGGTCATATCCTGTAGGAATATGGAGAATCTAGGGTCCTCGCACCTGCTGGCTCCGTTCCCTAGAGATGACATAGGAAAAACCGTGGTATTTGGGAAGGGAAGGGAAGCAAAGCAGCTTGGAGCGTTCCCGCCTTCGAGGGTATACTTAAGCATCGCACATTGCACTGGTACACAGATGACCCTCGAAGGCCCCAGAAGGAGTAGGGACTGGAGTCCTTGAGCCCAGAACCAGAATCTCTGTTCCTATGGGGAAATATCCGAGCATCTTCCAAGCAGAAGTCTATGCCATCTATCTATATGCAGAGACAATCATGAGCAGAGGGTACAAAAATGAGAGAATTATAATGCTGAAGAGGAATCTTAATTAGTTCTTGAGTGCATTGAGAAGCTATACTCCCTTGGAAGAGACAATAACATCAGGTTAGCGTGGTTATCAGGCCATAGGGAAATAGAGGGTAATGAAGCGGCTGACTGTCTCGTTAGAGAGGCGGGAGCAATCACTCTAGTGGGCCCATAGCCCTTCTTGGGAGTAAGTCCCAATACGGGCGGAGTTCAGGAGGAATGCGCCAGCCAAAGAGTTTATTGGAAGGGTTTAACAAGAAGAGATTCCTAAGCTTAATTAACCTCCCACAAGAGAGCCTTAGAATTCTAAAAGACATCGGTAATTGCCGACAAACGGTTTTAGTGTAATATAAGGGGTGCATAAGTACTCAATAAGGAACCCGCTAGTGGCAGAAAAGGAAGATGAAGACATCCTTCGGCATAGAAAGAAAGGCAGAAATGCACAAATACTAATGGCTAGAGCTGCTAGCTGGCAAAAAAAGCCATCAAGAAGACAACTGATCGGCAAATGACAATGGACTTATGGAGCAAAAAGTTTTTCCAACCAGCTAAATTGTTAAAGTGAATAACACATATAATGAAGGTGATGCACATCATGACGCGGAGGTCTCGTGACCTCGCTCTAACGGCGTCACTGCCTACCAATGGAACTCGCACTTCTCATGCCGATATACCACATATCGATGGCTGAGTGGAAGATCGATCTATCTCGGCAGACAAGTTCAAAAACGATCTATCTCAGAAATTTTCCAAGAACGCCCTATCTCAAACGAAAATACATTGAAAAAAAGCTGAGAGAGGGCGTTTTTGAATCGGCAGCTGCGATAGGACGTTCTGCATCAAAATTCTAAAATAAGGCATTTTTCAATCAAATTCTGAAGTAAAAGTTTTCTGAGATAGGGCGTTTTCCAACTGACTGCCGAGATATGTCGATCTTCCACTCAGCCATCGATATACGACATAGAAGATTTATGAAGGGTTGTGAACCGGCGATCAGTTGAAAAAAAAAATGAATTTTTATTTTAATAAAACTTCTGTAATAGCTTTTTCTTCCCGTTTTTTTTTTTATAGTATTTCTTAAATTTTCATTTCATATACAACAAAAATCATCAAACGGCTATACATATCGCCCACCGTCTTCAAAAGAGTCACAACTCAAAATAATACGTTTATCAGTAAATGGGAAAAACTATTTCGTAGCACATGATAATCATATGGGAACCGACTTTACCTGAGGTTTTTTTTTTAAATTATAACAAAAATTTGCTCCAGCTTTTGCTGAAAGTTAAATAAAAGATCTGTGTACATTTTTAACGAATAATTTCAAAAGTGCCAAATTTTGAGTTGTGACTCTTTTGAAGACGGTGTGGGATATGTCCGCATGTTGATCCATATACGCTTAATCAGGTCACCATGATCATTTCAGAGTACTGGCGTTGGCGTTGGCGTTGTACGCCCGATTTGCTAGCAATGAAAACAGCCCTTGAAACAAATCTTTATCCTGTCGTCGATACGTTTATATCTGTACAAACATATATACATACCTTTATACATTAATACCTACATATGTACTTACATACATATATTTTTTCATTCATTGCGTTGCGCAGTTGTGCTCCGGCGTATTGGCGCTTAAGTGATTTTCATTATTGAAAATTTCAAAGGATTCTTAGACGCTAACTGCTACGGCTGCCACTACGAATGCTCTGCTGATTTTTCTTGCTTTGCTCGGAATTCCATATCCTTTTTCCACCCTCGTCTCTTGGTTGGGGTCACATCATTACAAACAGAGCAGAAAGAATTGCGTTATGTTCGGGAAAATACTACGTTTTTCATTTTTAATCGCAATGTGTGCTTCTTTTTCCATTGTTGGATGCGCACGCACGGGCTTGTTAAAATAACAAGATCCTCATTTTATATATTTTTTTTCGCTTTATTTTTTACTTTTCTCCATGTTCATTCAATCAGTTTGAATTGTAAATACCATTACATAATCCTTTTCTTCTCTCCGGCTGGCGTTGTAAAGGACAACAGCGTGCTTGCTGCTTAAAGGATTGTCGTTAGTATTTTTCTTACCACTCACCTTGTGTATTTACGTGAATTTCTTTTATTTGGCTGTTTTCTTTTTTTGATTTTTTCTATTGCGATAAATGTAATTTGGGACAAATGCGTGCGTATCTCCGTCCGGTGCGCAATTTTTCAATGAAAAAGCAGCTGGTTATGTGGATTAGTGAATGAATAATAGAAGAGTTCATAATTTTCTTTTGATGCTGTAGTAACAGTTTGTGTCTTCTAAGATGTTCTCGAGATAAAATTGTTATGACATATGGAGACATTTTTCGCACTAAAAAATTTATTAAATAAGTTGAGAGGATTTGAAATGCAAGAATAAATCTTAAAGTTGGTTCACAACAAAAATATGGATGCAGATAGGGTAGAGGTAAACCCAGTTACTTCTGAGTTATTTATAAACACTAGACGGTAAAAAGATAGTTCACCAAAGGTGCTGTGGAATAACAAAACAGCATTACGAAAGCCACAACGGCAGTTTTCATTAACAATAGGCTATATGTATATATACAAATAAATAAATAAATTATAATCCCTAGAGTCGTAGTATAGTGAGTGTCCTGGACTCTGCACTCTGGATGCCTTCGCATGTAGAAACCCCGTACTTGGTGCTTTCCTCAAGGAGTCTTTGAAAATCCATCACAAGCAGGCTTTTGCCTGTTACTACAAAAAAATAAATGTACAGCGAGATATAGGCGAGGCACCCTATTTCGAACCAGGATCATTGAAACGGAAATAGGGAAAATGTCGTTGAGCTGAAAACAAAAAATAGATGTCCACACGGACAAGGGGTCCTTTTCCCCTCCTATAAAGAATGATGGCATAAAAGATTGCGCGTTCCTCCGGGTGATGACGTCACGATAGCAACGAGTAAGGGAGATGAAGGAGAGGAAAAATAGCATCGGTCCCCACGATTGAGAGAATACATTCTATCATTCTTGATCGGTCCCCATTCGAAAATAAATCCCAGTTATGTTCATCTACGTCACACGAAAAGTCGATTCTGCAAAATTCGCCAAGAATAATGCAGCGGTACTGCTAAAGGCGCCACCTCCGCCTCTCTACATCGTGCCTCCTATGGAGCATATTTATTTACTAGATAATATTATCCAGCTAATCTCGGAAAATGTAATCCAGGCTAGAAAATGGCATATAAAGTTATAATAGGGAAGTTCGTGCTCTCTGTGAATATACTTAGGGAGTTCACAAGGTGTTGTATACTGTATTACTGTTGTATGTCGTAAACTTTAAAAGCTTAAATAAATTCTTAGAGGACTTGAAACCACAACCAACTACTTTTTAACACTGTGAAAATTCATCACATGACTTTTGTGATACCTTGCGAATTGCCTTCATATATTTTTGGCCATTTAAAGTTTACGACATAAAGCTATACGACAGTGAAAACACCTTGTGAACTCCCTAATTGCAAAGAGACCTACACATCTAACGCTGCGCTAAAATGGGGCTTAATATCAACCAAAACGAAAGGACAATCATTTTTTTCACCAAAAGGAGGGCCCTTCCAGGAATATGAGTGGAGTTGCAGTTGGTGTTACCCCCGAAGTGAAGTATCTAAATCCTGGCGATGCAGCTCCAAAATCATAAGAGGAGAAGAATTTAAAGGTATAACGCCTGTGCAATTAAACATAGAACATACACTCTGAAATGGGGAGCAATCCAATCCAATGGGCAATTACCCGAGAGTTTGTCAGCCAGAAGTTTTAGGCCAGAAGTCTGTGGGAGATTATCGTTATCCTTCGTAATAGTCAAGCCGCACTTAAGACTCTTTCATTTTTCGAAGTGACATCGAGGGCATAGAGAAACTCAATTTACTTTGCAAATTACGATAGTTTTGAGTTCTTGGCCACAAATATAAGAAAAGTAGATAGCGGGGATGTCGGCCGCTGTGGTGTAAGCAGTGCGCGCTTCCACTCCGCAGCACCAGGGTTCAAACCCTGGTCAAAGCAACATCGCAAAAATATAGAAAAGAGGTTTTTTCTTAACAGCGGTCGTCCTTCGGCAGGCAATGGCAAACCTCCGAGTGTATTTCTGCCATGAAAAACAGCTTCTCATAAAAATACAATCGCCGTTCGGAGTCGGCGTAAAACTGTAGGTCCATCCGCTTTGTGTGACAACATCAAGGCGCACGCCACAAATCGGAGGAGAAGCTCGGCCAAACACTAACATAAGGGTATTTATTATTATTATTATTTCACCAAATTGAGCAAGTGGCCTGGCACTTTGGCAATAGAGCAGATTAGCTTAAACAACGACTGTTGTCAACAGTGATATCAACAATCGTTGCTTGAGATAATCTGCTATTTTACCAGAGTGCCAGGTCACTTGCTCCATATAGTGAATACCGCTTCTGGCGACGTTTGACACGACTTGACACGACACGGCCGGGAAATATGCTTACTTAGGAGATATAGCTTCTCATAAATCTCTCAAAGGAGAAATTGAGAATCGTCACAGCAATTCTAACAGGACCCTGCAGCTGTGTAACTAACACGACAGGATTAGTACTTAGATTAGTATTTAAAAGTTAACGTCACTCCCTCCTTGGTGGTAATGAACGGCTACCAATAAGGATTTTAGATTCATTCACTCAATGACAACTATGCGTGTCCAGGGATTAAACTATCTCTCGCCAAGGAAAGTTGCTCGCAAGTGTCCAGTTTAAAAAAAAAAGAATGGATAACTCTATAAGCGATGGAATACAAACGCTCAGCTGAGAAATTTTATATACATTCATGCGTGTGCTTCTAGGACTCGTATGACAACTAAGCGCCTACTTCAATGAGCACGTCTTTTCGAATATAATCTGCCATTTCTACATATTTCCCCAAGAAATCAATACTCGAAATTGTAACAAAAAATATGTGCGTGGCGTAAGACCGAAATTGGCAAGTGTTCTTTCCTTTAACAACCAATAGTCATTAGCAACTTCTCGAATTTCCAAACACGGAAGGGGGAAAATGTGTGCAATGAAAAATGAAATTTTTAAAAGAAACTATTTTTTATTATTTTGCAAAAAAAATCCTTTCTTCCGACAAGTAAGCGGAAGTTGCCGTAAATTTGTAATATTGCAATAATTGATGACAAAATCAGCTATAAAAAATATAAATGGAAACTTAAAACTTTACATTTTTTTATTCCAAAGTTCAATACACGAAATTTATTGCATAAATACTGCATTGGCGCGAAATTTGATACATTCGTAGACTTGCAATTGTTACATAAGGAAAACGCATTGAGTTTCAACAAGGAATCGAACAAAAAAACCAAAAAAAAAAAATAAATAAAACGAAGATCGAAAATGCGGTGAAAGTGCAGGGAAAGAGTTCAGCAAACTCAATAAGAAAATCGTGTAAATCGCGAGCGAACAATTTTTTATTTTATTTTTTTGAAAAGAAAAAGAAATTGCGCGAATGGGGTTAGAAGTAAAACATTTTTTTTGGGTTGCACGAAAAAAGTAAAATAAACTGCGAGTGCCTTTCCAAAGGTGTGTGTGTGCAACGCCTTGCAGCGGAAAAGGGTTTTCCACACATGCAAAATATAAAATCAAAAAAAAAAAAAAAAATTGCATCCTTTCGCATGCTTCTTCGCCTTCGCTCAACCCTTTGCTTGCTTGCACCCTTACGCGAAAGCCTCCTTTTGCATTTGTTTTTTTTTTTTCTAATTTTTTTTGCTACCTTGCCAAAAACTTAATTGAAAATCTTTGTAATGCAAAAAAAAAAAATTCTGCATTACAATAGCTGGGAAATTTTTTTCTTGCTCTTGCTCTTAACGGTATGCGTACATATATTTCGTGCTTTGCTGTTTCATTAGCGCACCGCCAGTTTTGGTTTTGCATTTGCGGAAAATTCATTAGGTTAGGCATATTAATCCGCATCGCTGGCCATTCTTGTGCAGATCAATTTGCCCAAGTGCAAGAGTTGTATGATAAATGCATGTATATGTACATTTTTTCGCATGCATGCAAGTTTATTAATGTTTTGGAATTTGCAATTTGCAGATTTGGACGCGATATGCGATACAGCAAATTAAGTAGCCTGGGAAAAATGCGCGGCAAGATACTTTACTAGGGTAATGTAATGAATATTTTTTTGGATGAAGCCTTAGTATGTACATATGTAGGTACATAAATACATAAGTATACATATGTACATATGCATTTAGGTAATGAATATGAAATTAAAAATTTAAAAATTAAAGGTTTCAAATAAGAAATCTGAGCCTGTGAAATACTTATCGCTAGCTAAGAGTGAAAATATTCCAAGTCCACATTTTGGAAAACCTTATATTTTGATATGGCAGTATCTGGCCAAGGACTGTGACTCATTCACGGCATTCGCAGTGTATGCTTTTACAATAACAACAATGACGAAAAAAGCACGCCTAGAAGGCACACAGCAGGTGCAACCGCATCCATCAAGCCTTTGGTGCCAGGCCATTTTGTCGGAAACAATGCGTCTAGAAAACACCGCTCAGACTACTTGCCGTCCATTGTACTGGTTTCATGTCCCTTTTAATCTATGTATTTATGAATAAATCGAAGCAGATTGTCGGCTGTCAAAGAGCTCAAGGTGGCTTCGATGGCCGAAGGTGGGAGTGCTAGAACTGGTTGCGGACCGAGGAATGCTTGGCATGAGCCCCAGAGTTAGCTCAAATGGTCACAGGTCTCAAAGGCAAATTTCTCTCACAAAACTGGAATTAACCGGGAAACCCTCTGCGAACCACCTAACCTAAGTATATGGGAGGATCAGGAGGACTTCGAGAAGGAGAAAGAGGACAATTTTTACGTGAAGTGCATAATTTGCTATGAGAGCAAAAGTTTGCACGATAAGAAGTCTTCCCTTGTCTGTTGAAGGGTCGATTTCTCTTAGAAAGAAAATTTGAGCTTCCTTAAATATTTCAAATTCGACCTTGGAATTGCTCATTGCTTTGCTATCAGAGAGCTCTCCTTGCTAGTGGAGCTCTCCGATTTGTGGAATAACTTTGTGACTAGGGAATCCAATTACGCAAGCGCGGGATTCCGCGCCATTTTCGCGGGATTACACATGAGCGATCCGCGGGATTTGCGGGACTACAGACAAAAATTAAAAAAAAACGAATGCGAGTTGTGAACGTGCTCGCCAAAATGTTCGCCGTGCATAGCTGTATTAAATATACATCGTTTTATAACCCAGTAGACAATTTCAGTAGTTAGTTAAAAGCCCTTACAAAGGCCTTCCTGATAGTCAAGAAGCCTTCCACTCTACATTTATTTCTCCTTTCTTTTTTGTATGGACTGGCATCAATTGAAGGGCTTCTTCTTTCGCTACCTATAGAAGGACTTCCAGAAGTGCTTTTATAAGACGTAGTTCAGAAGGTGTTTTGGAGGAGTTCGTTCAAAGTTGCTTCTTTGATAAATAAAGTTCATACATCTTTCAAGTATTTGCTTAAGGTTTATATCAAATATGTGTTATAGCAACTTAAAATGTATATTGAAATTCATTTGTAATGTTAAATAATATAAATGTATGCAATCGCGCAAATTATAAATGGATACGCCTTTCTGCAGGGAGGCATTTTTCAGCCCTTCATGGGTAGACCGCTTAGAATAACTTCACTTAAGAAGGCCTACCTAAATTATCTTCTGGGAAATCATATGTTCAAACAAAAAAAACGACAGCACTGGCTACGACGGGGGAAACTTTCGCAATGTGTTTTGAGGTTAGAATCATATCCTAACGTGATGGAGCAAAACGACTTCAGTTTCGTGCTCAGCGACCTCAAAAACATATAAAACACCTGGTCTGGTTTTATTAACCTTTCATCGATTTTTTTGTGGCCCTGCGTGATTGATTGAAATTTGAAAACGTTCGGAAATATTATTTGAATATAACTGTTAAGAGGAAATAATATGATATTTTTCAGTCCAGCAAATCCCGTGGATCCGCGGGATTGACGACCTCGATCCAGCAAGCTTGCGGGATGCCGATTTTTATGCGGGTTTAGATCCCCTGCTAGAGACCTACACAGTACATACGTGTGCGTGTGAATATAATTTCGTCCTTCTGTGGCAAATATGCAAATTCCCCACAACCATTTAAACAATGTTGCATTTGAAATTTTATTTTTTTCCAGCTTGTAACTGAGCAACGAAATCGTCAAATCAAACAACGCAACTGTCAGAGCAGCACAATGGCCATTGTATTTCGCTATTTTAATGCTAATTTCGGGCTTTATTGCAATTTTGTTCAATGCACAATGGCAAAAAAAAAAAAAACGAAGTTGAAATTGAAAATTGAAATGCAAATGTAAATGTAAAATACTTTGAAAGTTTTTCCATGTGAAATCAATACTTACTGCAAAGGCGGTTTGATGTGAACTACATCGAATGACATTCCTCAAATACTAACAATAGTGACTCTATCGAGCTTGATGCCTGCTCGGTTTGTAACTCAATTAGTAGGACAATTGGAGAAACCCACTTCAAATTTGTTACATCGAAAGCACAAGTATGTATGTATGTATGCATGTAGAGCGAAGTACAGTACAACATACTGTGAAGGAAGAATCCGACTTTGAAAGAACGCAGAGAGAGTATCTACAAGAGGAGTAAAATGCGAGAGCAAGCAGCACCTCGGCAAGGCATCCGAAAAAAATGCTTTCAAGTGAAAAAAAAAAACGAAATCAATGAAATCAATGTACAAGTCAAATCGAACCGTGCGCCATCAATTCGATTTTGTGTATTTAATTTGCATAAATTAGCATAAACTAGTGCACACGCGGCGCGTATACGCGTAGTATTGCAGTATTTTGAAGCTGTGCGCATGCGCTGTAGTAGATTTCGCAGCCGTTTTCCAAGGCAGGTCTCATTTGCATATTTACAAATGTATGTATGTATGTAACACTGTGCGCGTTGGCACAAAGTGGTGCAACTCTAGTTTTTTGCTGCGTCTGCGTGCTGGTTGCGTTGTCTGTAAGGTGAGTTGTGGGGAGGTTAAGGTTGTTCGCCAATATTTATGCTAATATGTATATGAGTCGGAGTACTCTTAAAATCCTTGCGTTTAGTAACTGTACCTTTTTTATATCCGATGAAACTTCTATGCCTTGCAAGCAGCGTCCATTACTTCTGAATGTCCAAATCCAACATTTCTTCAGGTGTAGGCAATATTGACAAAAACTATATGGGTCAGTCTATGTGAAATCAAGGCATTTATGGTTTCAATGGGGGAAAAAAACAACCCTTAACAACCACTATGCCGAATCGATCAATAGAATATTATTGCGTCGAAGATTTTTTCGGGTCGGCGATTACGAATCTGAAGTCAGTTCTTAAAATTTCAAAATTGAGGATGGATTTTTTTTTTTTTTTAAATTATATTTGTATGAAATTTGTGACTGATTAAAAACCTGTAATCAGTTTTCAAAAATTAAAAATGGCGGATCCAATTTTTGAAAATTGATTTCGGTTTTGTAATCAGTCACTTAAATAACCTTTGGATTATAATTTTCATAGTAATGTGAAAATTTATTTAAATCCATCCGCAATTTAGAATTTTTAGGAACTGACTTCAGATTCGTAATCACCGATCCCAAAATGTTCTTCTAATGTATTCTCCATTTTGACTTCAAATTCGTAATCAACAACAATAAAAACCGTTGGATACGAAGTTTAATAACATTTGAAAATCACAAGGCAATATTCTTGAAATCTTGATGTTGAAATTTTAAAGCTATCAAAATTTGAACGTTCAAAAAATTTTTTTTTGCAAACTCTAAATAAAGTTATACTAAACAATTTTTATGTATTCAAAATAATTTTTAATGTAGAGTTAGCAAAAAATTTTTTTTTTTCAAAGTTCAAAAATTCATATTTATCTTAAAAAAAAACACCTTGAAAATTTCAGCATCTTAAAAGATCAAAAATTTATATAGATATCCTTGACAGGCTGTCAGCTCCAGCAAAATAGTTTTGATGAGAAGCTTTTTTCATGGCAGAAATGCACTAGGAGGTTTGCTGTTGCCTGCCGAAGGTCGACCGTTATTAGAAAAACCCCTTTTTTTGGATTATGCTCAAACCAGCGATCAAGTCCTTGAGCTGCCAAGTTGTAAATCGCACCTGTCACCAATCAATACATAAGAAAGCATTTTTTTGATTACAGTTTTTCCGAAAAAAATTTTACATTCCTCAGAAATGAATCGGCTGTCCATTAACTATTCGTAAAAAATGATCAGTAACTTTTATTTAAAAAACTATCAATAGTTTATTTAATTTTTTTTTTAGCGAAAATTCATTCGGCTCCATATCTTGCATCCCTACACTAACAATTTAGTAGCTCCTTGCGATCAACCCTCCGCATGATTGATGATAACCTTCTTCTCCAGCATTTGATATGCCAATGCGAATATTATTTCTAAACTCCTTTGCCGCTTGCACATTCCCGCGAAATGTGCGTAATGTACAGACAGCATTTAGAAATCTCGAATTTCATATTTTTTTATTTTTTTTTATCATTAAGCAGCACATTTTCTCACGCGCATTTTGGGTGCTTTTCAATCCTTTTTCTTGCTTGCACATCCGAATATTTTCTTAACTAATGACAATATTAAAATTAATGATGCCCTGCAGTGATATTAGATACTCGTCGCTACTCCCCTTTTCCTCTTCTTCACTTTTCCTCCGCCTGTGTGCCTGCCATTCATGTCTTGCGCAATTTCTTTTTTGTGTGCTCTTTTGATATGTCCTTTTTTTTTTGCTAATGTTGAAAATTTTGTGCTGCCGAATGTCATTGCCTTTTGCGCAAAAGGTTAGCTGTTGCAGCCGCTGTCGCTGGCTGGAATTCGCGTCGCGCATCCTTGCACACAACTAATCCTTTAGCTGTTTGCCAACACAGGTAATAGGTCTTGCGTTTTTTTCCTACTACTTTCCGCTGGAAGCTAGCGATGTTTAACGATCTTTTCTCGGCGATCATTAATTTTATTTTATCTTTTTGTCGATTTTTCTTTTCGGTGTATTTTGAAACAATTTCGTATTGCATGCGCACAAAAGGGGTAGACAGCGCCCGGATCGATGATCAGTAGACGGTCGGACAGACGGTGTCTTGATTACAGGAAGACGAATTGGACGCTTTGGACATTTGAGAGGATGAAATTTGGCAAGCAACCCTTCTGCGTCTGAGATATTCGAAATCGTGAAGACGAAAAGAGACTTCAATGCATTGACCTTGAGTTAAGAATACGATTTTTACCAGAGAACATACATGTGTTTGTATGTAATTAAGCAGTACTTACTTAGTTGAGAGAAATTTTAACAAAAGTGGTTTACTTAGTTGAAATTGCTCATTTTGTTCTAAAAAATGCGTTTATGGAGCAGTTTCGCGGTCAAAATGAAATATATTAGTTAATTTTTTTTGATATATTTTTTATTTAATCATTTTTACGCTAATAACAAACGTCTCAGATTTTCAGCAAACTTTTCGATTTTTCCCTCCTGAATCATATCCCGGTTTTCGATAACGAACTTTCTATGGACGCTCATGAGGCACAGTCCAGAGAGCCTTTCTTCACCTCTTGTGCTTCTGAGCCAGGTTTCTAGTCTACGAAGTGTACTAAACGATTGCTCCATAGTGGCTGTTGTACATGGAAAACCTCGCAATGGAAATACATCTATTTATCGCTGGTAGAAGTTCATTTTCTTCTTTAAATAGATCTAAAAATTCAAAATCCTTCAAATATTCTTCGGGCAAGTTCTTTTTCTTCCATAAATTGTACAAAATAATGAGTTCACTGCCCATATCTAGATCATTGATCTGTTGAAACAGCTTCGCGTTATTTTGTACCCTTTCACTGGAACATTTAATCGAATACAATGGGTGCAATCTAGACAGCGAAAAAACTGTACACTGAAAAAAAGCATCACTATTGGTTTAATACACATTGTGTTAAAATGAAACTTAAAAGAGTATAATTTTATACCATTAATAATATAAAAAGTGTATTAAAAAATATTAGATTTGTATGTTCGTTATTAATTTGACGAGGAAAAACACAAGTTTTACCCTTAACAAAATCAAATTGAGAACAGTATAGTCTGGCTGAATTCCAAAACGTATCAATACAATGTTTGGAAACTGTTATACTGCGGTATTCAAAATGTTTATATATGCAGAGTTGCCACACATTGCAACCATATACATTGCACATTTTAAATATTCAATATAGCAATGAATTTAGATACAAAAATGTAATCTTACGCTTCGACGAAATGTCATCAAAGTATCAATTAGTTTAGCGATGCGCAGTTTGCTTTCTGTATACGCATCGATAACTTTTACGATACATTTTGGGACATGCCACATCGTCAAAAATTACACATTTGCATTTAGGAATGCATGACTTTGTATAGTTGCTTTGCAACTGACGTTTTGAAACTCACCATCTCTTTGGTTATTTTTGGTTTCAATATAAAACTGAAAAATATTTCAATTTAACAACGAAAACTATCATTTAAATAAGATTAATGAGGAAAAATAGATACTCGATACCCCACATAACCTCGTCTAGCCTTAAAACCGTCATAGAACTCAACAGTTTCTGGGAGTTGCAGAGAGTTAATTTGCGTGGCCTCTGCCCAAAGCTCCCACAAATTAATTTGTTTTCGTCTAACGGCTGAGTTGCATTCTAGAAAGAAATGCAGTGAGGTTTGTGCTACCGTATTGTAGTATCTGATCTACTTTCCCTCGGTAGTTTTATGTGAAATGATTCGCAATGCCATACTGAGGGGTTTTCGGGCTCGCTAATTTCGAATCCGCTGCCAGAATTGCAAAATTCAAAATGGCGGATCCAGACTTACCGTTGATTTTTGACATTTGTTTTTTACAGTGCCAGTAATTTTCTTCCATACTTTCAACTAAAAAAAATCCAAAATTTAACCTAAGTCCCAGCTACTTTAAAATTGCCCTTTGTTATACTTAAATGAAATGTGAAATGCAGCTAATATAAAAATATTAAAAACCATTAAGTATACTTTTCTAAGTAACCTCCAGTAGGTTTAAAAGCGGCATCCGACAGCGTGTTATTACTGTTTCATTTAATAACTCAAATTTTGTTAAAAAAAAACCCAAAAACCCTTATATTCATGATGAAATTATACCAGGTGCAGCAGAGCGAGAAGAAAGATTTGACACTATCTTATAGGAAAATTTGCTTGAACAAATTTCTATAAGATAGCCGAATGTCAAGAAAACTAAGAAGATAAAGCGAGAAAGCTGTTTCATTACTACACTTGGTATAATTTTCACCATGCCTTATATTTCTATTTAAAAAAAAAATGTCTGTTTCAGTGTTGATATTTACAAAATTTTTTATAAGATCTTTGGCTTGCCATAGCCCATGTTAGTTCTGGCTTTCCTAAGTAGCCGCTCATCTGCTCGTCACTGTTTCTTGATCGTATGTGATCCTATGGCCAGGAATAATTTTGGTTCTATTGGGTAGATAACTACTGCTCCTCGTCCCTCGGTATGTCTTTACCGCATTAAAGCACTGGAATCGCTGTGAATGATATAAGCTTTATTTTATTTATTAATTAAAGTTTATCCGGATATTGGATTTAGATTCAAGAAGTGTTGCAAATATGTCAATTAAAAAACTTTTTATTATTTTGTTGTTAACATCAAGTTATTACTCGTATTCAGAGTAAACATACATACATGTAACGCGACTCTGGCTTCGCATTTCATAATTTTATTTTCTAAGTCAAATATTTTCTCACGTCTCAACCACTTCAACACCTCGGCAGTGCAATCGATTAATCATTTTCGCCAACCTCTGTCAACACAACGTCGATTGGGGGGCGCCGCTGCAAATCATCACTACCAACCCAATCGATCGTCAGCGAATACTTCCTTCAACACCAACAAATATCATTTTGAAGAAATTTTGTAAGAAATTAATGATTTTCGATACAAATAATGCTGAACTATCACGGCATTTACTTAGCAAAAAAAAAAATGACGATTACAAAAAGAAAAAATATGTATATGCAGTAAATTTAAAAATCGCAAACGATCATAAATCATTGGGAAAGTAAAATGAAATTCACAAACTGTCACAAAACGACGTCGAATGCACAAAATAATTATAAACAATGCAAAAAATACGTTACAAAAACCGGCGAACGGTGAACGCGAAAAAAACGTAAATCCCTAGCAAATGGACGCCATTTTTTTTTTTTGTGCGAGCACAAGCTATAAGACGCCCCAGGTGGGTAGGTGTGTGCAATGTAAGAGCATTAGCTTACAAGCAGCCAAAAAAAAAAATAAATAAATAAACGAACTCTCACCTAATTTGCATAATTTTCGCATGCGATCGCATTTCCGTCGTTGTACATACACACTTTACATATTTCGTGACGCCTGTCGAATTGGAGTATGCACTCCTCACTGGTGCTATGTGGTGTGAGCATTTTGAAAATGGCACATTTTTGACTTGTGCCAGTGTTATGCTAATTTTGTTCATCGAAGATTTGCATAGGGTATTCGGTATGTACCAATGAATATCCCCGCCTCAGAGTATTTGCGCATGCGCCGGCGGCAAATGCACTACTTTTGGGTTTATTCTTTAGCGCATATGTATGTATATGTATGTATAAGCATTAGAGTATTCAAAACGTTATGCAAATGCCATTCACTTATTTAAGTGTATGCAAATAACAAAGTAAAGCCCATGTAATGCAACACCCTTTTTCTTTAATTGATTTAATTATACATTCACATTTTCTTGCTCTTCGGGGCATCTTGGAAGTGCGAAGTGTTTTAATGTCCATGTAATGCCTAATAATTCGATTTATTTCTGTTTTGATCAGCGCAAATGACTTGACGATAATTGAAATACATATGTATGAAAACATGCAATAATGAGTTGTGAAATTTAATTCTCATTCTAAAAATATTTTTAGCATAAACTCGTCGTAAATAAAACCGTGCGAAAATTATTCTCACTTAGTCGTACATATATGTAAATACATATGTATATGGGTAGAAGGATATGAGTGCGATGACTTCATTGCAGCAAATTTTAATTATGAGTTTTTCATCTAGTCGATTAGATATCTTTTAAAGGAAATATCGTGACGGGTACTACGTCGCCGTAGGCTCATAAATAAGAAGAAACTATTCTCGAGATAACATTTTAATTTTTCAGTAGTGCATATATCATTACCGCGATACATATGCCTTAACGGTGTCCTGGGTTAAGTTAAAGTGGCTTCCACAGAAGCACATAAAGTGATCCACCGTCTCCTCTTATCCAAGGCAGGATAGGCAAATGGAGTTGTCATGTACGCCTATCACAATCAGGTGTTTGTGCCACGTGAAGTGACCAGTCAGCAGTCCAACAAGTTTTCTGAAGTCCCGTCTGCTTAGTGAGAGCAGGCTTAGTCAGGAAGTGCCGGCCAAAATATTTCCATCTTTGCCCTACTAAGGCTCGACAGTCTAGTAGAAAGTGCTGAGGTGATTTCCTTGCCAAGTCGTCAGCTATGTAGTTTCCCGTAATGTCACAGTGGCCCGGCAGCCAGATGAGCCTGACCAGGAATTTCTCCAAAGCATTCGCATACCGATCTCGAGCGCACTACCATAGCTTTTAGGGCCGATACCCGCCTGGAAAATATCAGAGTATATGCTAGCCTCGCTAACTAATGTCACTTTCTTCAGCATTGCGTCTACAGTTTCCTTGATGGCAGCTGCTTCTGTCTAAAAGACACCACAGAAGTTTGGAAGCCTAAAGATAATTTTGTTGCAGAGCTCCTGGGAAAATAACCAGAAGACGTTCACTGTTTGCTTTTTCCAGTAATCTCGCCCCGCCAAGTCTTCGCTTGAAGGTATGCAGGTAGAGAAGGAGCTGCTGGAGCCATTTAGGAGGGGCTGTAATCTGTCAGTTCAGCGACGAAATCAAAATTCTCCAGAACAGCGGAGTGTCCAGTTTCCGAGAAAGTTAACATTCCCGCTTCCTTGACGTGGGTTTTAATGGCCCACTAAGGCCGTATTGATCAATCCGCTGTACGCACTCTAATTGCTTAGCAAGTGTGATATTCTCTAGTGAGTGCCCCTACACTAGGGTCCCGTAAAACAAGTTAAGCTTATCTTTTGGCGGGAGACCCCCTGATTTTACCACTTGCTCCCCTGCAACAGTATACAACAACCGACTCTTTTTTTGCTCGTTTCTCAATATCGTCATGCAGGACAGCTTCCTATCCAGGATCAGGCCTAGGTATTTGACCCTGTCGGAAAGTTACAGGCGCACACCCGTCATCGAGTAAAGAGCCACTTCGGGGACCTTATACTTCGTAGTAAACAAAATCAGTTCCGTCTTGCTTGGACTGATTGTGAGGCAGCAGTCTACCTCTTTCGGGTAACCTGGAGTTAAATCAAAAGGGGTATTTAAAAGTCGCCCGCTGACATCGAAAGCCCAATTTCTTCAATTCTCTAGAAGATCATTTACAGCGATCCAGAGCGGGGGAGTGATTACCACCTGGCGGGGTGCCCCTATTGAGATTTCTAACTTTTTTCCTTTTGGAAACTATTTTTTCTTGAACTTTTAAAAAGATGCCATAATTTTAAAACTATTTTAATATACATACTTATGTTTTTTTTTTTTTTAATGTAAGAGTATATAAAAAAAATCGGTTGTAATCAAATAAAGAGAAAGTCTTTTCCCCCATCAAACTATTTTTTTCCTTTGTTTTTTCAAGATGACCCTTTCTAACGGCGCTTAACTGGCGACCACCAAAGAACACTTTCAATGAAATGGTTGGTCATCGGCGCGTGCTGGTCAAGCGATAAACCAGTTTTAAAATTGAAACCTTAGAGATGACTTAAATTATCATCGAGGTCATTTGCATGGTCAGTTGATGGTCAGTTAAAGGAGGTTGAAAGGGTGATTAGTGGCACGCGTAATTAATTAAGATGTCGAAAAAAGCGCGAAGGTGAAAGGGTAGACAATACGGGTTTTTGTTGTAAGGGAAATGTAAGAATGATCGTATATACATACATACTGCGTACATATCGTGACCTTAATATAGAATTTTGTTTCCATGCAAAGTGATAAAACAAACTGAAGAGAAAAATAACTTCTTTGGCTCGAAATCCCTTGTCTCCTTGCCAGCTTACTTAGAGTATGTCGTCACTGATGCTGAGTAAGAGCTCTTACGAGATACCCAGATTCCCACCTTGGGGCCTAATTTAGAGACACAGATCTCAATATTTGGTCTTATTATCATGGAGAGATTGAGCTCTTAAAGTTTGCAGTGAAATCTTCTATAATTCTGGAGTGTCTGAACTTCGTGATACTTTACTTTATCATCACATTTAGTCTTATTGCATAATAGCTTGCCTCTGGGGGTTTCTAAAGTACATACTTCGAAGGATTGATAAAAATATTAAACAAATATCTAAATTTTGGTGGGATACTCGTTTATTTTGGTCTATGCACAAAATAAAAACATCCACGAAATTTTAAATACAGTTTTAGGGGTTTGAAAAAATTGAAATAAAAAGAAAATCGCAAAAATTCGACAAAATTTTGACTATGACCAGCTGTAACTCAGCTGGCCAAAGTAAAAATTTGAAACATTTTTAGGGTTAGAAAATTTTTTTTTTCAAACTCTGGTAAAAACTTTGAAATTTTGAAATCTTCGTTAAAGTCTTTATTTAGTACGTACAACAAATTAAAGGGGTACCATTTTCAAAATTTAGATATTTTCAAGGACTCCCCTAATGTAAATAAATTTGTTCAATACGTTCTTCTTTTCTTCGACAAATGTATGTATGTAGGATGGTATTGCCATTCCCATCCCAATTCTAACGAATGTTTGTTAATGTGGCAAACAAATGACCGCCATCTTGGGTCAATGTGTTGCCGGCTCAACAACAGACTGTCCCGTTTTAAGCGATATGCAAATGCTTTAAAGCAATGGCTGACCCAGCTGAACCCATGGGCAAGTAGCCAGTTAAACGAAAGATACCGAACGACCAGTTAATCGGCCTTTCAGTCAGCCAACCAATCAACCGATTGCCTGCCCTTTTCATGCGACCGTAACAAATTCGTCTACAATAACCGGAATTTTAAAATCCAAACTGGACGAGTCCTTATCTACAAAATGCATACATACATACATACATACATATGTTATGTTAATAAAAATTAAATAAAAAATATTCCGAAACGGGATGCTCCTATGACCACAAAATCCTTTCACAAAGTGCTATACTCCAGGATATTTTGTGCGTGTGTGTGTGTGTGTGTGTTTTCAACGGCTTTGTGCGACCAAGCTAGCCGCCATGAATAGACAACAGCGCATGACATAATGGCAACAAATCACAGTGAATCGTGTCAGTTTTCGTGTAAAACCTAACGGGAGGTCACAATTTATGCGCCAAGCGCAAGCACACAAACAAATAAACGTAAACATACATACATACATATAAGTACTTATGTATGTATGTATGCACTTGGATAAAAACTTTTCTCAAACACTTCGCCGCTGCAGTAGTATTATCCTTTCTCTTCCTTACTGCCTTCCTGTCAGTTGACCAGAGATCGCACGCAATGGACCGGCGCATACTTAGGCGACTCCGTGCGAAAGGGTTCGCTTTGTGCAGCGTTGTTTGTCCGCTTTTTTTTTTGGGCTTGGCTTTTGTTGCTTTTGCCGTTAGGGCGCGAAATTAATGCTGATGTCCGAACCGGTTTTCCAAATTTGATGCGTTTCTATGATGCTGGGGTCCGTCCGGTTGGTACGCGCAATCTTATTTGGTTGATTGCTTGCTCGGTGGGTTCGTTGGTTTGTAGGATGTTTGGCTGCTTGGTTTCATCCCTTTGTCTTTCTAGCTATGGCGCGCAGCTTGTTTTCTCGGCGCCGCTTTAAATTTTCTCTATATTTTTTGTTGTTTTGTAATTGTAAGAAACTGCAAATCTTTTGAAGAATCATCATCTTTTATTTTCTTAGTGTTTTTTTTTTTTGCTTTTATATTTGAGTTTGGCATTTTTCCACGTAGCGGACAGTTGAACGAAGCATGGGAACCAAGTTTGGTGAGTTTGAAGTTTTTTTATTCGCGAGATAAAATCTAAATAGCCGTTAAAAAGCAGCACGCAGACAAAATATGTACATCGGCTTTAATGACTATGATATCTTAAATATTTTATGAGAAATGACGCAGTGGTATTTTCTTCTTCTCAATGCTTTCTGAGCAGCCTTGTGTGGCTGAAAGCTCTTCAGAGCTTTGGCTCCTTAGCTTTCTCATACATTTTTAAATAGAGCTCTAGAGTAAAATGTTACACGATAAGTTTCACCAATCACTGGCAATTTAATAGTAGCTTGTGTCCTTAAACTCAACCTTCGCCCCTTTGTAGGACTCATTTTTTGAGAGGACTCATTGTTAGAGAACTGGTTAGCTCGTGCCTTGAAGCACATTTTTTTTCTTCTGCTGTCTTCACAAATCCTTTCTAGCCCTATATTCATATCAGTATTTTGAAAATAAGCTCTGTCCACTTAGTAGTAGCTCGCGTCTTTAAACTCAACCTTTGCCCGTTTATAGGAATATTTTTTTTTTCAAAGTAGCCTTCATTGTTTAGATACCTGTTGTCTTAACTGACCATTGGCTACTTATCTTTCGCTACTTAGGGCTAGCTCGTGCCTTTAAGCACACTTTTTTGTCTTCTGCTGCCTTCACGTATCCTTTCCTGCACTATCTTCATATCAGTATGCATTTGGAAAAGCAGGTACGGTCAGCTAAAACCCTGTTTTTACTTGACCATTGCCCACAAAGTAATGCCTCGTCAGCTTATCACTACCATCCTTCACCAATTTGTCACTGCCAATATCCCTCCTTATCCTCTTTCTTCAAATAAATCTCCGGAGAGTAGGCTGCATGTGTCATAAACCCGTTTTCTGAACTGACCAATGCATCTAAGCTCAACTGTAGCGCGTGCTTTAAAACACCTCTTTTATGACAACAGTGAATCATTCTTCACCCCTTTAGTCTACACCTTTAATTGACCAATGTCCACTCTGAAATGGCGCGTGTCCTTAAAGGCATCATTTAATTTTTTATGTCTGCAGGTATCCTACTCGCATCCGTTTCTTTGTCATAATCTTTTACTAACAACTTTGATTGGTCAGAAACCTGTTCCCCGCAAATGACCAATGTCCACTCGGACATGTCAATGGCTCGTGTCCTTACGCACATCCTTTCGCGTCTACAGGCCTGCGTTTATCCCTTTTGTCCATACACGCGTACAGTACAAATCCGTTGAATGGTCAATTTGTTTACCATTGGTCATTTGCATGTATGCCATCAATCAAACGGTCATCGTGTCTTACTTAGAGCGAAAGAAAGAAAGATAAAGCACCAACAACCTTAACACCCGATTATCATTGGCTCATTAACGGATTATCCGCATGCAAACTCAATTAGGAAGGTCAGTAGTGCGGCCAAAGTGTAATGAATGAACAAAAAATGCATTAGCAAGTTAAAGACTTTTCACTCGCTCATTTTCTCAAGCAGCCATTGCACGCAGGATGCTCATAGTTACCTATTCACAGGTAAGCAGTAACTATTATGGTCTTTGAGGTGTTGATGGGCCACGCCACACACTCAGAAAGCAGTCAACAGCAAACACTGGAGAGGAGGAGCAACAATGCGAATACAAAACAAATTTGCAAAGTAGCCTAAATCTGGCGCCCTGCGCTCTCGACAGCCCGCGTTCTGGCGATCACTTACCAAAGGTCAGTTTGCGTCGACTGCAAACTCACGCACACACACACACACACACGCACTCTTCATTATTCACCTTTGGCAGAAATCAATACGGTATTGGCTAGGCGTTCTTCCTTAAGCAACTGTGCTTCGGGTGAGCGCGAGTGCTTAGGGGTGGCAATATAACTGCATTATTGCATTCTTATAAATTACGGTAATTTACCCCAAAAAATAAATATTAAAATTTTTCAATGAAAAAGGCAAATAAACAAAATGCCTCAGAGCGTATAGTTTGTAGAATTGAAGAAGGGGAGGGTACCTAGCAAGCAACCAAGGCAATAAATCTGTGGTTATACACCGTTTGTTGGCATTTATCGAAACTCAACAATAGCGGTGGGAAACCCCCAAACGAGATGGTAAAATTATTTGCAGTTATTTATTTATGAAAGCAAAAAAGGAATTGGAAAAAAAGAAAAAGCGAATGCATTGACGCTGTAACACAATTTGACTGCTTCTTTTTCAACCGCCGAAGTTGCATCGTTGCGCCTAAGTAGGTATCTATTCGATTTGCGCCTGCGGCTATTTGAGTTTTGTTTGAAAATAAATACCTAATTTCTGCATAAATTCATTGAAATGTGTCCTCATAAAATATTACCGTCAATTAAGGTGCGCTGGTAAGAGCGATGCGCAATTAAGATATCAAAATTTTCTCACAATTGACTGTCAATGCCTGTGGAGGATTCTTTTATGGATATCAAGTAAATATTAACATTTCATTTGAGTAGATTCGTGGGTAAATACTTATAACGTAACTTATCTGTATGTTGGTGTGTGTGTAAGCACATATACATATGTATGTAGTAGTATATACCTCTTAGAAAACTATAGTGATCCGCGATTTAGAAGGGAATGATTTCTTAAAAAGCTTTATACTTTATTTTATGTAGCAAAAATATTTTTGTATTTACATTAATATATTTTTTTAATTGTTTGGAGTGCAATGATGTACAGTGGGGCGTCTGTGTATGCAATTACAGTAGACCGACAACACTCGAATCATCCCCTTACGTCCATGGGCAGTGCGAGTAATCCGCTGTGAACCCAAAATGTCTGGACCCTCAATGGGCAAAGTGCTGGTTGATGTTCTTGTGAAGATAAAGGCCATCAAAGAAATTCGAATGACGGTGTAAGGAAAGGAAAGCGCTGGCCCTCAAATCGGTGTTGGATTTGGGCTCAATGCCATGCTCCGGCGGAAGAGAAGGATGAGCTGTTCAACGATCTCTTCTATGAGCGCTTATAACGCACCTCGATGTCAGGCTGGTCAAGGAAGGGATCTTTGGCGACACCATCGAAAAATTCAGACAACAGACTGAGGCTAATCGAAGGAAGCTGAAATATGATAGTCTTCAGCAATAGATTCCAGCAAAAGAAGGTCCATCAAGCGACAAGGATGTCTCTGTACAGAAAAACGGAAAGCCTAATCGATCATGCTGCGACAAACGGAAGTCACGCTTACAGGTTTTTGGACGTACATACATACGTACGCTCCGAGGGCTAAACATAAACTGATACCATTATCTTGGCTTGACGGCCTATTGCCTGCCGGCAGTCACAGGACAGAAATTTCATCAGAAAATTAGCCGACTTACGGAAGGTTTGAAGACCAGTGCAAACTGCTGTAAGAACAAGCGTGATGACTTTGTGATCGGTGTCCAGGACATACTTAAATTATAGACGGTACACTATTTCAATAAGGTGAAGAGTAACATCACTGAAACAAGTGGAGAGGAAAAAAGAAGTCAATGACGATTGGTTTCCGCCTCCCGACTATGACTAGGTATGAATAGTTTAACAACTCTATTCCCACATCATTGAATAATTTTATCGTATGACTTTTGTCATAATTACTGTGCTTAAAAAAGAAATGTGGTTGTTCACACTTGCCTGCTTATCAGGCTATTTGGTTAAAAATTATTATTGTGTAGTGTATTTTATTGTTTTAAACTGAATAAAAAATATAACCACATAAGCAGATAACCTGATAACTAGGCAAGTGCGCAGCAATCGGTAGGTCATAACAATAACAATGGCAGTTGTCATCATTAGAGCGCTTAAAATCAATTTGCGGCATAGCTTTAGGCTCAGTAGTAAAGACAATAGTCAGCCGTTGAGTTTTGTCATTGGCGTGGGAATAGGGCTGTAAGTGTGCTTTGACCAATCCACAAAAAAAGGGATCCTGCAAATAGTATCCCGATAAACTAATACGGCTATGTGAAATGTCGTTGAACAATACCACCAGTTCCATCAGAATTTGGAAGGACGTGTCTGAATCATTTGATACCAATTTGTTAATTTAGTGGCCCAAGCATTCGCTGCCAAGCGTTCATTGTAGCAAGCATATTTTTTAACGTGCGTTCTGTCAAACCAACGCCAACGCCAACGCCAACGCCAATGCAACGCCAAAGTTCCATGTGGACGGGCCTTAAGAAGAGGGCGGTGAGAAGGCAACATTTTTTTGTAGAAACGAAATCGCCATATGTTATTTATGTCAAAAGTTCAGATAGACGGCATTGAATATAAGGCCGCTCTATGCTTGGCAGGACTTCACTTCGAGAACAAAATATTTGCGTATTCATATTTCTGTTATTAAATAATTAAGAAATGTGGTTCTCATATACATATGGTTGGATTTATGTATGTATGTATGTAAAGATATGCATTTCTAATGTGTATTACCTCTTTCAGAGAGGCTCAACTACGGAATAGTTATTCGCAATAATAATTGTCGCTTCATTTGATTAACAATTGCATTGGTTAGTTGTGTTTGTAATCCAGCTTGTAACGGCGGGATAATGTAAAATGGAACAAATACATATTTGATTGTATATACATATGCATATGTGTATACACATAAACATATGCGCTACGGTTGAGCTAAACTCTGTAACCTAATCAGTGAAATCAATTCAATAAAAGCAAATCAAAAACGCATCAAAATCGAACAAAGGCCATAGCAATGGCTGCTTGTATCCTTATAGATTTTTAAGCGTATGTATGTATGTATGTATGTATGTATGTATACTTGTATGTGAGCGTATGCGTAAAGTCTTTTGCAGCAAATATGCAAATTTTCATCAGACCAATTACAAATGTTGCATTTCCGAGTAATCAAATATACATATTTATATGTATGGACGAGCATACATATTTTCCGCTTGTAACTGAACTCGAAAATCGTCAACTAAAAATACTCAACTGTCACAGTCAATACAATGGCCATTGTATTTCGCTATTTTTATGCTGATTTTAGGCTTTATTGCAATTTTGTGTACAGGCGCAATAACAAAAATGCGTTGAGAAATCGGGAAGTGGGCTTAAAAAATTAAAATGCTATGCTAGTCCTTTGGTCGGGTGAAATCAATACTTATTCGTTGATGAGAAATAAACAACGTTTTGGGCTTAGGAGAAATCTCAAAATTAAATTTAAAATTCCTTCACTAGGGTGGGATGAATTGGTTCATGATCTAATTTGCGACGGTTGAATAATAATGTCCTTTATTCTATATGTATATAAACTGCAACTTTTTTTTTGTGATGCACCCTAATGCACACCTGTTAGAAAATAAGATTAAAATAAATTAATAAGTTAAATGTAGCAAAGGTCTTTTGAAAGGATTTATTTTTAAACTACATGTAAGAGCGTTGCCACCTGTTTAAAATAAGAAATCAACCTGCAATTGAAATATGTATCATAATATGGGTGGCAAATGAAAGAGATTTGAAAAGTCAGATTTAATTAAATTATATACAAATTACAGGCCATATTAAAATATGGGTGTCAAACGAGAGATTGGTGTTAAGAAATCTTTAGTTTGAACCGTCAGAATATTTTTGAGGTGTATATCAACGTCGATGCTACTAAAGTTGCACATATTATATATACATTTTGGTCCCGAAGTCGGTTGAGGCGTATCGCACATGGTTCAGATTACCCAATGAAGACGTCCCAACCGATTCCAATCAGGACCAAAATTTATACGTGATATCTTTGACCATGGTATTACCGATTGAGGGGTTGACACTGAAAACAATCTTTTATTTGATTTTTAAGGACCAACCTAATGTACATAGGTACATATGTACATACATATACATACATATATATGTGCATATGAATGAGGAGTACATACTGATGTACAAATACATATGTATATGAAAGAAGTTTCGTTAACATTTGTGTGGTTGAGCTTTTTCCGCTTCTTTGATGACCTTTGTCTGCACTGTTTTGCTTAATTAAGCCAACAATTGTAGAATACATTGAACAATGCCAACTTGAACTGGGTAAAACCAAATCATATTTATTATTACTTTGATAGACGTTAGTATTCTACATATATGTATACATATTTAAAAACATTAAATGAAAATATCAGTTATTATCCAGCCATACCTATGTATGTACATTAGGTTGGTCCAAAAATGTATGGGAGAAATAGTTAAAATTAAAAAATGTTTAAATAAACAATTGGGCATTATTCTCTGAAGTCTTCTGAAGAGAAGCAGAGCTTTCAGATTGAAAAATTTTGATTTCCATGGATTCTATGCCATTTCTACGAAAAGTCTTTTTTTCCCCATACAAAATACATGGGAAACTTTGAGCGCTTTGAGCGACCTTTAAATATATTTAGATTTTAAAATAAAAAAAAACAGGGGTATACTTTTTTTCGGTATAGAACAATCTTAGGGGGTGAGATCATTAAATTTCCGACTTTACTTTTTTTTGGACCACCCTAATGTACATTCTATGCTCTTCCACAAAACCTTGCTGACATCGTTCATGTAGTCTAGCCTTAGTGAAAAAAATCCATTGGGAGGGTGGCTTGTAGCTGCAAGATATGTATGTACATACATATTTCTAACAAATCGAACTGTCTCATCGAACCGAATTGAATATATTGACTGCAGGCGCATTAAAATCTTTTACGCACGATATACAGATACCCATACGCACGCACACACTACTCATTTCGCATCGCACGTACTACTATTTCATTCATTTATTAATTTGCATAAATTTCTTTTAGTCAGAAAAATAAAAAAAAAACCAAAACGATGCAGACGTTTGCTGAAAATTGTGCGCATGCGCCATTCAATTGCTTCCGCAGTCAAATAAAACAATCTCTCTCACAAACACACACACACATCCATACTCATGCTTTTGCAATCGTTTGTGCGCTATTTTCAATTGAACCATGTTCGACAGGTCATTTGCATAACACTATGCGCATGCGCGCCCCAACTGATTTTCGTACTGGTGGCTGACTGTTAATGGCTGTGGCTGTGGCTGTAGGCCTTGGCAGCGTGTAGTTGTTTGTGGGAAATGCAAGGTGAGCAGCCCTTGCCCGGTTGCTGGCTTCACAGTTGCCAAAATGATGCTACCCTTTTTGCTTGTGACTGACTGATGCGTGCATATGTATGTTTGTAGTTGTGTGTGTGTGTGTGTGCTTGCAAAGCCATAGCGATCAGGTCCTTTGCAATAATTTATGCAAATGATATCGACAAACGATCAGCAAGCAAGCAAGCAGCCAGCCAGCATGCTTTTCCGCACTGCGCCGTCACGCTGCCTACAACATCCTGCGAGTCTGCGCGTCTGCGCTGTTTGCCTTTGCCTTACTATACGCGATTTGCTGCTTAATCCTGCGCGCACACTTTTCCTATGCGCTTGTGATTGTTGTTGTACCACTCGATAAACCTTTTTTGTTGGCTGCGCCTCCCTCCTTTGGCACTCTTCAATATTTGCTTCAATGAAATATGCAAATTTCGTCGTTGGTTTTTGTTTTTTTTCGAAAACCTCATTCACTTCATTTGCGTTAATATAATTTCGGTGAGTATTTTTCGCAATTTTTCGTTTACGCAAATTTTTCCCTACATTCACCGATTCTTTGTAATGCAGATTTATTCTGATTTCGCGTTTTTTGTAATTCTAATGGAAATCATAATTCTAGTGTGCTATATTTTATATGTTTGACGTTTCTCCAATTTTGGATATTTTTTGCAGCTGCAAAATTCGCGCTCATTCATTTTGATTGGATTTTTTTGCTGGCGCATTTTGGTTTCGCCATTTTCCGCTTGTGGTTTGTTAAAAGTGCGGGAAATTTTCGGTGTACATATGTAAGTAATATGTAAATATTAAAATCGAAATTATGCAGCTTTGCTATTGTAAATACAGATTGCACAGAGGTGATTTGTTCGAAAAACGTAAATTTTTTTTCATTGCATTTATTTTGTTTCAGTGATTCTATGATCTGAGCCACCTTTGAAAAGCAACTACAAGGATAATATGTATTTATTGTCTAGGTTATAAATGGGCGTCCGGAAGGTTTCCGAGAGGGCTGAAGGACTTCATATGTACATGACCGCCATCTCATCCTTTGCTGTTTTGGAAAGTGAAAAAATATTTCTGCTTGCAATTCAAACAAGCTCCTGATTTAGTTAATTCTTTCGCTCTCATATTTCCTTCTACGAACCCATGACCTGGAGCCCCGACATTCAGTTACTGATTCTTAGATACTGTAGCTCCAAGTGCTGCCTATTATCAGAACTAATCGGTTGCTAAATTTTTTTTGTAGCTTCAGTTTGCAATGCAACGGCGTGGTTTCCACCAAGTTCCTTGGTATAGTTCATCTTGGATCTGTATTTATCAGCAACTTAGCCTATACTTTATTCCCTTTTAGATGGTAATAGCATCTATATATTCAAGCGAAAATCTGGATTTGAAAACATCGTAGGACAGTAAAATTTACATAAAGGAAAATCAATATGCTCGTGAAACTAGGAGTCAAATGTATGGCGAACTTTTTTGTTTTTGCCAGTAAAGCGAGACGCTCTAATGTACATACGTAAAGAATTGCAAAATTTGCATATTTTTCCATTGGAGAACGCTGTAAGACTACAAAGATTTTAAATTTTGGAAACTTTTTTAACCAAACGAAATTAAAATACATATATAAGATGCACAATATTTACATAAAACAAGTAGTTTTTATATTTCTATACCTATATACTGAAACGCTGTTTATATATGTACATACATATCGTCGTTTAAAGTACAAAACCGCGTAAGCGAGGTTACATAAATTATTTTCAAGAGAGTAAAAACACTCGTATTTCAACACGGTTCTCTTTTTTATAAAGCAATCGTATTACTGGCTAGTATATTTCAGAACGAATTGATAAGGATTGAGCCAAGAGCTTGTGTGAGCAAATCCAGTTTTTGGCAGCAAATGTCAGTTACGCGGTTTTGTACTTGAAACGACGACATGTATGTATGTACATTAGAGTGCATCACTCACCATACAAAAAAAAAAAAAAAATCGGTGCTGTTTTTCCATTGGAATTATAAAATCTATTATATTTTTAGACGTCCACCAAAATATTTCGGAGAAATATTAAGATTTAAGCAAGCAAGCTGGACCGATTGGAAAATACCTCCACTAATGGAGTTTTTTATGAATAAAAATGGTTTCTTAAAGATGTTTTTTGAAAAAATCCCCTCAATTGACAAAAGGTTTAAGCTGAAAAAATTTACATAAAAACATTAAAAAAGAAAATAAATAAAAAAAATTTTTAACGGAACCGTATTAATGAGATTGGTTTTTTAACTTTTTTTCAAAGTTTGGTATAAGAAAAACTTGAATAACTGAACCTAAACTCTTCCGATTTAGACGTATCTTCTCGCCCTTTTTATTTCTTTGCTAATAAGCTCATTCAAAGGATGAAAGAGAAAGGTAGGATGAACGAACATTATTCAAAGTTGAATTTGTTTGGTATTTGAAACAAAAATGAAAAATTGGGACACGAAGGACTTTTTTTGCACATAGATAAAAATAGTGGGAAAATACCTTTCTACCGAGATCCCATAAGTCTAAATCAGAATAGTTTTGGCACAGTTAGTTAAGTTTTTCGAAAATCAATCTTTGAAAAAAGTAAAGAGCAGCATCAAAAATCTCATTATTACGATTCCTTTGAAAAGATTTTTAAATATTTTTATGCAGATTTTTTAAGCCCAATCTGTTTTGTCATCTGAGGGGACCTTTATCAAAAAGTTCTTTAAGAAACTATTTTTATTCATAAAAAACTCCATTTTTGGAGGTATTTTCAAATCGGTCCAGCTCGCTTAAATCTTAACATTTTTCCGAAATATTTTGATGGATGTCTTAAAATATAATAAATTTTGTAACCCCGGCGGAAAAACAGCAACTTTTTTTGGTGATGCAGTCTAATGTACATATGTAACATGTACACATGTATGTAAGCTAATGCCCTTTCGCACCAAAGGAATTTTTTGCACAGCTGTCCAAAACCCCGTAAAAAGCAACAATTACCTAAAAAAATAAAACAAACAAGAGCACCGCAGGCAGAAAACATGAAAGATTCCTCGACTTGCTGTTGGTCATTGGATTTTCATTTTTTACCTAAAAAACACCACTTTTCGTATAGTATTAGCATTTTGCTGACATTTTATTGGTGGAAGAATTTTGCAAAAATAAAAAACCTACAATGAAGCAACAACAACAGATAAAGAAGTATGAGAGATTTTCAAAAAATTATGTTTCGTAGAAATGAAAAATTTCTCGCTACAAAAGAGCGAGCGTTTGAAATAAGTATAAGAGCGGGAGGCTTGAAAACTGAACCAATGCTTGGCTAAAAAATAGCTGAGCTAAGCAACCCCTTGGGTAAGTAAAAAATTGAAAATTGATTGTGTAGTGTTGTGAATGTACTGAACATAGCAGAGCAGCAGATCGGAGAGACAGATTTGTTACATACAAACGTACACATAGTACATACATACATACAATGTATGTGTGGAAGGTATTTTTTAGCAGAGAGTGTTCACTGAGAACTTCGTTTGTCAGCTATGTATTTGGCTGATCACTTTTTTATGTGCGAGGAGAGGGTTGAAAGTGTTGCGATGCTTCAATTTTGGGCTATTAGAAATTTTATATTAGAATCATTTTTTAAGGACATTGCTACGTATATTAGACGCTTGCTATGGAAGAGTTGAATCAGTTTGAGCCTTGATGCCAAGCTTGCGAGACAATCTGCTGGATATATCGCTTTTATTTCTTTAAGATTTCATTCGAAAGAAAGAGTTGCAATCGAAGATACGTCGATACTTCGCTGCAAGGAAAACGATTTCGAAACAAGAAATTTAAAAATAAAAAAGACGATAAGACTTGTGTGGTTTTGTGAAATTTTTGCGAAAAGAAAAAATATGGAATAGTGCTGTTCTTGGATTTTACGGAATTAAAATAAAAAAAAATAGGAAAATAATATTCATTTGAAAAATATTAAATATAAAATAAAGCGTATAAAATAAATGAAGCATAAGATTTAAACAAAATTAGAAAATTTTAATAAATATTTTTAATTAAATAATTTAAATAAATATATATTGTTAACTAAACAAATAAATAAAAAAATAACAAATAATACTGATGAACTTTTAAAAAGCTCTGAAAATTTAATTGAAAAATTTTAAATTTTATAAAAAAACTATTATTTTTTTTTTTGCAAAAATAACATAATTTAGAACTATTAAACAACCATGAATTTTTAGCAAAAAGAATCAGTAGTTATAATTTCCAAAATTTACTTTTTAAATAAAAAACAAATTAAAATTCTTGTAACGCTGGAAAATTAGTGATAAGAGTATATTTTTTAAATAAAAACTAACACTCAAATTAAATTTTGAAAAGGAACAAAAAACGTTGCTGTGAAAAGTGGGTGAAAATATTGCCAGTTCGGTGGAGTGCGATCATTGATTTGAAAAAAAAAAACAATACTTGTACAACAACAAATACAGTTTCCGCCAAAATGTCTACCCAACTGGAATTTATTATGCAATTGTACATGATGAATTTGCTACAGCAACAACAGCAGCAGCAACAACAACAACAACAACATCAGCAGTTGCAACACCAACAACAACAACAACATCAGCAGCTGCAACACCAACAACAGCAACAACAAATGCACATTCTACCCTCACTCAACAAGCGTGAGATGGAGATGGACATAAGCAGCAGCACAATGACAGCAACAACAATCACCAACCCACAACAGCAGCTGCAGCAGCAACAGCAACAACAAATGCAGCAGCAGCAGCAGCCGCCGACGCACAATCCAAGAACGCAATTACGCAAAAATTCGCAAACCACTACAACAACCACCACCACCAACTGTAGTAGTAGCAGTAGTTGTACCACCCGTAGTCCCAATAGTAATTCCAACTCCACAATAGCCATACAACAACAACCACAACAACAACAACAACAACAACTACTACATAACACACAACACAATCTATCCCCCCTACAACAGTTGCTGCTCGGCCAATTGGTGTCACAGCCACCATCGCTGCCGCCGCCGCCGCCGTCAATGTTAGCGACAACGCCATCCGCATACAATACACCTTCGAATTTGTTGTTAACACCAACAACACCAAATTCGGGATTGTCTGCAGCGACGGCGCTATCATTGGCAGCAGCGGCTTATAACACCTCGGCCAGCGGTCAACTTCCCATACAAACACAATTATTTCCCACAAACAATTTGGTTTCTAGTAATACTACCACTATTACAGCTGGTAATTTTCTTCAATCTTCCACAGTGACATCTACGCCCACCGAGGAAGAGGAAGAGTATGAGTATGAAGAGGAGGAGTTGAGAGAAGTGAATGAATTAGTAGAGGTGGCGGCGGCGTCAACGCAACACGAGGAGGAGGAGGAGGAATGTAGTCCCTTGGACGAAATTTCGCCCGCATCCAATGGCGTTGAAGATGTCAGTGGCACCGTTTCGGTGGAGGAGAATGAGAAGGTATGTGCACAAGCGCAAGATTTGAGCGAAAGACGCGAAGATCGGCGAGTGTGTGTGAAGAAAGTTGGGTCCGATGCAAAAGAAGGTACCGACGAGGAGCAGCTAAATTCAGGTGATGTCGGCCAAGTTGCGTCTGATGAAGCTGATGAGGACGAGGACGAGGAAGAGGAGGAGGAAGATGAAAAACCTCTGGCTAGCCTATTGAATAGCAGCTATTCTGAGAGAAGCGGCAGTGACACCAGAAATGCTTCGAAAGTTGTGGATACGAGTGTGGTAAGTGCGCTTTCATTATTGACAATATGTACACTCTAAGAAAACGAATGTTAATTTACTGCCAAAAAATGTGTTTGTTTGCATTTTAAATTTACACATTTCTCGTAAATTTAAATAGAATGTGTTTTCAGTAAATTTTACACATTCTCGTTTCGCACACTTTTATTTAAAAAATGCCACATTTACATACATATGTGATTTTTGAGTGTGCGAATTCGAGGATATAAATGTACGTAAAAGTAAGCTGCCTTTTTATATGAAAAATTCAACTAACATTTTATTAAACTGTACATATGCACATAGATACAATTTGTAGGTATATATATATATGTGAACTAGGGTGATCCTTAAAAAATATCAACATCATGGTGCATCGCTTAATTTTATTCTACGTACAAAATACAGAGATACACAAAAACTTAAAAAGAAAAAATTTTGGGGGTTGAAAAAATAATTTTTTTAATCGCATAATTTTGACTCTGACCAGTTAAAAATAAGGTGCATTTCGAGGTTATCAGATCTTGCAATTTAAAAAAATGAAATTTTTTCAAACTCTGGTTCTCTAAAGAGTTACTTAAAAAAATTTGAAATTGTCGCGGATGTTTTGTACGTAGACTAAAAACTTAGATGTTGATATTTTAAAACTACCCTAACAGGCCAAGAATTTTGGTAACAATTGTATACTTAAATCAAGCCAAAAACAAGAATTTCGGTTATAAAAGTAGGGTAATCCAGAAAATTGTTATACAGAGTACGAAATTCTTGTTTCAAGAATTTTTACTAAACAACAAAATTTCTTGTTACCCCACGTCACCACCTTGTACAGATTCTGTTAAAAAAGCTGCGTAAAGACAGAAAGGTCAGGTGGAGACCGTAAATTTCAACTGTTAAACCATATCAATCTTGACGAATTTCTTACCGTCGCTGTCTTACTTGAGCTGTCATTTCGTAGTTTGACAACTTAGTCTTCATGTTATGTTTAGGCAGCAAGGTTGCCCACATGGAGACGTGGGGTTAGGAATTATTGATCATCTCAAAACTTTTTAAATAACGAAAAAAACTAATTTAGTTCAAGTTGAACTTCTTTTAGAACGAAAATTTTCTCTGAGTGTATGTACAGGCCTACACATATAGTTATGTCCACTGCGCCTACCATACAAAGTATACTTGACCAGGGCAGAAAATTCCTAGCACCGTCAACAAACAAAGGATTTATGCGCTTTTTGATAGAATTTTCTATTTATTTAATAAACATTGAACAAACAATAGAACAAGTAATTTTTAGCAAAAAAAAATGACTTTAATTCTCATATCAAAAAAAAAAATATATATATATATATATATCTCATGATCCCCTGAACGGCACTTAACCAGATTAGTATGGGACCACCTCTGAGACACAACCTTTCCGATGAAAAAAGTATTATCCAAAGTTATGCGGTAACATACATAAAAAAAAAAAAATATTCCGACGAACTGGAAACCTTCTCCTTGTTTGGAAGTCGGTTAAAAATAGTCCAAACTGTTCAAAATATCGCACGCTTATTATATTATGGACAACTGTATAAGTTAGTGTCTAGCTTTGATATAAAGACGTATCAAGAAATTTCACATCTTTTTCTTGGCTGTAAAATAAGGATATTCACACTGATCTCCTTAATTCAAGAGCCAAAGAACTTAACAACATAAGGAAGCTACAACCTTCATTAAGTAAGATTTTATAGTTCTCTTTCCGAGCGTAATCTTTTGAGAACTCTATTTTTCTTTTGCCTGCTAATATCTCCTAGAAAAATTAATATGCATTTGTCACACCAAACGAAATTAGTTAAAAATTGGTTAGAAAAAA
>NW_023458555.1:34773487-34778417 GCF_013731165.1 Rhagoletis pomonella | reverse complement strand
TTAGTTAAAAATTGGTTAGAAAAAACAAAGGTTCCTACTAGTGTTGGCATCGGAAAATAGGTAATAATCGTATAATAGGTTATTTTCGAATATCGATTTAATTGTATCGGAAATTTCCGTTCGATTTATCGTACGATTAACCAATTAATTTCCAAAATAATCGTAAAGAAACCATCAAAAATTTACTAAATTGAAAAATCGGCGCCTTAACCACCCAATAACAGCTAGCAATTCCTTTGATTTTTGGATACTTTTTTAGTTGAAGGTGTTGCTTTCATATATAAATAATAAATGTGCAACACCGCCGGCCAACAAAAATTGCAAAACGTCATTGGCAAGTCTAGGCTACTTTAAACCAGTGATGGAAAAGTAGGTATAGTTGTACTTTTTTCAGCACTTTTACAGGAACATTCACTACGTAGAGAAATCCTTTTTACCAAAAATCTTTTGAGCCTGCTCCAAGTTCCGCCAGTTATACTAAACAGTTGCAGATATATCCATCTAACCTTGGGAGCTTTTTTCTTAAGCAGGCTATGAGATCTCGCACAGATGAATCCGCGTTAGTGACAAATGAAGACTTAAATGAATGCGCGATCCTGACCTGTATAGACAATTTTGACGTAAAAAATTAGTTAGAAGAATGGTCAAAAAGACTTTCAGTGGATGCAAAGCTATTATTTAAATGTGGATGCTGTCGATTGGACATGGCGTGGTATAGGCAGGTTATCCTCACATTCTGGTATAATCAAAAGTATTTACTTGACGACGAGTATAAATGTGTAATATGTAATTTCCTAAGTACATTTGTGTCCTCTTAGGTAAAATTTTTCTCTCTCATTGACTACAATTTACAAGTTTCTTTTTACATCTCTGCTTCAAACTTGGACTTCAGTGTACTAAAATTGAATGGGATATAGAACTGCATACTCAAAATCTTTCTAAGAAAGCTAATTAACAAGTAATTTTTAGCAAAAAAAACCGACTTCAATTCTCTTATAAAAAAAATATATATATATCTCATGATTCACTTATCGGATATTAACCAGATTAGTACGGGACCACATCTGAGACACTACCTTTCCGATGCAAAAAGAGTTACCGAAATCGGTTGACGTGGTCCAAAGTTATGCGGTAAAAAAAAAAATGAAAAAATAAAAAAAATATTCCGACGAACTGACCACCCCCTACTTCTTTGGAAGTCGGTTAAAAAGCTCGATATTTTTACGAAAGTTTGTTTGATTTTTGTTTAATACTGTAAAAAGGTGGACTCATATGGGTTATATTAAAGAATACACTATATTTTTATACAAAATTACTAAAATTAAATATTTAATAAAAAAATATAATATATAATATAAAATGCGCTTATAATTCTGTCAAGGGATGTGTAAGGGATGGTATGGATTTTTATTTATTATTTCGTTAGTTTTCTCCATTATTTACGCACCGAATTCATAGCGTTTGCTTCCAAAATTGAACAAAATATGTATCTTTTCATAAAACAATGAGTTTTTATAACTTATTAAATAGTTTTTATTTATTATCGATTTTAATCGAAACGACCGGGTAATCGGTAAATTGCAAATAATAATCGAATGCTTTCGATTAATCAATTAACCGATTTTAGTTTATTTGCCATCACCAGTCTCTACAAATCTGCATTTCAAAGGTATCAGGGAACAGCTCATGGGAGCTACATAGGCGAAGACTTTCGAAGAGCCCTTTTCCAAGATCAAATAATTAATTCTGGAGACTATTTACTCATTAAGGAACATATCGAGCCCTAACCGCCAAAAAGATGTACGCAACTTTAAACAAATTTTTTGGTTTTGATTGTTTATTCAGATATATATAGGGCTCGGTATTTAAATACTTAATATAAAGACTATGCCCCTGATACGATTTTTATACAAAGTTGTTTTACCACAACGACAGGACTCTTAAGGCAGACGTTTCTAATGCCATAAACTGAACCTAACTAGAACTGAGAGTTAGAGGAGAAGTTTTGTTTTACAGCAACTTGGGCTAAATATAGATATAGAAATATAGAAAGTGGAAATTTCCTCATTGACTGTAGAACATTACATCATCATTGACAGTAGAATATTGAGTGTAATTGCATAAATAGCTGACGAATTGGCCAGGAATGGTACGACCACCTACATACATCCTTCGTTCCAATGACAGTGGGACCGTAACTTGAATGGCCACGATCACTTAGACGAATACTGTTATGCTAGCAAACTAACGAAAACCCTGAGGAATGCACAATCTTGCAGTAAAGGTCACCTACGTTAGGTTAGGTTGCAGTGGCTACCTTCATCCAGATCCCGATCCCGTTTTGACTCGATAATGACCGTGCTCCTAGAAATAGAATAGTAGTTTGAAGCGCGCAGATTTTTTATGATCTTTAGTCAGATAATATCTCAAAATCATGTGCCCAATTGATGCCGGAGTAATTGTTGAGCATTTTCTACCATACAAAAAAATCGTCTACAAAAAAAAAAAATCAAAAATCAACGTGATTTTTTTATCAACTTATGGCCTTATTCATAAAAAATAAAGTAGGTTTAAAAAGCCCTATAAATTGACGTTTTCATATATTTTTCAATTTATAAACCTTTTATAAAGCTACTGCATTTTTTATGAATAAGGCTATTAAAATTTAATGGGCTATAAAACTGCATATTCGAATTTTTTTGAAATTTTGATGAAAATTTCCTGAACTTTTCTTAATTATCTCCAAAGTTTGAAATTTTGATTTACATGGTTTTAGTTGCAGAATGCGCTGTTTTTATAAAAAGTAGCAAAAAAAAATTTATTATGAAAACATTACGAATATCGTAATAAAATCAATGCAAATAAATTCGGCGTGTGTGTATGTACGTTAAGGTGGTCCAAAACAAGTAAAGTCGGTATTCTATAGCGAAAAAATATACCCCAATTTTTTTATTTGAAATCAAAAAATATTTAAGGGTTGCTCAAAACGCTCAAAGTTTTCCATGTATTTTATATGGGGGAAAACAATTTTTCGTAGAAATGGTATAGAATTATTGAAAATCAATATTTTGCGATCGGAAAACTCTGGTTCTCTTCAGGAGACTTCCTGTAACTATTAATATCCAATTGTTTGTTTAACCATTTTTAATACCAAAGATTTTTTAATTGTTCCCCCCTCCCCCCTTTGCATTTTCTGGGGATTTTGGTGGGCCTATAAAATATAGTTACTATAAAAAAATGGTTGAATAAAAGATTGTGTATTATTATTGGGAATCTCCTGAAGAGAAACACCGCTTTCCGGACGAAAAATATTGATTTTCAAGAATTCTATACCATTTTTGATTTTCTCCCATATAAAATACATGGAAAACCTTGAAAAATTTTATGGGGTGGGAGCATACCGACTTTACTTTTTTTTACATGCATTTTTGGACCACCCTAATGTAAAGATATACATATGTAGCATGTATGTATCTCAATTCTTGATAATAACAAAACTTTGTGTAGTGTTACAAAGTATGCAAAATTGATTTTTATGTTTAAAAATCTATTAGTAAGAGTTGAGCCACTTAAAGATTACGTGTTTGTATATACATACGTATGTATGTACAAAAGTACGCACATACATAATGTCTGCAGTATGTAGGATACACCGCAAGTGTTGTTCCATGCAAATGTTTACAGTATCCATTACCATCCATTGCCGCCTTACAGCTGTGCAAGATCAAAAACACAAATTCGGCAACAATGTTGCAATTACTGCTAAAAACAGGGCAGAAAATAAACAAAAATTAAACGACAACTTTATTTCTAATGAAAATACGAGCGATTTAAGTAAATAAACTTTAGGTTGAGATGCCCAGATTTAGAAGCGGAGAATTCGTGTGGGCCGATTGAACGTGACGTACTTACTTATGCGAACATTGCAGGGCTATATATACATATGTATATATATGGATGCGAAATCAACTGTACAACATACTTTGTATTGTCTACAACGCGGCTTGAGAAAAGCGATTTTGATTGCTGCTACAAGCAAGAAATGTAATGAAGAGAAGCGGTCTAGTACAATTTAAGTTTTTATTTTGCCTAATCAAAACTGTTCGTTAAAAATATGCTAAATAATTCAAATGGCAAATCCTCGTCTCAAGATAGAAGTTCTTAGCTTTTTTTGTATTAGAATAGCGTATGGCCCCCAGGTAGTGGATGAGAAAAAAATTACGCCCATCGGCATGAACTATAAGCAACAGTTAGGTTAGGTCGTTGTTGTAATAACCTAAGACTCGCAGAGCCACTGTGATGCCCAGAAGAGGATTTTTGTCAAAACATGCCATTGCAAGTCTTTAAATCATTCCGACTTACTAAAATACCCATTAAGGTCGTTGCCATTTAGGCCTTTTCCGAACGACCAGTTTGGCTATTTTTCTTTTGTCTATTTAATGTTTTTTTTGTTTTTATACCCGAACTTAGACTTTCTTACTTGTTTTTTTAATAAAATAACCAGCACCACATAAATTCACATTTCAAACTATAACAGTTACACCCAAATATTTTAAACTTTTAGAATTTTTAGAAAAATTTTAGGTATGCAGTTTTATAGCCCATTAAATTTTAGTGGGTTAAAGTGAAAATTTCAAGACGCTAGGAAATCGCGTTGATTTAATTTTGTTTTTTGTTTTTGGCTAACGGTGTTGTGCATTTTCTTCCATATAAAGTATGCTCGAGACTGAGAACCTCATCAAACTCCATATGCCTCGTTTCGATCTATTATAGTTTACTCATTTCGGACTCATTGAGGATCACAAAGATTATTTACCCTCAACTATTTTTACAGATTTCTTTTAACCACGTGAATGTTATTTTTTTTGCTTACAATATATAACTTCCTTTTTCCAATTACCACTCTTTCCAGCCTTTCCAGACGCCCACG
>NW_023458555.1:34770343-34773387 GCF_013731165.1 Rhagoletis pomonella | reverse complement strand
AAAAAACAAAGGTTCCTACTAGTGTTGGAATCGGAAATCCGATTGTAATAGGTTATTTTCTATTATCGATTTAATTGTATCGAAAATTTCCGTTCGATTAATCGTACGATTAACCAATTAATTTCCAAAATAATCGTAAAGAAACCATCAAAAATTTACTAAATTGAAAAATTGCCGCCTTAACCACCCAATAACAGCTAGGAATTCCTTTGATTTTTGGCAACTTTTTTAGTTGAAGGTATTGCTTTCATATATAAAAAATTCGTTGAAAATATTTTGTATGGAAAAAAATGTGCAATCATTGGCAAGTCCAAGCTACTTCAAACCAGTGATGGAAAAGTAGGTATAATTGTACTTTTTTCAGCACTTTTACAGGAACATTCACTACGTAGAGAAATCCTTTTTACCAAAAATATATTGAGCCTGTTCCAAGTTCCGCCAGTTACACTAAACAATTGCAGACAGATCAATCTAACCTTGGGAGCTTTTTTCTTATTGATTTGATTTTATTTATTTAATTGATGCCGGAGTAATTGTTGAGCATTTTCTACCACACAAAAAAATCGTCTACAAAAAATAAAAAATATCAAAAATCAACGTGATTTTTTTATCAACTTATGGCCTTATTCATAAAAAATAAAGTAGGTTTAAAAAGCCCTATAAATTGACGTTTTCATATATTTTTCAATTTATAAACCTTTTATAAAGCTACTACATTTTTTATGAATAAGGCTATTAAAATTTAATGGGCTATAAAGCTGCATATTTGAAATTTTGATGGAAATTTCCTGAACTTTTCTTAATTATCTCCAAAGTTTAAAATTTTGATTTACATGGCTTTTGCTGCAGAATGCGCTACATTTTTATAAAAATTAGCAACAAAAAATTATTATGAAAACATTACGAATATCGTAATAAAATCAATGCAAATGAATTCGGCGTGTGTGTATGTACGTTAAGGTGGTTCAAAACAAGTAAAGTCGGTATTCTATACCGAAAAAATAACCAAATTTTTTATTTGAAATCAAAAAATATTTAAGGGTCGCTCAAAGCGCTCAAAGTTTTCCATGTATTTTATATGGGGAAAACATTTTTTCGTAGAAATGGTATAGAATTATTGAAAATCAATATTTTTCGATCGGAAAACTCTGGTTCTCTTCAGGAGACTTCCAGTAACTATTAATATCCAATTGTTTATTTAACCATTTTTAATACTAAAGATTTTTTAATGGTCCCCCGCCCCCCCCTTTGCATTTTCTGGGGTTTTTGGTGGGCCTATAAAATATAGTTACTAAATGAAAATATGAAATGAAATAAAAAAATGGTTGGATAAAAAATTGTGTGCTATTATTGGGAATCTCCTGAAGAGAAACACAGTTTTCCGGACGAAAAATATTGATTTTCAAGAATTCTATACCATTTCTGATTTTTTCCCATATAAAATACATGAAAAACCTTGAGCGCTTTTTAATTTCAAAATAAAAGATAGTTCGGTATAGAACAATTCTATGGGGTGGGAGCATAAAAATCCCGACTTTACTTTTTTTACATGCATTTGTGGACCATCCTAATGTTCATATATACATATGTAGCATGTATGTACCGCAATTCTCGATAATAACAAAACTTTGTGTTGGCTTACAAAGTATGCAAAATTGTTTTTATGTATAAAAATCTATTAGTAGGAGTTGAGCCACTTAAAGATTACGTGTTTGTATATACGTATGTATGTATGTACAAAAGTACGCACATACAAAATGTCTGCAGTATGTAGGATACACCGCAAGTGTTGTTCCATGCAAATGTTTACAGTATCCATTACCATCCATTGCCGCCTTACAGCTGTGCAAGATCGAAAACACAAATTCGGCAACAATGTTGCAATTACTGCTAAAAACAGGGCCGAAAATAAACAAAAATTAAACGACAACTTTATTTCTAATGAAAATACGAGCGATTTAAGTAAATAAACTTTAGGTTGAGATGCCCAGATTTAGAAGCGGAGAATTCGTGTGGGCCGATTGAACGTGACGTACTTATTTATACGAATATTGCAGGGCTATATATACATATATATATGGATTCGAAATCAACTGTACAACATACAATGTATTGTCTACAACGCGGCTTGAGAAAAGCGATTTTGATTGTCGTACTCTTGCTGCTACAAGCAAGAAATGTAATGAAGAGAAGCTGTCTAGTACCATTTAAGTTTTTATTTTGCCTAATCAAAACTGGTCGTTAAAAATATGCTACATAATTCAAATGGCAAATCCTCGTCTCAAGATAGAAGTTCTTAGCTTTTTTTGTATTAGAGTAGCGTATGACCCTCAGGTACTGGATGAGAAAAAAATTGCGCCCATCGGCATGAACTATAAGTAACAGTTAGGTTAGGTCGTTGTTGTTGTAATAACCTAAGACTCGCAGAGCCACTGTGATGCCCAGAAGAGGATTTTTGTCAAAACATGCCATTGAAAGTCTGTAAATCATTCCGACTTACTAAAAGACCCTTTAAGGTCGTTGCCATTTAGGCCTTTTCCGAACGACCAGTTTGGCTATTTTTCTTTTGTCTATTTAATGTTTATTGTTTTTTTAATAAAATAACCAGCACCACATAAATTCACTTTTCAAACTATAACAGTTACACCCAAATATTTTAAACTTTTAGAATTTTTAGAAAAATTTTAGGTATGCAGTTTTATTGCCCATTAAATTTTAGTGGGTTAAAGTGAAAATTTCAAGACGCTAGGAAATCGCGTTGATTTATTTTTTTTTTTGTTTTTGGCTAACGGTGTTGTGCATTTTCTTCCATATAAAGTATGCTCGAGACTGAGAACCTCATCAAACTCCAGATGCCTCGTTTCGATCTATTATGGTTTACTCATTTCGGGCTCATTGAGATTAGATACTAGGATCACAAATATTATTTACCCTCAACTATTTCTACAGATTTCTATTAACCACGTGAATGTTATTTTTTTGCTTATAATTTATAATTTCCTTTTTCCAATTACCACTCTTTCCAGCCTTTCCAGACGCCCACG
>NW_023458555.1:34737423-34770243 GCF_013731165.1 Rhagoletis pomonella | reverse complement strand
TTCCTTTTTCCAATTACCACTCTTTCCAGCCTTTCCAGACGCCCACGAAGCAGCAGGCTGATTCCACTCATTATCTGTCACAACCCAGCTCAACCATTTCCCAGGATACCAGCAACTCGTTTACCCAACTTATGGACAGCGATGTCTCCAATATGACGCCGATGTCATTGGCCAAAACCCTACTTACACCGCCTGCTAGCGATCAAGTGCCAACAGCTAATAATAAAAAGCTTTGCATCAATCCTGCCACGCAGTCTATCGTCCATGAGATCTCACAGCCCGCACCCAATGCAACTGCGCTCAGCAACTCTGCAGGTCTTATGAGTCTCACCACTGTCAGCAGTTTAGATGCTTTTCTACAAAATGAGGAGAATCTCAAGAATTTGCGCAAAGTTTCCTCTTACCTGGAGTGTGAGAATGCGCTTTGTCGTCAGGAGAATTTGCGCGAACATTTCCATTGCTTCGATGAACCCTGTCAGGGTAAAATACTAAGCAAAAAGGATGATATCATACGCCATTTGAAATGGCATAAGAAACGAAAAGAGAGTTTGCTGCTCGGATTTGCGCGCTTCTCCGCCTCCGATGACTGTGAGCCAACCTATGGCGCGGGATGCGCGTATTGTTGGAAGCAAACGCATTATCATTGCGTCTACGAGGATTGTCCAAAGGTGTATGTGAGCACAAGTGATGTGCAGATGCATGCGAACTTTCATCGCAAGAATTCGGAAATTGTACAGGAGGGCTTTCGACGCTTTCGTGCACACGAAAATTGCAAGATCGAGGATTGTCCATTCTTCGGCAAGAAGACGTCGCATTATCACTGCTGTCGAGAGGGCTGCAATCACACGTTCAAGAACAAGGCGGATATGGGTAAGTTTTGGCGGATGGAGAAGGAGGCATGAGCGGGATAATGATTTGTATCTCTTCATTTAGATAAACACAAAACTTACCATTTGCGCGACTATCAGCTCACCCAGGATGGCTTCAAGAAAATACTCAAGACAGAGCCATGTCCCTTTGAGGGTTGCAAATTCTCAACCGTCTGCAATCACATCCATTGCGTGCGTGAAGGCTGTAACTATATTCTTCATTCGAGTAGTCAAATGATAAGCCACAAGCGCAAGCACGATCGTCTCGACGGCGAACAGGCCTACCAGAATTTCAAAAAGCAAAAGGATTCAAGCGGCGAAGACTCACCAGCGCCAATCGCCCCAACATTAGCGCCGTCAACCGCAGCAGCTACCACACACTCGACGACACCTTTGTCTTCACTGAGCGCAGATCGTTTTCTGGCGCGTAAACGTGGTCGACCGCCAAAGAAAATTGTAATTCTTGAACCAATTCAGGACGCATACATTTCTCATTTAATTATCCTCTTCACTTTCAGGAACTGCCCATTAAGACGGAGTCAACTAAACGCATCAAACTGGAGTCGAACAATGAGCCAATGGGCGCCGCTGCTGCCGCTCAACTCGCCACCAATAATGGTGCTAACAATTCACAGTTGTCTGCCGCCGCGGCAGCCGGTCTCTTTCCATCGCCCTTCCTTACCAACTTCAATGCTGTAGCTGCTGCTGCTCAGAGCATGCAAATGCAAGATCCCAACGCACCCAATATGCAGTTGACGCACCTGATGGCACTCTTCCAGCTACAAAATCCGCTCTTCTACCAAAATCTCTATCCGGGCGGCATGCCAACAAATATGGCTAATATGTTGGGTGCAGCGGCGATGGCTGGTACCATGCCATCTGTCAGCGGCCTATATGGTAATATGGCGGCTTTTGGCAGCGCGCCGGGCGCAAACATAAAATCAGAATTCGGCGACAAGCAGCAGCCACAACAGCAGTATAAGGAGTGAAGGCGAGCCGTTGATTTGCGCAGGCGTTTGTTGAATAGGTTTTGGCGACAGGGGTCGGTTGGTCGCCCAATTACTGTACATCGCTTTGGGAAGCGTGCGGTTTCGTAGGTTGCAATGTTGCAATTAATTTTGCGCGACATGTTGCAGACGTTATACGCCCTCGAAGGGTTATTTGTTGGTTGTTTTAAAAATCCGAGGGCGATAATTGGGCTGTGTCGTACGTTGAGTTTCTCGTTTTAGAAAGCTTAAGTGTAACAAAATTGCAAGATAATAAAGTTCGCTAGCTCTCTATGCTAAGGGTGCGTACCACAGAGGGACGAGCATCACCGAGCGAAACCAGGCGGAGCGTAGCAAAGCTGCAGGCATTGCAGGCATGGAATCGGCTACAAGTTTATTAAAAAACATACATACATACCTTCCATCAAAAGCCGCTAAAATATTTGTAGTATTTGCTCCAATGGTTTTCCCGAAAAATACATTTTCTAAAAATTCGCAACTGGGTCATGAACAAGGCGAATTCATACAAGATGATATCTTCAGCACAAAAACAACAAAAAAAAAACACTACTATAACAAATTATACGCACGATGGCGATCAGAAAAAAAGAAAATTGTACAAAAAACACATCATTTTAACAATCGCCGCAATTCGAGTTGAAATCAGCTGCTCCGGCAACACCAACTTGTATGAATTCGCCTTGGTCATGAAGCTGAAAAATCAAATAGAAAAGTCAAAATAAAAAAAGCTTTGCTTTCAGCTCCGAAACGCTTCTGAAAAAGCTTGCTGTATGAACATTTTCATATACATAGCTACAGCGGGTTGAAAGCTTCGCACGGCTCGACAATGCTCCTTCTGTGTACGTACCCCAAGCATGCAAGATGTCAAGTTTAGATCATACATTTCTTTAGCCGTTTGAAAGAAAGCATTAAGAAAGCATAAGATCACATAATCAGACATTTTTGGAGCTTTTTAAACTTTTAGTTCTTAAACTCATTACAGTTTCTAAATTTCTCATAAAAAATCCTCTAGGGAGCTTTTACTCTGTGCACGGCCATATAAAATGTACAGAAACTTTGAAAAAGCTTTTCCTACGGGATATGTTTGGGTCGTGACTGATGCTCACATAATTCAATCATTCAATTCATACTACTCCGGGCTTATTGAAAGTACCTGTTTTTCTTGAAATATCACTTTAATTATCATTTTAGTCATCTCAGCTTCACTTAGATCAGTGATGCTCAGATAGAGCTTTTACTCTGTGTGCGTTCATATAAAATCCACAGAGAGCTGTGAAGAGTTCCGCCCGCGAGCGCTGTTTTGAGCATCACTGACTTAGATAAAAGTTTCTTTGTCAACTTTTCGCAAACTGTTAGCGCTCATGACAGAAGCTCAAAGCTTAAACCATGAACAAAATAACAGTGTTTAGAAAAGCTGACAGAAAAACTTTTGTGAAACTTTCACGTGTCTTCATAAAGTATTGTAGGTAATAGTCGATAGTCTCTTAATTAAAAAAAAACACATTTTTCTTTAAATTGTGCAGAATTGATATTAAAACATGTCGTGATAAATGATTAAAAGTAGTATAGACTATTTTGAAATTCTTGAATTAGGAATACGATGAATTTTATAGGATGAGAAAAGCTACATATGTATGTATATACATACATATGTATGTATATTTTAATAAAAACACAAAGCAAATTATAACTGTGATTTTTCTTAATAATAAAAATTGTATGCAAAAAATTGTACAAAATAGCTAGGTAGAATAAAATTAAATAAATTACATTTGTTAAGTATACACTATGTATGTGTATGTGTATTTAGAAACCGTTTCTTTTATTTCATTTAAGGTTAATTTTTCAGTCTCTGTCGCTTGAAAAAGTACTTTTCCGTTGCTGTAAATTTTCTTCAAGAAATAAATATACATATGTACCAAGGCGAATACAATAAGGTGGTACAAAAACAAAAATTTACATGTATTTTAGTTTCTTTTGGTACACAAACATAAAATTTCAGCTATTCTTCTCTCGAAGAATGTGCTTGAAAATCTCGCTTGCTTGGGGCAGGTGTATTTACGGTCCAATATGATTCATATTTGGAATGTATATTACCTACATGAAAAAAACCTGTGTTTATGGTCAGATTTGGTTCATAATTATAACCGATATTACATAATTAAGAAATAACTGCAAAAAAGTTTTGTTGTTTAGGTGGTGTGGGGGAAATTTGTATTTTTTAAGCTTGCGTAAAATTTTTGTTTTTAATTACATACATATTTCAACTGTTTCTGCAGCTTCTTTACACTTAAGCCTTGGTTGCTGGCGCTTAAGATAGTCGAGAGTATTTTCCAATCGTCTTCAAATAGAAATGTCTACGTTTTCACACTAAGCAAGTGTTTTTCTGGCTAAAGTTCTTGCTATTTGACTGTGGCATATAGCATTGCCTGGACTATAAATAGGCCGAGAACAAATATTCAGTTGGAGATAAGAGCCATTGGCTCTGAAAGAATTACTTTCAGTTTTGCAGCCTTCTAAACAATGAAATAGGTGACGAGTTCACCTGGAAAGTGTCGGCCCTAAAGAGGAATCTGAGCCGTGATCACTATTGCGGCTATGGAACAGCACCACATCATTTCTTTGCAGGAGTAGGAAACAGTAGAGCATCGGCCGGCCAAAATGAGGTTCCTGAGCAAGCTACACGATTTTCTTAAATTTGCAAAGCTCCACTGTCTCTTCATAATGGACCCTCTAACTTCTTCTTATTTGGCACTACAACCGTTTGTTAGTTTGGGCAGAGAACAAAAAGCCTCGCTAATTGCCTCTCTCCTTTGCATATTTGCGCTCGTTACCTTCTAACAGCAATTTCTCAAAAACAATCGTAAGTATTTTTGTATTTAATAAAATACATTTAAATTTGTTACTATACATTTTTATTCAATAGTCGCAATTGCCTTTTTGGGTGACTACATAATAAATTGGATTTATATATTTGGTCAGTTAAATAGTTAAGCTGTTTTACTCAATTTTTTGTGAATACATAAATGTTTTATAGCTAGCTCAATACGATACCATACGTTTTAGGCATTTAAATTTAACAATTTGAAGCATTTTATAAAACTTTTAAAATATTGATTTTGAAGTACATACATATGTATGTATGTACTCGATAGTGGGTTTTCACTTTTAAGACCTGCAACGTACAATTACTAAGCTAAAAAATACAATACAATACGATTCCTTAATTGATTTTATAACATTTTGCTTTTATTACCTTTTTTAATAAATTATAACACGCACAATTAAATCGAACAATTTGATTATATACGCACGATGCTTATGCTACAGAGATTATGAATTTAACTTTCTGTACTTTTATACAGACGTTTTTGTAGGTAGGTAGTTAAGCGATTATATTTTCATCTAGCACATTTTTTTTACTTAATTTTTTTTATCTTTTGGTTTTACAATTATAAACCTAACAGCAATAAGCATACGCATTTATTTTTTCATTATACAATATATGATTTTTATCTGCTTAAATAACTAAATATTTACTTGCTAAGTGTGTGTGGTACTCTCAGCCAATTTGTGTGAAATTAAAAACATATATGTATATGTACTGTAATAAAATAAGAAGCAAACGCAAAGTCCCATGAAAGAGCTAAATAAAAGATACTATATTATATACATAAGTACATATGTATGCAAAAGTTTTTGTAAACGAAAATTGTTATAAACTTTGTCGCAGTTAGCATTTTTTCCTATCATGACAATAAAATTTATCGACACATTGTGAGTCCTTTAAAAATATAGCGAGACCTTGCAGCCAAAAAAACGTATGTGAACCTTTTTCACAATTTTCTTTTTGAAGCAGACAAGCACCTATATAGGTGTTCTAGTAGCATTTCTGCATCGAAAAGATTTACAAAAAAAAATTTCGCTTACATTTTTTAGGCGGTTAGGGCTCGATATGTTCTAAAATGTTATTACCCTTACACATTAACGACAAACTAATCCATACATAAAACATCAATACAAACCTACACTTACAGAAGATCTAAGTCACTCCCTTTTCTTAAGTACACATTTCCTTTCTCTAATTAAAAAAAAAAAACAAAAAACAATCAATTACATTCCATTCAATAACTTATCTTTTGCTTAACTAACATTGATAGAAGCATAGTCCCAATTCAGTGGTCAAGAGATAAAAGTAATGCTTTCGATGAGAGTATTATGCCTGTAAAAGGTAACTAGAGGTGTTACTTAGATCAGTCATGTACAAAACAAGAGATGATTTTTTAAGCTTCACATAGGTTTTAGAGTCACCGCTTTATAATCGTGACTGGTTGACATACAGATCAGCAAGTTAAATAAACTAGTATCGGCCAGATTAGAACACAGCATATCAAACGCATGCTGCACGCTTAGTGGAACTCGACGACAACGACTGAGACAACCGATCTGGGCGGGGGGGTTGTTGTAGCCGCTACAACAACAACAACAACAACAAACTAGGTTATACCGAGTCATTAAAGGTTCGAATTAAAATTCGATAGAACCCAAGCTTGATATCTCTAGTCATCGCGACATCTCAATCGTGTGCGCCCCTCTACAGGCAATGGTGAGCCTTTCAGTGAACTTTTAGCATGAAAAATCGTCTAGTAAAAAAATATATTTAAGAGGTTTACGCGGTTACGAGGCATATAACCGTTTAGATGAATCGTATGGGTATTATTTAGTCGGCACTTTCATTTGGGAACTAGTCTGGAAGAAGTTAGAGAGCTTACGAATGGATTCAACTCATCTCTTGACTCGTATAAAATGGGGCTTAAAAGACTAAATTTGCAAAAATATGCTTTCTACTTACTAATATTCAATTACATGCGTATATACCTATATGTGTGTATATGTAATTAGCTGCTATTATTTCCAAATTTTCGCCTACATTAACCAATTATTATGTACTATAAATACATACAAAGATTTCAACAATGACTACCTTTCAGATGACAACAGCGATTTTCGTTTTAGTTTGCCTAAAAAATTTTCATAATTGTAGACAATTAAATAAAAAAAATAAAAAACTGCGAAGGGCTAAGAATTCTCTTGTACTTAGATCTATTGATTTTCCTGCTTCCATTCTACAGTGTAGCAACAATGACTAGCCTCAATACACTGTCCGAAGAGTTGAAGGATTTGTTGTGTAACTTTAAAAGTGGAACATAATTTTCATAAATACACAAAAAAAACTAACATGTTGTTGTAGCTTTTGCATTTAGCTTCGCAACGCTTTTAAAAAATTCCGATTTCCAAGCAAACGTTTAAGTAGAAATAACTTATTGCCTTGCATGGATGTCTGATATCTGACTGCTGGAGTATATCGGCAGTACATCATACTCTACGGAATCGGGAAAAGATCCGAAAATCGTTCTTGCAACAATCATTTACGCTATTATAAAAAAATTTAAAAGCAATTGTTGCTCTTCTCTTTACTTGTAGAATATGTCTACACATTACATATGTACATACATAAAAAATGTACCTACAAAGTATTTGTGTTAGAGAGTATTCCAGCATCCATTCGATTCTGTATGTTTTTAGAAAAGTTTTAACTCGTCCATGTTGAAGTTGCACAACAAAATCCCACCGTAAAAATCTTAATTCTTACATACACACATAGCCATTAAATGTTTCTGCTTATTTTGTTAATTTAGTTCTTAATTTTTTTGTTGTTGTAATGTTGCATAGCGATTGTGTGGCGTAGGTGCTTTTATTAAAGTTATCAATTCTAATAGCGGCATTTAAAAGCATTTTTGTAGCGTTTTCTTTTACTCATTTTCATTTCCATTAAATTTTTTTTTTCTGATGAGTTGCAAGCAATCACAGCAAATTTCAATTACTTAAGCACATGCACATGAATAACTTTTTTTGTTGCTCTTAACTGCGGTGGTCTTCGTTTCGAAAAAGGGTAAAAATTATCAATGAATTTTTCCTTAAGTAAATAAGCCTTCAATTATTCAAGATTTCGAAAGATCGCTTTTCCAAAAGTATTTTCTTCAAGTAGCCGCAATGGAAGTAATCGAATTGAAGATACTTAAAAAAAAAAAATTTGCGGCAACTAGCTTTTCAATCCAAATCGAAATTTAAGACAAGCCTGAAAATTCGGTTAAAGGCTGTCTACGAAACATCCACATCCAAAACAGAACATGAGAGAATGGTGTGAATTATTTTAAACTGTTTCAATAGTAGTAAAAATCCCAATTTTCATTTGTGCATCATTTTTTCCCGCGTGGCTAAAATATTGCCCGCTTTTGGAATATTTCAAGTCTTTCCGCCATCAATCGAATCGAAAACTCGCCGCAGCGTTCGCTATATTTTTCTATGTTTTTCGCTATTTTTGTTTCTTCCACTTGCTATGTATTTTGTTCTTTTATTCTGTATCTTTAATAGAAGCTACGCAAAAATTTCGCTATGAATCAAAACCGTTAGCTGCGACCATTTGTGGCAGCTGCATTCGACGTATCAAGGTTATTACCACTCGCACTGCTGTCGTCTACACTAGCAGCGGTCTCCGTCACACCCGCTGCCACTGGGACCATCGGGCGCATATGATGCACGGGTCGTATCGATTTCAATTGGGTTGTGCCATTAAAACGCACATTCACCTCACCCACCATGCTTAGGGGATGCATTTCTGTATAACCCGCACCCGACTCTGGTTGCTCAGTGGGCACTATAATCGAGACTGAGGGCACCACTTTGCTGGCGCCTCGCGTTATACTTCCTGCACCGTATAAAGTTTGCCGGCTGTTGAGTGGTGACAGCGCTGTCGGTGTATTCTTATAACCCATTCGACTAAAGAGGCTGCCGCCGCCGCCACCGGCACCGACACCATTGCTGGCGCTACTACCACTACCCGTAGAGGCTGTGCTTAGTCCGCTAGTACTACTATTGCTGCTAGTGCTGGGCGGGCTGAGTGGTGTACCCACACCACTGTCAACTTCCAGTGGGCTGCGTATATTTGCACTGCCAAACTGTTGCTCCAGCTGGTCGGATAGTTTGAGTTCGGTCAATTTGGATTGCATTTCCGGGGAGTCGAGTAGGCGATTTGGCCGTTGTTGCTGCTGCTGTGGCTGCTGCGTTTGTGGTTGCTGGAGGTGTTGGCTGTCATCCAGTGAACTGCTGGCACTGCTCAGCAATTTCCGTTGTTGCATAGCCGCCGCCTGTGATGTTGGTGATGTTTGTGCGTTGCGTTGCTGTTGTCGCAATTGTTCATAGGTATGTTCAAAAAAAAGGTGTCTTCTCCTTCTTCTTTTGTGGCGAACCATGTTCTTCTTTTTCGCTCAACTCTTCTAACACCTTTAGTGGAAACCCCAAATGACTGTTGACCGATACGGATTTGCCGATTTTGCGCTCAGTGAAATGTGGTTTGCGACGCTGACGTTCCAAGTCCTCCAATTGTTGCAGGATGCGTCGCACATCGCCGGGCAATTCCAGTTCGACATTGTGTTCGGCCAGTTGGGAGACGAAGTGGCCGAGTGTTTGTATTGTTAGTTCGAGCGATTGCACCTGTGTTTGCAGTGAGGTGATTTGGCTTTGTTGAGATGAGCGAGTCTTCTCGAGCTGTGCGATCGACGATTGAGCAAACTGTGAGAAGAAAAATTTGGTGATTTAGGAATGCGAATGGGGAATATATCTAATTTTTTGCGGAAATGAAGAGTTGCATACCTGCAGCTGCTGTTCTAGATGCATATTCCGTGTTTTTTCTCTATTCAACATCTCCAAGTGGTGATTTGCAGTTGAGATCTCTTCTTGTAATACATTATATTCGACATTATATTCGATTAGTTGCTTGCTGACGTCCAAAGTGAATACCTGTGGGAGATGAAATTTAAAACTTCTATTAGATTTACTACCGAAGCTTGTGCGAAAGTTGGCTTTACAACTATATATTCTTATAAAAGTTGTTTTATAAAAGGTTAAACGATGCGAGATACATAGTTGAAAACCAAGCTCAAGATTCCCACCACGAAACAATAAGTAAAAAATAGAGTCACTCAGAAGCATTAAATCCTCCACCAAACTCACCAATTTCATAATTTTCTCCATTGTATTTGCTTCCATTTTCGGTACAACTGTTTTCAAATAATCCATAATTTCCTCAAAGTTATCACGCGCCAACAATTCATCTTTGTGTACTGTCAGCAAAGCGATAGCAAATTTAAAAATCACTTCCGATGATTCTAGGAAGAGCAAATCGAAAACGCGTGCCACATAACCCAATGGGAATTGTGAGCTGAAAACTGTGAGTATCCATGGTGCCGCATATAATGTTGGCGATACATCGTTCTGATCGAGCCAGATATATAATTCTGGTAAGTGATCCTTGACCAGACGTGACAGCTGATACAATTGCAGTTGGAACTTCTTCATATCTGGTAAATACTTGGTACGCATCTGACGTCTGAACATGAGATGTTTGAGCAATTGGAAAGCATCGGCCTCATCGCACTAAAAGGTAAAAATATAAAGTTATTTAAATGTTTGAGGGAGCACATTTCCGTCTACTCACATGCAACAGCAGTATGCCGCATATAAAACCCAAACCCTGACAATAGCCAAGCTCTGGATCGAGTATAGAATACGCTTTGAGCAAATTGAACAGTGACAATTGTCCCAAACCAAGTGGATCTTTGTAGAATTTGTGATTGGGGAAGGTACGACCCAGATCGATGAAGATGGCATGCTGATGTTCAGTGAGATTCTTCAGTAATGTGTGATAGGGTGTATTGAAATTGGGAAATTTCTTAGTATCCACTGGTGCTGTATTCATGGAATGCTGATCGGCGAGAAAAGTCCAAACATCGCCACGTTTCGAACGTGGTACGCCACATTTGATTGCTTGTGCCAACACTTTGGGATCTTTCTTGTTGCCGATTTTCATGGAGTCGCGCTCAATAATCTGCTCCCAACGCTCGATTAGCTGCTTGTCACATGGCACAATCTCTTCATAGTCGAGTTTGATACGCTTGAGCTCGTTTTCGTTTTGACGCGCCTGCAACATAGCATTTTCGGTTTCCATGCGATTCAATAGAATGGTCTGGCGAATAGCGGTCTTCCAGAGATCGCGAAGTTCCTCGCGGGTGCGTTTACCACGAATGCGTTCTGCAATGGAAGGGGTGTTATTAGATGTTATAGAGAAATAGCAATAAATACTAACTTTTGATCCTCATCGGTGACATAAATTCATTCTGTGCATCACCGTCCATGCCTTTCGATGGTGTAACCACACTATTTAAAATCGCGTGACGCCAAGAAGCTTGATGCGCTTCCGATTCTTTCGGACTATTACCGACTTTTATAAAGCTGTAATGAAAAACAAAAAAAAAAAAAACTCAGTTCAAATGCCCGCGATCGTTATTTTTAGAATTTCATTTCCCCTTACATGTCCATCATGGGACTCTTTAAGTGCTCTGCGCTGGGTTTGCTCGGACTGGCGCCACCAATCGTATTCGAACGCGAGCGGAATCCATCTGGTGGCGTTTCATTGCCACTACGACTAACCGGTTGTGGTTCGGTAGAAGCTTCGCGCCCCTGAATGTCCCGCAAACCATGCGGCACGCCGATGTCATCTTTCGAAGCCTTCCGCTTCAGCAAGTGATCGAATGAGTTGGTAAGCGAGCGTTTAGCCTTCATGAAAATGGTGCTACCACCTAAATATTGATTCAGAAATTCCGAACGATTCTCTGCGGTATCGTGCACATGACGCTGTTGGCGCGATTCACAATGAGCGCGCAGTAGCATCATTAAAAATTGATTTTGTTCCGCCAAAGGTGAGCTTGTCTTCTCCGAACCATAGTACTTGGCCCAAATCATGTCCTGCTCATCATCGGTCAGCGATTCAATGCGTCGAAAGATCATCGCTTGTGTCTTCTTCTCACTTAAGCCCTCAACATCGGTGCAGAGTTTGTGATACCACAGCATGGGGCAGTGCTCGCACGAGAAGATCTGTGTGGCCTCCTTTTTCTTTTGCTCGGCGCATGTTACGAATGCCTGCGAAATGGCAGCAACAATATCGTCGCACACATGATCCGATTGGCATTTGAAGACGTAGCCAATGTAGCCGTCGTTGTGCACCTCACGGCAAATGATGCCAAAGTGATCGGGATTCTTTTGACCCTGCGCACAGCTGGCGACGTCCTTGAAATCCTTGTAGAGCAATACCTGTTTTCGATCCGGAGAAATGAGACGCAGATCGGAGCGGCCAACGAGGAAGACCATAGTACGATTCTGCTCCACGTAAGGTGGAATGCAGCCATACGAAGCAGAGCGATCGCGTTGCTTGGGGATGCTGTCGGGTGGGCGAATGAGAGAGAGAGAGAGAGAGAGAGAGAGTGAATATTATTTGATTTAAGTATTCATTTATGTAAGTTTGAAGTAACGAATTTCTAGCAGCAAGGGAAGAACAAAATCAGGGGCGACTAAAAAACTATTAAAACATGCGCGTGCAATGCATTAAAATGCGAAACAAAGCGCTTCAAAAAAAAAAAAGAGGAACTACAAAAATCACTTTTTTTATCTCCAAGCTTTGTAGTTTCAAAAATGTTGAACGGATGCGCAAGAAAACGAAAAACAAACAAAATAAAAAACAACAAAACACACTGGAACTATTGCATGCCGACGAAACAGAAGCCAGTAAATGGTTGAAAACGCTTCAACATCCTACTCACGTATCGAGCGTGGCATAGGCAGGTTGCTGTGCTATCGTAGGCTGTTGTTGTTGTGGGCCTGCTTCTGCTGCCGTCGTCTTCTCTTGTTGCTCTGATTGCTCATTTTTATCCTCTTGCGCTTGACGCGGTGGCGATGGATGTTTGTTGACTATAACATTTGGTGCAACCAGCATCTCTGTTGAATCGGCTGCGTTCTCCTCCTCAGCAGTGCCACTATTGATTGTGTTTGTTTTTTTAGGAAAATGGTAATACATACATACATAAACACTTTTTCTAATTGCATTATACATTTACGTAGATGTTTGTGTAAAAAAAATTTTATCTCAACGAGCTTATCTCATCGATAACGCTTGTGGAAATGATGGAAACTGACTCAAAAAAAAAAAAAAAAAAAATTGTGTAAGATACTTTTAAAATATATATTTTTTTAATGTTATTTACAATTCTCAATCCGCTCATCAAAGAATATACATTACGTGAATACATACTGATATCGTTGAATAAGCTATGTTTATATATAAGTTCGTTTGTTTGGCGGACGAAAACTCGAAAAAGGCTCGACCAATTTGTATAATTAATTTTTTTGCTTTGTTCGCTCCAAATGATTTAAAACGTACATAAATTTAAAAATTTCGATTAATTAGGTGCATTAATAAAATAAGTGAAATATTACAATTTGGGTATAAAACGAATGGGGTTAAAAAAGCCTAATTTGGAAAATATTTGTGAAGAGGGTTCCCACTTGTTTCAAAATCTATTTAAATTCTTTAAATTTTTTAATATATAGTCACAAAAATGGTTATGATCTCCTTTTTCGGTTATAAAGAAATATATATAAGTATACAAAATTGGAAAAATCACAAAATTTACAGAACTTTTAAAATAAAAAAAATCCCCAAAGCTAAACTTTCGGCTCAACTTTTTTATACCACATTTCCAACTAATTTTTAAAGATTCTGAAATTTTCTCTCAAACTCTGCATTTAGTTCTGTTGAAAAATTTTAATTTAATTTTAATTTAGAGTTTACAGGAATTTCTTTTTTTTCAAAGTTCAAAAATTCATTTAAAAAACATCTCGAAAATTTCAGGATTTTTTTCTTAATCAGTTAAAGGCAAGGCATATTGAGCAGGTATATATTTGCTTAATTATTTGGCTTCTAAATCGTCAAATATTATTTAAATTATATTTTAAATTTTAAAATGCTTTTGCAACGTTCGCTTAACTTAGCACCCTAAACGTGGTTTTTTGGGCCTCGCAAAGGATAGATCAAAGCTTCGCAAACAAAATTACCAAGACTTTTCTTCTCGAATTTAAAATTTTTGTTTGTATTTTTTTCTTATATTGCACATGATATAAAAAACAGAATATTTTTCTGGCGCTTTGGAGACTAGAAGCAACAGCAAAGTCGACGTAAATGTTGTTTTTGCGCTACCTGTTACCTGTGTTTTACCTGTTAGAGGTAAAATATGTATAAAAAATTGTAGCCAAAATTACATACATATTTTTGATTTCTTAGTTCTATAATTTGAAAAATGAGACCATTTTTGTAACTATAATAGTTTTTGAAATACTCAAACAATAAACTTGCAAACTTCGGAAGATTTCGAAAAATTAATTTTTTATTTTTTCCTTTGGCAGTACTTTGTTAAATGATAAAAGAATAGCTCGGACCAAAATTCATCCAAGTCAAAATTTGTCGATTCGAAACATTGGCCGATTTGACATGGATTGACCCACCTGCAAAAACTACCATTGCAAGTGCACGGAATCTTTTCAAGGACTCCCAACCAAAAGCAGATATACTAAGTTTTTTCGAAGCCCACACATGTACATACATACATACATATAATTCAAAAGTTTGCGCTTAAGTGCTACAATAAACCAGCATACAAATGTACACTTCCATGACAACTTACTCTTTCTTAACAGGAAGTTCCGTGTGACTCATGCCGCGCATTAAACGTTTCGGTGATTTATTTTCTTTGTTCGACATTTTTTGCTCATCCTCAGCCGGTTGTGCACCACTATTTTTTTGCATTGCCAATTCTGAAATGGCCGCTTCTACGCTCTGACTGCACGGTACATCCTGCTGTTGAATCCGTTCCGTTGCAGTCTCAGCTTCAGCTTCAGCTTCAGCTTCTGCCTCAGTATCCACTTCCGCTTCGGTCGACTCCTCAGCATCGCTCTCCTTGAGCGAAGTGTTTTTAAGGTCGAAAGTTATTGCGCTATTATTGCCGCTAGTGCACTCGACATTCAATGAAAGTTTACGATTTGTTGCCATTTGTGACGTTGCGCCGCCAACAGTTGAGGATGAAGCGGCAGTGGTTAACTGCATTAGACGTGTGCGTTGTGCATCGTACGCCCTGAACTTGGGCAAGGCATCATCGATGAAAGAGAAGGGCACACGCTTGTGCGATACACGAATTTTACCTACATACATAACCTCGAAGAAGTGCGTGTGATTGGGTGAGATATCGGCAAGTAGCGAGAGATTGCTCTGCGCAGAGGTAGACGTTGGAATGTGCACCTGTGCGTGTGCGTGTGCGTGTGAGGAGATTGAAATTTAATTTGTAGATGAATTTTGCGATTTAATAAAAATTTATAGATGTATAGTAGATATAAGTACTCACTGTGCCCGCTGAATTGCTCAAGCCATGCGTGTATGACTTAGATGATTTCATCTTCGATGAGACGATATTGGGACTAGCATCGTGTTGAGCATTGCGTACGGCTTCGCTAAGTTTGAGATTCGTGGCCGGTGTGGTGTGTATGCCGCCGTTGCCATTGCCGGTGAGCGCGCGTTGCATGGACATGTCGCTGTTGGAGCCATTGGCGACAAACGTCTGTGGTATGCTGCCCACAGAGCCGCCTAGCGTATGCGCTGGATCACGCATTTGATGCATGAGTTCGGCCATCTAAAAAAAAAAGGATGAAAATTTCGATTTGATTTAGTGATTTATGAGTAGATGTTTCTTCTTTGTTGTAGCTGTAAGCACGAGAAAACTATTAGTGCCGGTTAATTAACGGTCATTCAGTTGATGCAGTTAAGTAATTAGTTAAAGTACTGTTAAAAGCACCTTCTACGAAATTCCTACCGCTCAGCAGCTCTTCAGCTTAATAAGTAAAATAAAAGGAGGGAAGCGAATTAAGGAAGACGCTTATCATTAGCATTACACGTGATACAAACGTGATGCATACATGCACACTTCGCATAAGGGCGCTACAGTAAAACTTTGATAAAATAAACCGCAACTTTACGAAAAGCTTAATGCATGAAAATTTTTACAGATTGACTGAAACACTCTCTCGTTTTCTGAAGAATATCATACTAACAGTAAGATTGCCGTTATTCTTACGAGAAAACAGTAAAAGCTTGCATTTTTTTAAAATGTTTTTCTCGTAATGCCCTTTGGAAACGAGGTCAAAATAAATACTAAATTAATTGCGTTATTATTTTTTGGTCGTTAGATACATACGAGCTCCATGAGCAGTGTAATACGCTCCCACTAGGTGGCGCTAGTGCTTATTTTTATTAAATTACTTAACTACAGCGACACCAATTGGAATAAAGTATATTCTTAACCTCTACTTCTCAAACATCTATCTTTCAAAAAAGAAAATGTTTCATTCTGGGTGGGAATATAGTCATAATCCTACAAATTAAATGAGATTTGTCTGGTATTAAGAAAAAAAGCCTCATACGATTTTTAGCTTCCACATGAATTCAAAAAAGTTCATTTGATGGCGTAGATTAAGACAAAGACGAATTTGATCACGAAGGCGAATACAAAGGCGAAGGCGTATACGAATACGACGACGGAGACGAATAGAAATCAGCGATATTCTACTAAAACTTAAAGAAAAGGATCCTTTTTTTGAAAATAAATAAAAAATTTGGTTACTCGAAAGGACTTAAGTGAGAAGACTTTTGCAACGATTGATGCCTGTCATTCGCTATATCGAGGTTTCACTTTATTTACTTGATGTTACAATACATTTAAACACTTAACAAAATTAGTATAGGCAAATTGCAAATAAAAGATATTCTAGATAAAATGCTGCAATGATCTTCGAGTTGGTACATTGTACATCATATTGTTATATACAGTGCGGGCCCTGTGAATAGCGACCCCTTTTGATCCTGTTTATTAATAGTAATCCTTTTGCTTATTTAATATTCATTAATTTTTTATAAAAATAGAGAATATTCTATAATATTATTTTAATAAAATTTTATAGGTTACAAAACTGCATACTTAATCAAAATTTGAAATTATATGAATTATAAATTTTTTATATAAAGTTCGAAAATCAAATTTGTGTGGTTTTTGTTATAGAATATGCTATATTTTTATAAAAATTAATGAACGCTAAAACGGCACTACGGATTTCAATGATAGATCTCAACATGGATTAACATATAGAACAATTTTCTAAGAGAGTTACCATCTTTTTAAAAAGTTAAAATCAATCAAATAATAAGTTATACGAAAAGTAACAACAATGTGGGTGTCAAACGAAAGTGACTCTAAAGTGATTTATTTAGAAAATATTTTTTGTGGAGGTTGCCACCTGTTCACATTTTAATACCGATAAATTAATATATCAGTTAAAGGAAAAATCACAGCAATATGGGTGTTAAACGATATCGGTTCAAGGGCGAATTTCTACGAACGTGTTCTATCAGAAGGTTGCTAGCGGTTCAAAAAGTTAAGAACAGTTCAATTAACAAGTTAAACGACATATTTTAATATGGGTATCAAATCAGAGAGGTTTAAGAAAGTTTTATTTCAAATATATTTTTAAGGGGGGTTGCCTGCCACCTGGTTACATTTTCTAAATCAAATTAATTAACATATGGGTAGTATCAAACGAGAGGCTTTACAAAACTGTATTTTAAGATTACTAAAGGATTTTTGTCAAGATTTTTCGAATTGAACTTTTTGAGATTTTATGGAGACTTTTCGTGATACTTCTTTTTTATATTTTGGTATTTTTTTTTTGAATTTCTCGGGTCTTTTGGTATTATACTGCAAGTTTCTCGAAGTTTTGCGAAGTATTTTTGGCGAGGGTTGCCACCAGCTTTGGAATTTAAAATCAATTTAATTGACAAATGCTAGGGTTTGTGAGTGTGTGTGAGCGTATTTCTTGCTATTTCTTTGGATAAAATTTGGCAGATCTTACGAACTGGATTAACATATGTATATCATATTTTTGATGAGGGTTGCCACTTGCTTAAAAAGTTAAATTCCACTTCAAAATATATAATAAAGGTCAACTTAATTTCAAACTAGTTTTTATTGTTATAATATTATCGTACTCTATATTTAAAAATTTTAATTCAATTTTATTAATAAGTTAAAAAAGTATATCAATATGGGTGGTAAACAAATGAGGTCTTTAGGAGCTTTATTTTAAAAATATTTTATAGAAGGTTGCCATCTGTCTCAAAGCCAAATCTTATACCTGTTTAAAAGCCTAATCTTATTTCTCCATAAGTTAAATAAAGTATGACATTATGGATTTTAGTCGAAAGAATTGTTTCGAAAATATTTTAAAAGAGAGATACCACTTGTTTAAAAATTATGATTATATTAAATTAACAATTTAAATAAAGCATAACAAAATGCTGTCAAGTCAAAGAAACTCTATTTAACAAGTCTTTATTTCGAAAATATTTTTTCAAATGGTTGCCACATAATTGGTTTAATTTAATTTAATCACTTTAATGAAATGCTACAATATGGATGTCAAACGAAACAGGATGAAAAACTGTTTCTTTCAAAAATATTTTGAAGAGGATTGCGACCACTTTAGATGTTGTCAAACGAAAGATGTTTAAAAAAGTTTCATGGTTTTTAAGAGGATGTCAGAAGTTTAAAAAATCAAATATATTTAATGTGAACATTTGCAAATACTAATGAAATACTAAGAATTTTTTCCAAATTGTTATTTTTTCGGTTTGTTTCAATCAAGAATAATCGTTAAATTTGGATTTTTTTTGGTTTTTGGTAAAATTTAAATAATCGTTATTTTAAGTTATTTATTTTTGTCTATCAACAACGCTCGTTATTGTGGAATTATATTTTTGTCGAACGTTTTTTAATCGTTATAATGGAAACTACCTTTTTGTGGCTACTTTAAATCTTTTATGATATGAAAAATTATATCCTAAAATATCAATTATAATATGATTGAAAAAAAAAAATAAAACTTAAAAATAACGATTAAAAATTGATTGGAAAAATAAAAATCCAAATATGACAAAATAGCGGTTAAATTTGATGCGAAAAATTCAACGGCTAAATTGTGAATTATTCTATAGATATCTTAGCAAAGATTTTCCACCTTTCACAAATTGCAATCTATTCGTACTGCTTAAGCTAAATGAACAATGAGATATTCATATGAAAGAAAGTGTTGGTGTAGTATAAACACACCTACGGCAGGTAAAGTTACAGGTTACTTGAGAAAACGGCCCTAAAGCTGGCAATTTAGTTCAAATTAGATACATTGACCATGTCCTGCCACCTCGAGACATTCGGTGATATAATTTATTTCCTTTTTTGTTGGATTTGAAATCATAATAACTGAGGATCAAAAGGGGGCGCTATTCAAGTGGCCGGCACTGTACATATGTGTCTGAATACACATCTATTATTTAATAGATATGTATGTAACAAAGCGCCAAATTCAATGCACTAATACTGAGCTTCGCAAGTTTTGAAACTTTGCCAAGGCAAAAGTCCGCCAAAAAAGCAAACAAAAATACAGAAGAAAAAAAAGGACAAAAAACAAACAGTTAAAAAAATCTTCAAGATTTAATCATACAAAACTTTTTACACTACGTACATAAGTATGCACAAATTCTATGCAACTAATTATAATAAATGCAGACATTATTTGGGCGCTTGGAAGTCTACATTGGTTAAGTATAAAGAAAAATATATTAGAAAAAAGTTGTTTAGATCACAGAGTTGCAAAGCAAGAGATAAGTAGTGAAGACATAAGATTTTTTGGCAAAAAAAAAAAATTCTTTCAAATAAATCTCATACACACACACACATAAGTGAGTAAGCGAACAGTGAACTTGACCGCTATAAATGCGCATTTCACACCCATTTTCGCTGAAAATTTTATTTTTTAAGGGAAAATATATTTTTCACAAAGAAATGTCATATTAAAAAATATATTTTTTTTACATGGAATAATAAACATATATGTACATAAACGCAAGGAAACGTGCCAAAAAAGTAGAAAGCTTTCCATGGAAGAATAGACTTTATATTTCGTGTTTTGAGGCATTATTTTCGAACATCAAAAAATATGTATTTTTACATATACATTTCTTTGATGTGGCATATGAATGGATTTCTTTAAGCATTTAATGGTATTATCTTCAATGCATACAATAACAAAAAAAAATACAAATAAATAAAATACTAAGGCACTTTTACCAATTTCTTGAGGAGTTGAGAGAAGATATGCGGAAGCAGTTAAGCCGTCGGGCTACAGTGCGAGTGCTTATTTATATCGAGTGAGTGTCTTCTAGGTTTTTTCTTAATTCCCTCTCATTTTGGAAACCTTCAAAATCTATATTTTTTAGCCGGCAAACTTTGTTTAACTTCAGGACCCTTCTAGGAATAATAAACAATTGTTAATTTAACAATTCTTTAATACTAACTATTTTTTATGGACCCTAAAACCCCAAAAAATGCAATGGGGGACCCACAAAAAATTGTTCACATTAAACAAATGGTTAAATAAAACAATAAAACAACAAGTATTTTTTAGTAAAAAAAATATATATATATATGTATATAATAATAAAAAAAAATAACCTCCTCCTTTTTTGGAAGTCGGTTAAAAAAAAATCCGAATTGGTCCCAACGAGTTCATACACAGAGTTTGTTGACAATTTCAAAACAATATCCCACATCAATTAGTGGATGCGAATAGATTTGCTAAATATTTAGATTTCCTTGTACCTACAGAAAATTTATTAATCGTTTCATTAAGCATTTTTTAATTTAGGTACAATTCCCGGAACATTCAGAAATCGTGTAAAAATTCAATTTGTTATTCAAATGTAGGTATGCATGCAGGTATTTGCTCATACTCGACTAACTTGGAACAATGGCGAGTGTCTGTTGTCTGTATCAGGGTTGTTGCGAATATTCGCATTCGCATTCGCATTCGCAACCGCGGAGCTTCCGCATTAATTTTAACATTCGCATTCGCAATAATCAATGCGGAGCTTTTGCGAATGCGAATGTTGTGCAAGTGCACAAATGACAATTGGGAGTATTTATCAACTTCGATAAAAATGTCTTTAAACATATTATTTCTTAAGCTATATAACCGAGCTATCAATGGGCAGTCATACAAGTTCCCACTTTTGCTAGACCTTTGACGTACGTCAAATAGAACATAGTCCTTTTAATAATATTTTTTTTTGTTTTTTTTGTGCTTTAAATACCTTGCCCTGGTTTCTTTCTTTATTATTATTATTTTTTTTGGACCAATCTTTAAAAAACTCCTAGACATAAAAGAAAAAAAGTGTGCACTGTAATTTTAAAGCAAATTTTCGTGATTTGCTTTTTATGTTACACTAGCAAATGCCTGGCTTGCTTCGCGACGCCTGATAAGAACTTTTGCGTTGACCAATACAAAAATAGATTTGAAATGCAAAAGGGGTTTGTAATGTAAACACTATTCGGCTTCGGTTGAAAGGTTAAATCTTGCTGTTCCACAGGAACAGAGGAAGAAAGAGTTTTCTCGCTCAAACGGGGTCTCATTTATGTTCATATTGTGTTATTTTTAATTCGTCCCACTTTTTCTTGATATACTCATGGCCCGTTGATGTGTCTAGGACATCTGTGGCGCCTTAAAAATTCTGCGCTTGTTTGTATTCATACTTAAAGGATGGGGCTTTATTAAGTCATCTAAAAAGTAAACTTTGTAGAGCGGTATCTAAATATCTTGATTCCAGCGCCATTTACTTTTTGGGTACGTTTTTTGCTGAAGCACTTCTTATCAAAAAAAATACCCGTTAACCCAGGTAGTACGATAAAGACGGATTCTTTAATATCTCGACTCCAGCGCTATCTTTCGGCAGAACTTTTTGCAAAAGTATATTTTTTTTTGATGCATTCGGATGTCTAAAATTCCACATTCGCAACATCCCTAGTCTGCATGTATACATGTATGTACATATGTACATTTATATTTAAATAAAATATGTGTATGTATGTATATAATTGTATTTTCTTAACCGCAAGGGTCAGGTGTATTAACTGATTGTATGCAATTATTTCCTTAAAAAAAAACTGCATAGTAAACTTTTTTTTTTTTAAATTTAATAACATATGTATTTTTTCATGAACCAAGTATGCGCTCATGTTTTTAATTAAATTTTACATGACGTAAACAGTGCATTATACTGTCTAGAATCTAGGCTCTTGCACAGTGAAAATAAATTTGTGGCATTTTGAAAAAACGTCTAAAGTATCTTTAGACAGTGGCGGATCGTGAGCTCGATTTTTTGGGATGGGTAAAATAAGAGTATATATTTTATTAGATTATATATCTATATATATATATATACGTATATAACAAAGTCGTGTTAGTTACACCATTTATAACTCAAGAACAGCTGGACCGATTTTTATATTTATTTTTTGAATTTACCTACCTTCCGAATAGCAGAATAACTGTTAAAACAACCGCTAGGTGGCGCTGGAGTCGAGTTATTAGTAAAACCCTTATTTTTGGTCCGATTCGCCTCATTTTTGAGACATGTATTGACAACAGCAAAAAAAATACCATTGCAAAAAAAAAAGAGCCGCCAGGTGGCGTTGGAGTCGAGTTATTACTAAAAATCGTGTTTATGGTCCGATTCGTCTCATATTCGAGATATGTATTGATAACAGGAAAAAGAATTCTTTCGAAAAAAATTTGAAAAGGGGGCGTAGTACCTCCCATACAACCCGAATATTTCATATTTCTGGAAGCGTTCATTGTTTTGAACTTAGTACGAAAATATATGAAATCAATCACATATTCATAGAGAAAAATTGGAATTATTGGAAAAGGGCGTGGCACCTCATATACAACCGAATTTTTCACATTGTATATCTCTGCAAATGTTCATGGTAGAGTACTGGAACTTGGTATGGAGGTACTATGTATGTATATGAACTCAATCGCATACTCTTGAGAAAAATTTGAGCTATTGTAAAAGCGCGTGGGCCCTCCGATCCAATACGAATTTTTCATACTGCATTTCTCTGGAAGTGTCCATGGTACAGCACTGGAACTGGGTATGGGAATATATAAAATCATGAAGAAAAATTCGGACTATTTGAAAAGGTAGCGTGGCTCCTCCCATATAAACCGAATTTTTCATAATAAGTATCTCTGGAAGTGTTTATGGTAGAGTACGGGAACTTTATACCGGCGTGGCACCTGCCCTTACAAGTCGAATTTTTCTTATTGCATATCTCTAGAATTGTTCTTGGTAGATTACTGGAACTTGGTGTGGAGATATATGATATTAATCGCATAGTCATGGAGAAAATATGGAGCTATTGTAAAAGGGGCGTGGCACCTACCATACAAGCCGGATTTCATACTGCATATCTCTGGATGTGTTCATGGTACAGTACTGGAACTTCGTATGGGGATATATGAAATCAATTCCATATTCATGGAGAAAAATGGGCTCTTTGAAAAGAGGGCATGGCAAAGCACAAACGTACTGACTTTTACTTATCCTTGAAAATCCTAAATGGCTGGAGGGATTTCAACAACGTTTTGTGTGTGTGTGTTTGAGTGGGTCTCTGGATAGTTTAGTTTCACAATTTAACCCGCCAGTTGGCGCTGGAGTTGATTTATTACTAAAAATCGTTTTTTTATGATCCGATTTGGCGAATATTCAAAACATGTATTGCAAACGGTAAAGGCAGTCCAATCGCAAAAAAAGAGCTGTGAGGTGATGCTGAGGTCGGTTATTACTAAAAATCGACAAAAGAGAAAAGGTGCCGTGAATGTCAGACTAAATCGACCACTGTTGCACCATTGAGTTTATCGAACTCTCGTGTGTTACACGATTGGCCCAATGGATGTGATTTGCCAATATTATTATGCGTTAAAGCTTCACACACGGACACACCAGGGTTGAGTTGTGCAGTGGTAAATCTCAAATCACCACCTGTCGAAATACCTTAAAAGCCAGTTTGACAAAAAGCAATTTAATGAAATTTTTATTTTTTTTAATTGAAATTAATATAGAACCCGACAGAAAAAAATAACTTTCACTTAAATTGCTTTCGTGAAACTGGCTTTTAAGGTATTTCATCTCAGTCTATGTATGTATATTGTATTTCTGTTGAACAAGGAAGGATACGCATCCATTTTGAAATTGCCACCAACTAGATAAGATAAAGTTTCTAGAGCAGATTCACTATAGATCCGGCGGATCATTGTTGCCGCCAGGGAACTTCTTCATGGACATAACACTTTCGTTAGGTTATTTAAGGCGGCAAACGACCACACCAAACCATAATCTTAGCCGATGAATGTGCTAATGGAAATCGTAAACGTGGACTGTTGGAGAAAATGTTGGAACAAAATGGTTAAATTAAAAATCTAATTTTGGGCGGGACGAAATTCGCCGGATCTGCTAGTTGTTTATAAATGAACAGTGTGCTTTTTTAACACGCCATGCGAATTAATCGTAGCACTTTCGAAAGAAGCAACATTTTGATATGAAATAAAATGGTTTTGAAAGCTAATGTAATTGCCTTTCACAGAAAAATATTGCCCTTGAGCCACAATTACTCCTTGACCTTAAAAAACAAATTGGAAAAAATAGTGTTCTTCCAAAAAAATATTCAAAATCCCCCCGCTTTATTTAAAAAAAAAAAATAAATTATTTTTCATTATACTAATATTATAGATTTTGAGGCGACCTACACGATTCCACTGTTCAAAATTCGAATTTTTTTTTTATTTATTGCATTTTATTAAATACATGCAGCTGTGCATCCTTCATAAAACTTTATATCCCTCGAAGAACAAGTGCGTTTTAATGTAATTTAAGACCTATAATTTGAGCCAAGGTAACAGTCTTTAGACCCTTTCAGAGCCAAATTATAACGATTCTGAAGTCAGGATTTTCTTCCAAAGGACCATAAGCTATATTTCCAAAAGTTCACACAAAATATGGATATATGGGTATCAATTTAAAGAAAAAGTCAAAACAAGAGTAATCATAACTTTTGTTGTCAATTATTCTTTGGAACATGTCAAAAATGTCCTTTAAAAAAATTATCCTTCAGGATTTTTACTTTTGAATGGCGTTTCAAGAATCTTTGTTTAATTCAAATCCTATAGATGTATCTAAGAATATTGATAGATAAAAATTGCAAACGATATTTGCCTTTAAGAAAATAATAACTGTATTCTAAGAATATTTTTTCTGAAATACATTTGTGCTTTTTTGAAATACATTTGCCCTTTTATGAAATACATTTGCGTTTTTCTGAAAATCATTTGAACTTTTCTGAAATACAATTGTGTTTTTCTGAATTTCATTTGGCTTTTTCTGAAATACATTTGCATTTTTCTGAAATACATTTGCAATTTTCTGAAATACATTTGAGTTTTTCTGAAATTCATTTGACCCTTTCTGAAATACATTTGTGTTTTTTTCTGAAATACTGTTGGAAAAGGTGTACTAATATTATTGATAATTTTCAAAAATTCATTTCTGCCAACCAAAAGTATCAAAATGGGGCATTTGTGAACAAAAAAGTATCAAAGTATCAAATCTTAAAATTTAGAAAATAAAGTATCAAAAAAGATACAATTGTATCAAAACGGTAACGCTGATGCAGAGTCGGCGGTGTTCGGCATGACAAAGAAGAAAGAGAAATAAACTTATGCGAGCATAAATATATCTGTACATACATACATACGTATATGCATACATTTGAGAGTTGCTTTTCGCATACTAGGCGAATGAAATTGGAAATGAGATACGTTATAATTTTCGTACTCGTTGTGTTTCAATATATGTACATATATATACGCAGATCATATCGCTGCATTGTGCAAAACGAAATTTATTTTTATTCCGCTTGTACATCTGAGGGAAGACATCGAATTGATTTCGGAATTTAGGTTGTAGTTCGTTCGTAGTTAGTTCGCTTGTTTTAACACGCAATAATTGCTATAAAAACTAACTAATATTATTTAGTTATAGTAGTAGATAAGAATGCCGCGGTTGAAAAAAGAAGGCAGTAAGAAGCCAGCGTCCAAGGCGAGCAAAAGGCCTGCAGCAGCGTCGCATCCTGAGCGAGGAAGAAAGAAGCGTACCGTGGAAAATTTAGCTAAAGCAAGGAATGTTGTCAAAGGTATAAAAGGTAAATATCTGAAATGAAGGGCGACATTATTAAGCAGATTATCAAAGGTGTTTTTAAATATATCTGCGTATTTACGTTCATATAAGCATTGGTTTAGGCCAAACAACACCTTGGTTAAATTTCTGCGTTTTATTCGCCTTCATTACGGACGTTGCAAGATCATTCGTATAAAATTATCTGCGTATATACGGCGTATTTATAATGGGATTCAAAAGAAACAGCGACTTTATGTGTTATTTGGGGAAATATGTATATGCGGTTTTAGACACTTTCATTAAAGGTGAAGCAAATCCATTTGAACAAATATATCGGCGACCATAGGCGTATTTATAATTAGATACGTTGAAAGCGAAACAGCGACTTCGCTTGGATAATGTGGGGATATTTTTGCGGCCTAGTGTGGTTTTATGAAGCATTTAATAAAGTTTCCCCGGCGAAACTCCTGCGACTTAAGGCGTCTTTATGAATAAATTAATATACAGTGAAACCTCTCCTAACGGGCACCTCTATTAGACGGACATCTCCCTTGGGCGGACATTTTTTCCTATACCAAGTTTTAAGTATAAATTTCGGAACAAATTACTCTCTCTCTTAAGCGGACACTCTCTTGGCCGGACGCGGACAGTTATTTTGCATAAAACTGCAACACAAAAACCTCTATTGAGCGGACGCGAACCTCTTATCAACGGACATTAAGATTTCTTTTCATAACAAATCAAACAAAAACCCCCGTTGAGCGGACGCGAACTCCACATAGGCAGACTACTAAAAGGAAAAGGGGCACTTCCCGCATAAAATGTGATTTTTATGCACACATTTAGTTTGGTTTGCGCAGTAGTTTAGGTTCGTTATTTGAATTGTCAGAAACCCTTGGAGAATCCAATTCCGATTCTGATGAATTTATAACAATAGATATAATAATAAATACATGGACCGAAAATTTAGATTTCTGGTTGGATTTTCTTACTGATAAAAACATGAAAACTATTGATGAAAAAGGTACTGACACTGAAAAAAATTTAAAATAAAACTTACGTCAATCGAAAATTTCCCAGTTTTTCATGTAATGAATCTATGGTTTTATGTAGTTTATGGACTGAAATGTAATATTTATTTTTATTTTGTTATTACTTAATATGTACTTACGCACATAAATGAAATGTGCACTTTTGAAAAAATACATGCACATTTTTGTTTGAACGATGTAATATCAATATCTTTTATTCAAATAAGAAATAGTGACTATTCAATTAATTAAAACATTAAAAAGTTCTAAAATAAGCTTCCCTTCCATTGAGCGGACACCTCTCTTGGGCGGACAAAAAATGACTGACGGTGACGGTGACTGTCCGCCCAAGGGAGGTTTCACTGTAATATATTACAGCGACTTTAACAACATCTAGCGGATGCTGTTTACTATCAGGGAAACTGCGAGGTTTAAAGGCACTTTTCTGTTGCCTGGCGACTTGTGGAGAATAATAAAAGTATTCCTGCTGTCTGGGAAGCGTACCAGAGTTGTAATATCTATTTTAAGAGCTGTGATTTTGTTTCTGTATTTGCAGGGGATGAGCAAAGGACCGCAACGCAAGTAGAGAGGCAAGCAACAAGCGCGGAGGTACCTATTGAGAGCATTGCTAGCATGGAAAGGGCTGCACCTCAAAGAGTCGAAGGCGATATCAGTATTCGGGCGGATATAGATTTTACGGTATCTCAAATTCAGCGCCAGTCGGACTGGTTGGCGTCGGCGACATTTGAAGATGCGAATATTGAGATCATGAAGGCTCGCCTCGATATTTTGACTACGGCCTGGGGGAAATTTGAATTAAAATCTCAAGAGTTGCAACAAACATCGCAAAATGAATTGCAACAGGCGGATGATATCACACGTCAACTGAGGGTTGAGGATGTCTACGTGAGAGTTCGGGCGGGGTTAAGTCAGCAGATAAAGGCATTAGAACCAATCTCATCTACTGCCACATGCACTCATGCCAATAATCGGGCACTGCAGTTACGTTTTGCAGAATTGCCTTTGGCAGATCGGCTCCCAATATTTCGCGGAAATTATCGGGAGTGGATTCAGTTTAGGGACATATTTACAGCCGAAGTTATTCGAAATCCACACATCACGAACTTGCAACGACTTGGGCGGTTGCAAAACTGTGTTAAGGAGGATGCTGCCAGGGCAATGGGATACTGGCCGCAGCTAGAAAAAAGCTTTGCCGAGGCATGGAAGACATTGTGTGTAGCATTCGATAACGAATATCTATGTCACGCGGCACACTTCTCCGCTATTTACGGTCTGCCTAGTTGGTCGAGGGCTACCCATTCCTTAATTAGAAATATGCTTGACGTTACGCGCAACAGTATGCGTATGATTTCAAGACAATTAGGAGCCGCGGAGCAACGAGATTTACTCATTTTAAATTTTCTTGAATCTCGTTTAGACAGCATATCCCGTAGACAGTGGGAGATGGTACGACCCACAGACCGTATCCCCAATTTGCAAAATGATTTCTTTGCATGGCTTGAACGTCGGATCAGCGGGCTGTTGAGTCAGGGAATACAACCTTTGGCTAATCATAGCGAAAAGCGTGTCATCAATCCGCTGATTAATCAGCGCATGAGGTTGAACGCTTCGTCAGTGTCCAACTATAATCCCTGCCTTAATTGTTCAGGAGATCACGCCTTCCACCGGTGCCCTGGGACTGGACGTATGAGCCGGGAGGACAAAATCAAACGGATTTTCGAGCTGGGGCTATGTCAGAATTGTTTGAGGAGAGGCCATACTGCCCGAAACTGTTTGTCAAGCCGCTGCCCCCGGTGCGCAAGGACACCTCACAACAGCATAATATGCCCAAAACTATCAGCAATGAGTTCCAAAGATGAGGCTTCTCGCGTCACGATGCTAGCAACAGTAGCTAAGGTCGTACCGAGGAAGGAGCAATAGCAATTAGCCAATAAAAAGGAAACCGGCCTCGGGGGTTTCAGCAGTGTTGCTTCGCCACAAACATCCGAGCATATAAAATCTACCATAACACAGGGCGGAGCTATTGATTTTTATGCCAATTTATTGGCTACAGCGCAGGTGCGCTTTCTAACCCGTTGTGGAACGACAGTGAGAGTACGCGCAATATGCGATACGGGCGCACAGGTGAACTTGGTCAGCAAACATTTTGTGAAGGATAACCAAATTTCTACACGCCGAATCAGGATTGGTGTATCATCTGCTATTAAGGAGGGATCTCATATCTGTGACAAATCAATCACCGGCCATTTGATGTCAGTTTACAATGACGATCTCCGGACGCTCATTACATGTCTAGTAGTACCATCGGTATTGGGAGAAATATTACTGCCCCAAAGACGTTTACAAAGGCAAGACTTGCCAAGTGATATATCGACACATTTAGCGGATCCAACCTTTGATCAACCAGCGAAAGTTCAAATGCTATTAGGCGTTGGTGTATGGGCTACACTGATGCAAGATAATATGCGGAGATTATCTTCGAGCTTCGTTGCACAAGAGACGCGCTTAGGTTGGTTGCTTTTTGGCGAGGTCCCAACTAATGCTAACCTGGTCACGGCCAACATCACAAAGGACATGAACCAAGCTGAAGGCGATTCTCATCTTGACCAACTGTTACGAGGGTTCTTTGAATCTGAGAGCTTAACGGGCGACGAGTCAAGTTGGACAGCAGAGCAACAAGCGTGCGAAGATCATTTTATAAAAACGCACAAGTTTGACTCACATGCAGGGCGTTATATTTTACAAATTCCTCTGCGGTCCCATTGGGGTAGTATCGGTTCCAATCGGGCGATAGCGCTGCAACGATTCTTACGATTGGAAAAACGTTTCAGACGAGATGCGGAGTTAAAGGAGAAATATTTCACGTTCATTAATGAATACGTAGCGAAAGACTGGCTACGTCCAGCAACTAGGCCGGATGCAGGAAAATCTTATTATATTCCCCACCATGCGATAACGAAAAAATTTCGTGTAGTCTTTGATGCGTCTTGTTTGACTGATACCGGAGTATCGCTGAATGATGTCCAAATGATCGGACCGAAGTTACAACCAGATTTGATTGATCTTCTTTGGGGATTTCGATTGAATGCCTATGGTGTCTCAGCAGACATCAAGCAGATGTTTCCTCAGGTGAAGATAGCAAATCAGCATTGGGACCTGCAACGCATATTTTGGAGGGACCATTCAGGAAAAATAACAGAATATTGGCTCACTGGAGTGACGTTTGGGATGGCATCAGCTCCCTTTTGTGCAGTGCGAGCAATGCAACAGTGTGCCAGAGACAATGCATCTAGGTGGCCTCTGGGAGCTAGAGCCGTCTTGGATAATTTTTATATGGATGATTGTCTGGTCGGCGCAGACACGGAGGAGGAACTCTTACTATTATGCCAACAAATGCAGAAGCTTTTGAAAGCAGGGGGCTTTGAACTAACCAAGTTTCGATCAAATTCGAACTATATTCACCGCTCTATCGATACACAATCAGCTGGAGACGATGTTTGGTTGAATACCCATATGGAAGCATCGGTACTTGGTCTCAAATGGATTCCCTCAACGGATGAGTTTGCCTTCGCAGTGCAATCGTTACCGGATGCGGACTCTGCTTGTTGGACTAAACGATCAGTTTTAAGTATAACGGCACGAATTTACGATCCTGATGGGCTAGCAGCACCTTTTATAATAAATGCAAAAATATTAATTCAAAAAATTTGGAAGGAAAAGCAAGGGTGGGATGCTATGTTACCAGAGCCTTTGAAGGTGGCATGGCAGAGTATTTTCTCCCAAATTCCACACTTTGATAACCTTCGTATACCGCGATGGATAGGCTACTCTCGACGATTAAATATGACTTTGCATGGATTTTCCGATGCATCAACGCAGGCCTTCGGAGCGGCCGTGTACGTGGTAATGCATGCCGAAGAGGGCGTCAAATCCAATGTGCTGTTAACCAAATCTAGAGTCGCGCCTCTACGAGCGGAAACCATACCACGTCTCGAACTGCGAGCCGCAACGTTACTCAGCGAACTAATGCAACGGGTGGTGATGGTTTGCGAAACTCAACATCGCATAAAGATCGGTTCGATGACGTGTTGGTCCGACTCTATGGTAGTACTCTGCTGGTTGCGACGGGATAAGAGTAGTCTCAAACAATTTGTAGCGAATCGCGTGCGACAAATCAATATCAATACAACCAATTGCGAGTGGAGGTATGTGCCCACTGAAAAGAATCCAGCTGACTTTATTTCTAGAGGAATGTCGATGGTTGAATTAATGTCTTCCCGACTATGGTGGCAAGGGCCTGTTTTCCTCCGACTGCCAAGAGTCATGTGGCCGAAACCGCCAGAAGGGGTGTCGGAAAAGGTTGAAACAGAGGCGAAGAAGGAATGCCGCCGTGAAAAAATCCATACTGAAAAGGCAGATAATCAATTCGTCGCCAGGGTCAGCATTATATCTATTAAACAAATGTCATTATTGGAGCGTTATTCATCAATCAATCGATTAATAAGAGTAACGGCTTGGGTACTTAGGTTCGCACAGAATTGTCGATCACCAATGACAGAGAGGCAGAAACTCTATTTAAGCGTTAAGGAGCTCGAATATTCATTGGCATTCTGGATGCGGCAAGAGCAAGGCGACTATTATGCGGACGACATCCGAACGTTACAGCACTGTGCCCAGAACAAGAAAACTCTAGAGGGTTCTAAATTATCGAATGCGATTGGAATACTAGCACCGTTTATTCAAGATGGAATACTGCGTATGAGTGGACGACTAAAAGAAGCGGACTTGCCTGACACCCAATGTAACCCAGCGATATTACCAGGCAAGGGGAGATTGGCCTGGTTGATTGCACGAATGATACATTTGAAACTTTTGCATTGCGGGGCACAGCAGCTAATCGCGACATTGAGGCAAACCTATTGGATTATAGGCGTGCGGACTTTAGCGAGATCCCTGATCAAGGGATGCGTAAGGTGCGAAAGGCTGAGATCCAAAATGAGCGAGGAGATAATGGCAAATCTTCCGGCTTGCCGAGTATGTCCAGCACGTCCGTTTGTGCATGCGGGAATCGATTACGCAGGACCCATACAAGTGCGTCCCGATCGTCGAAGGGGTAATGTAGTCATAAAGGGGTATATCGCGATTTTCGTGTGTATGGTATCGAAAGCGGTGCACTTGGAATTTGTACCGGATTTGTCTACCAAGGCCTTTATTATGGCTTTTATTCGCTTTACTTCGCGCTATGGACATTGTCTACACCTCTGGAGCGATAACGGCACCAATTTTGTAGGGGCAGAGCGAGAGCTAAGTCGGATGTTGCAGACTTGGCAGAAATCTGACCTCTTTGAACAACTGGCAGCGCGTCAAACCGAGTGGCATTTCATCACTCCTTCTGAACCGCACCAAGGTGGTCTTTGGGAGGCGGCCGTAAAGGCTGCTAAGCACCATCTACGCCGGGTGATGGGAGCTCGCTTATTAACCATCGAAGCTGTGCAGACATTGTTGGCAGAATTTGGGGCTGTCCTCAACTCTCGTCCATTATGTGCCCAAAGTGCGGATCCTCGAGACTTGAATCCTCTAACACCCGGTCATTTATTAATTGGAGAATCCTTGGTACCAGCTCTAGGCGAGCAAGTACCAGTAGTAGAATGGTCGGAGAATCGCCTCGACTATTGGGAGTCTCGGCAGCTAATCACGCAAAGATTTTGGAAATTGTGGAGCAATAGCTATCTACATGAACTCCAACAGCGTCCCAAATGGCGGGAAGTAAGACG
>NW_023458555.1:34686032-34737323 GCF_013731165.1 Rhagoletis pomonella | reverse complement strand
CTTGTTTTTACTAACATTTTCACCTCTGTCGGGCACTCGTTTATAACTCGCTTCGTTGCGCGCTCGTTTACTTTGTCGTTATTTACCAGCTTTTTTGTATCCTTCTGTTCGCTTTTCATATGCCATACGAGTATGGAGTTAAATATTTGATGGCCTCTTTTTTTTGCTGCCACTTAGATGTCGTTTTCAGCATTTAACTAAGGGAAGTGGAAATAGTAAAAAAATATTCTAGTGGCCTTATAGTTTTTAGTTATTAAAATTTTTTAAATGTTATTCGAAATTTATTTCAAACAAAAAACGTACGTATGGGATATATGTACTTACATAAGCAGCTAAGAAGGCTTTAAAATTATTTATGCTGAGCACGTTCTTGTTCTGTAAATAGACGAGCCCACCGTTAGTTTAGAGACCTACGAAAAACCCCTCCCAACTTAGCCTCTGCCAGTTCCCCATAACATCGTAGGAAACTTCTTTCTCAACAACGTGCGAAACAAAAGGCAATGCAACAGAGTGCAAGATACGATATGACGCAACCCATAGACACGGAGCTCCATAAGAGACCAGTAAAAGATCCCGGGAGTCCAGAAGAGGAGCCGTCAGGATTGTATTCCATAAGCTCCTACTCAGACGCCGTGGTTAGTCTTGGAGCCTCCAGTATATCAGATGTGGCTGTCCTTCCGAGGTTTAGATCGTTCGTTGTCCCAGTTCTGCCTGATGGAGAAAAAGCCCTTTAATTTTTGGTAAAGTTAAACCCTGGAAGGCTTAGGTCTATAAAGCTAACGCACAGCCCGTCTTCTTCTTCTATAACCCTAAGGGTGGAAGGGTGAACCTTGCTGTAAACAGTAGAGCGCCTCTCTGTTGATTACAATGTGTAGGGGAGGCAGCTCAAGACGCACCTCGAGAGCCGCAGTGGATGTTATTATCATTGCGCCAGTGATGCCCATGCAGGCCAGTCGTTTTAGCATACTAAGTTTGGCCTGCGTGGACTTTACTTCCGGCTTCTTCCACCAGACGTGTGCAGCATAAATTAAAATGGGTTTGGAGATCATACATCCACCTTTAGGTCCAGTTCCGTCCCATTAGTTTCCGGCATGTCCAGATACAGGCCCTGTTCGGATTCCTTGAAAGCTTGCAATCTCTCCGCTAGATATTTGATCTCTTTAGAGAAGTGTATCTTTTCTCATTGGAGTAATGGATAAAGCAGTTTCTCTCTTTTCCTTTTCCTGGGGAACATAGTCATCTTGGGGTTTAGGATGACGATTTCATCCGCATTGCCCTGAATGTCGGAAGTCATTTTCACTAAGAAGGCAGAGTGGTTCGTCTACTACGATGGGCCATTCAAGAGGGGATGTCACGCTCCCCTCATAGAGAGGATGTAATGGTTCTGGATTTAAGGATGTTTCTGGCTTCCCAAACCCCTTTACGCCGGACGCAATCATCTATTAGGCAGTGTTCCGGGTTATCGAAAATGTGCGGCCTCCACATTAAGAAAAATTGTCACTTAATTCCTGTCCACATGACAATTTTTAATTTCTATGCCTAGTGGAAATTCGGCATAAGATTATTCTTTAAACTTTAACGAATTGCCCTGCATTTTCCGCAATCTAATGGGAGCCCTAAAAGTATCGACCAAAAGCCTTAGCATTCCATCATTTCAAAATAGAAAATTACAATTTAAAAATAAAGCACTACCCAATTTCGTATTTTTCACAGCCCACAAGGCTCAGGCAATCATTTTTGTTAGAACAAGCAGTAAATTCGATATCGTAAAATGTTATTTGTAACGCGCGTCGTCAGCTGAATAAATGGCGAGACTTCCCTAGAGCATATTGGTGCCGAAGAGAGCTAAGAGAAGTGACCGAGTGCAAATACGAATGAGTGCGGGTATAACTGCCGTTGGGACTGCGAGCGGCCCCACAGAGCGATTTGCGCTGCTGCTGTTTGCAATTTTGCCACTATTATTGTTGGTGGATTTCATTAAAATGCGCGGCATTACTCCTGTACCAGATGAATTGGTTGAATGGCTGTTGGTTTATTTGTTTAAGTTGATTGGTTGGGTGGACTGAGTGGCGCTGGTGGGTGGGCGGCAGGTGATTGAATGAGTCGCTTTGTTGGGTGTTGAACTGGAGCGTAGTAGCGTTGGGTGTATTTTCGCAGCGTTCCTGAACGTGCAAATGCTTTTGGTGCGACGAAAATACATATGTGTGAGTATGTATGTATTGAAAAGATAGTGAAAGACACAAAACTGCAGCGCGGTCACGCAGTTGATTGCAACGGCATACACGTCGCTCCAACACAAAATCAGTGAAGGCCTCATAGTAAGCGTACGAAAAAAAGCAACGCATGCACGCAGCAGAAGGCCAGAGTAGACGTGCATAAAAGGCATAAACGATGGAGTTATGTAATTTGTGTTTAATTTGCAGAAAATCATTGCAAACCTATGAATTATTGGATGTTAATTTTGCACGTAACTGAAATAAATAGCGGTGGCTTTGCTATTGACTTACCGCAAATCGATAAACGATGAATGGTTTTAGAATGTGGAATGCCACTTTGTCTAGTCTTTGTTTGTTGTGTTTTCATATGAGTCGTTTTTGTGTGAAGAGCCAGGTGACTTAACCACCGACTGGCTATCGCAGACAGTGCTTCTGCTGGTTTTCTCTGAGCCTAATGCAGTTTTACACGGTCTATGGTGCCTATTACAACTTCTTCATACATTCAATGTTTATTTAGCTGTCGTAGACCCCGGCATTTTTCTCTTTCATGTACTTTTGCAGGAGCTAATCGGATTAAGCGCATCACATCTTTGATTTTTGTCATTCCTTTTCCAGGAAACTTAAAAGTCGAAAATAATTCTCAACCATTTCACCTCCATCGACTATTTTAAATGTGCACCACTATCATGTAGCAAAAATGGTCTGAAAACGTAAAAATGGACACTCAAATGGATCCCTGCAGTAAGACGTCAAGGCAGTCAGTAAAAATACCAGTTAATGAACTGGTATCTGTAAGCTAAAGCGGTTATCTTCCAGTTCAATAATTCCGAACAACTTATGCGATGGACGATATCTGCAGACGAATAGAGCTAATTTTATTTTAGTAGGACAAATGCTAATTAAAATTTAACCCTGAAAGACGGCGGTGCATAAAAACAGCTGATATTGTTTTATTTTATTGTCGCAAATCAGCGGCACCTTCGGGCCACAAATCCAGCAGCACTTTCTCCCCGTTGATGCTCCAAGTGCTAAGTTTTTTTCTCGCTGGACATTTGAAATCGAATAAAATGTGTTTTGTTAATATATTTTCACAAATTTCTTAACAAAACTTCTGATATTTTTCTCTATCGGCTTCTCATTAAATTAATTTCCTCCTCTCAATGCCAATCCAGTATGCATATTAAGGTGATCCTTAAAAATCAAATGAACGGTTTTTACAGTCTCACCCCTTTCAAAGATATCACATATAAATTTAGGTCACGATTGAAGTCGGTTAAGGCGTGTCGCATAGGGGTCAAGGTTCAGATTACCCTATTAAAACGTCTTAACCGACTTCAATCGGGGCTAAAATTTATGTGTGATATCCTCGACTTTTATAGTATCGATTTTGCGCATTAAATGAAAAAACGTATTTTAAATTTTTTGAGTCCTTAGAGGCATCTGGTCTTTGACCCCTTTGCGACACGCGTTAATCGACTCCAATCGCGACTATGGCAGTATCGCTTTTGAGTAATAGATGAAAAAAAAAATTCATTTTTTTCAGTCTCCATAGAGGCTATTGCGATTGTCGGAGCGGGTGATGAATCGGCATACTATCCCAAAAACTAGTATGATGCTACTAGTATTTCTACTGGTATGTGCTGATGCAGAGCCAGACAATTGACTTTTAGTGGGGCATCGCCATGCTAAGGATACCAGTCGCTAGCGTGGGAAAAGGATGGAAGATGAACTAGTTGAGCTGAAAAGCTAACTGGTAGAATTCTGGTTCACAACAAGTTGCTTTCTCTGCAGGGATGTTTCACTGTACATATAACACAATTGTTTCATCAAATTTTTGCAAATTTCGCTACAAGATGCTTTTGCACAATGAACTTGTATTTTATTTGTTGGATATCCATTGAAAGCATTTCAAGTGGAAAATAGATACTTGCAAAGGCACCGAGATAAACACTACATATGTACGATTATTTATGTATATACATTAGGGTGGTCCAAAAATGCATGAGGAAAAAGTAAAGTTGGGATTTTAATGTTCTCATCCCCTAGGATTGTTCTATATCTCAAAAAATGATGCCCATGTTTTTCTATTTCTAGATCAAAAAATATTTAGAGGTCGCTGAATGTGCTCAAAGTTTTCCATGTACACCCTTGGCCAAAAGTATTAGGCACACCAATATATGATGATTTAAATTTTTATTTATTTATTTATTGTTTAATATTACTTATAACAGCCAAGGTAACTGTCTAACAAAGAACATATAAATCTAAATTCCAATCTTTGTGCAGAAAAGATAAGAATTCTGCGAACTTTCACCAAAGATTTCAAACTTTTTATTCAGAATCTTTAGAAACAAAATTTGGTACACAGTTTTGTAGCCCATTAAACTTTAGTATAATAAGGTGCAAGTTTCAAGTTGTTTAAAAATCCCGTTAATTTTTTATGATATTCTTCGCATCTTCTTCTAAGGATCCTGTATAAAAAGTTTGAAATTTTGGTGAAAATTTGAAGAATTTTTATATTTTCTGTACAAAGTTTGGACTTTTGGATTTATATGTTCTTTATTAGGTAGCGAGCTAGGCTTCTATATAAAAAATTTTTAACATTAAATAAACAAAAAAAAAATAATTAAATCAATATTGGTGTGCCTAATACTTTTGGCCACGGCTGTATTTTATATGGGGAAAAACAAGGTTTCGTTGAAATGGTATAGAGTTCTTGAAAATCAATTTTTTTTTTTTCGTTCGAAAACTATGTTTCTCTTCAGGAGACTTTCAGAATAATACCCAATTGTGAATTTTACCATTTTCTAATACTAACGATTTTTTATGATTGATTGTATTTTTTTGGTTTTTTGGGGGATCTATAAAAATAGTTCATATTAAAAAATGATTTAATAAATAGTTGGGTATTATTACTATTGGAATTCTCCTGAAGTGAAACAGAGTTTTCCGATAGAAAAATATTGATTTTCAAAAGTTCTATACCATTTCAACGAAATATTGTTTTTTCCCATGTAAAATACATGGATAACTTTGAGCGCTTTGAGCGACCTCTAAATATTTTTGTTTTTTTTTTTTGATTTTAAAATAAAAATTTTTTTTGGAATAGCACAATCGAAGGGGGTGAGAAAATCAAAATTCCGACTTTACTTATTTTGGACCAACCTAATGTACGTATGTATGCCAAACGAAGCAAATGAAAAATAGCTAATTCTTTGAACATTACTAAAATATTCGTATTAAACCAAAAAAAAAATACTATTTTATGTATATATACATTATTTGTTTGGCCCACCCTTTGCTCCAATTTGTGGTATGCGTCTTAATGTTGCCACACAAAATTAGAGTACCACAATTTTACGCAGCATCAGTGGCAAATGTTTTTATGCGAAGCTTTTTCTTGGCAAAAGTCGACTCGAAGGTTTGCCATTGCTTGTAGTGAGCAAACGCGATTAGAAAATAAACTTTTTTGGATGTTGCTCAGACCAGAACTCGTAGCTGGGCTCTACCGTGTAGAAGTATGCACCTCTAAGAACTCAGCTGCGAAGGCTGCGCTACACACAAAACCTTATCCAAACGCCCCATAAAAATATTTGTATTTTTTTTTAAATCGTTCTTAATTTCCCACAAGTAAAACATCATTCACTAAATATGACCACCTCACAAAAAAAACTTGTCGCATTTTCATTATCTATCATTTCCACTCACATTTTCATCCACTTCTCCAACATCGAAATCTCAAACTTTCAGACTCATCAACAATCATTCCGCTTCGCATTTGCTGCCGTCTTTCAAACGCGTTGACATTTATCTTCAGGAAATGTCCTTAGACACATGTAACAGTGTAACATGAAATGTGTATGTACATACATACATATATGCGAATTGTAAGTCGCCGAGAAAAATATCAAATTGTTGCATAGGAAATGTCCTTTCATCGACTGCTGCTACTTTGATTTTGCTGCGACTTTCATGAGTGACATCATTGTTGGCATACAATTCTTTTTGTTTTCTATTTTCATTATCTTGCTTTTGTTTCAAAACTTTCATATTAAGCATACACACATTCACACATGCATAGCATGTATGTATGTACATGCGCTTTATTCGAAATCTACCATCGACACATTGTCATTTATGTAGTTCATGCAGCAGTCATTTTCACTGCATTGCCATTGTTGGAAAATGAAAAAGAAAACTCTTTGTGAAATGAACTTTATTATTGTTGTTGTTGTTGTTGTTGGTGGTGGTGGTGGTCCATACCACACAACTATTTGTGTAATGCTGCTTTATATTTTTGTACATTCTTGCATATGGCTGGAGCATCCTTTCATTTCTTGTGCTCCACTCTACTCGTTATTCGCCTCTTGGCTTTGGCACATTAAATATATTTCACATTTTCATTCGATTTTCAGTTAATAAATTGTTTCAGATAAAGTATCGTAGATGTGAGAAACATTACGCCCCACATTGACATTGTATATTTTTGCGTATTTTTATTGTATGATTTTTATGGGGAAATATTTTAACTGTCCTCTTTTTTAATAAAATCGATTGGGGCACATTTTATTGCTTGACTTTTTCACGTTGCAATTTTTAATATTTCTGTACAATGAATTGAAACAAATTAAAAAATTTACGGAGCGTTATGTTCTCTTACAGGAGAGTTCTGGCAACTGTATTTCAGTCTTGCAACTCACTACAGTCAATTCTGGCAACTTGCTTGAAAGCTGTTTTCTGTCATTCGAAAGACTAATGGTGTTTCCGTTTTTACCAAAAAATTTCGCCCTTTCTCTTTTCGTGTTCGGTTCTAAACTAAAGGCAAAGGGTGATAAAATTATGTGTTCGTTTCTTAAACGGTCACACTCTTGTAAGGCACAATATTATAAAATACGTGAGCTAGACAAGGACAAGAAGGCAAAAACAAGGCTTTTTACAGGGTTGAGTGTAACATCTAACACATTTTGCATCGGGGAAGGGCAACACTTTGTGTAAGAAACGAAATCACTGTAATTAAAAGATCTGGTGTTTTTGCTTGTTTTTTGGCAATAAGTTATCTAAAAATTAAATAAAAGCAAAATAATATATATTTTTGTTTTTAAAAGAATAAAAACTAAAAATGAAAAGGCAATTAAATTGAAAAATATCAAAATAAGTTAAAAGCAAATTAAATAAAAAATAAAAAAGGTTCCTAAACATTAAATGAAACAATAAAAAATACTAAAAATAAATAAAAAAATGGTTTTTATAAACAAAATGGAATTACAAAAAAAAAAACATTTGAATGAAGTTCTCCATAAAGCGTATATGGCCCAAATCGTCGAAAACGAAACCAAGGGGAAAACATTTTTTTCTCAGGTTTCGCAGATCTTGGATTATATCTGGGTCATACATATTCTAAGGTATCGGATAACATCAATATTAACACGAATCTGCTTCTCTCAAACATGAAAATTCACTTAGTCTTGAGACACCTTTAAATAAACGAAAATTAAAAAAGGACAACATGAAACTAAAGGGTAGTTTATATTTAAGGTCCACCATTTTTTTGCAATATACTTGCCTCTCTTCGCATGCCTTGTATTATTTTGAAGTTAATAAAAAAAAGTTTTCGACAAAAAAATCAGCGATTAGTTTTTCTATATGAAAATCAAGTCGGCAGTATTTTGTAATGTAATGCAACAGACCAAAATATTAAAAAGTTTTTTGGCGTGGAATCCACCAAGCTAAAAAAAGGGAAAATATAATTTTCTTCGAGCATTTTCGGCCTTATTTCACAGTAAAATAAAATAGTTCCATATACTCTTCATTACCAATATGTTTTCGGTGGAAAGCTATTTGTAACGTAACAGTCTTTTAAACTAATTTAATTTTTAGGTAACCTTTTTCCCCTATTTAGTTAAAGATATGGCTCATTTTACAAGCAACATTGGAAGCTATTCAACGTGTTATTGTCGCATAGTTAAAACTGTTATTTTTTCTAACTTATATAAACTGAGAAGATAAGAATTACGTAGAAAAATAAAAAAACTCGAGAATTATATTATTTCAAAAAGGAACGAACTCAAAAGAAGCGAAATAAGAAGCTGAAAGAAGAAGAAGATTTTCCGATTAAATAATAAAAAATCTTTTGGAATTATTTCTGCTATTTTTCTAGTACTACTATTATTCTAAAAAATGCCGAGTCCTCGAATCTAACATTTGAAGGGTAAGAATAGTACTAAATGGCATAGAGCAAACAGTATAAGCCATTCTAAGATCGAGTTCGAGTTCTACGCAGAAAGTTACTTCGGAAACGACCTACAGCTGCACAGGATCAGAAACTTTTAAATCCGTATTCATAATTATCATGTTCTTAATTTCTTTGAATTGGTTGTCATATCGCAAAACTACTGAATTCATGCTACTTATTGCATAAAACACACTAATAAGAGCGATTTAAATACCTAATTATAATCTTATCGCTACACGTATATCGCACTGGTAACGTAACAGTCTTTTTCTGTAACGTACCACTATTCCGACTATTTTTTACAAATATTGACCTCAAAATTAATTTTATCAGTTAAATTAATACGTAGTTCTTGAATGCCATCCTGAAGCTAGGAAACTGTGTACCAACTTTTGAAAACATTATATTAGGAGAGCAGCGATTTTCAATAATATAAAGCAACTATAAAAAGTACTTCCAAAAATTGTAATGCAACAGTCCGCTGTTGAAACATTCATAACTCCTAAACCACAGGAGTTACAATATATTTTTGTATATATTAAATAATGCCACATACTTATGCTTTCAGATGCACGAAGTACAATTATCCGAAAATTGTATTCTCGCGAGTTTCAGCGGTATTTAAAAATCAGTGTGAGCCAAAATGTAATGTAACAGTCCGTATTTTGGGCCATATGTATATATCACTATTCGATAGCCCTGATAGTTTCTGAGAAATTAATTAATCATTTATGACACCTCTTGTTTTCGATGCAAACACTCTACCTACTCAGGTGTACGTGGCGTATGAGTAACACCCTTTTCTGCTGATATTTCATACAAAAAATCCTTGCGTATTTTCATTTGACCAATCATTATTTTGTTATTTATACATTGATTTTCTTCATTGGTAGCTTGGTTTTTTTCTAAAGGCACAGGCTTTAACACAAATTTTTTCCTGTTAAAGTTTGAATTTTTCGCATTTTTCCACTCCTTTTTTTAAGCTGAATAACGGTAAATTGCAAATATCTCGAAAATGTATACATACGAAAAAAAAAAATTAACTCGATTTTCGGAATTAGCAAGCGATTTTACATACGAATCGAATAGTGGCATCTGGAGAACAAAATCAAAGTTAAAATTTATGATCCAGTGTTATTAAGCGATTCATTTTCGTAAAAACCAGCCCATTAACTAAAAACGAGTTGCGTTCGGTAGCTATTCGACTTGAGTTAAATATTTACCCAGTTTTTCACCGTGGCTTTGGCGACCAAAGGCGGGAGTACTATAACTATAAATTTAGAAATACCTGGCCTGAGCCCTCTCCATCTACATAAATAATCAGATATCTCATTACCAGTTAGTTCCATTTAATTGCCACCCAGAGTAAGACAAGAATGTTTTGTTTTCTAAGAAAATTTAGTTGCATAATTTTGTGCATTTCCGAACTAGCCTGAAAGTATGTATTTAGACGGCAGGTCAGTGCCTTGAGTGCAGCTTTACTTGACCTACTTTCCACCATATAGACCAGATCCTGACCGTTCGTCAGTTTTGGGGACATGAGTAAATATTCTACAATATATAGGCCAGCACCGAGTATGCGGGAACTCAAAATTGTAGTATCTCTTCAGCAAAGGCAAGAGTGGCATACCATCCTATGGCGTTGAAAAGACATTGAAGTATACATCTCTGTCTTCAGCAACTTACGCCGCCTCTCTCCATACTGTACCTTACCAGCATCCAGTTCTTTTAAGCCTCCAAGTTGCCTATTAAATAAACAAGCGAATCTTTATATTGACAGTCAGTCAGGCTGTGATGCAGGCGCTTCTTACGAACAGCACTTCCTCAAGTAATGTTGCGGAGTGAAGGGCAGCTCTGGATTTGCTACATACTGATCCTGATGTATGTATATCTGTACTGGGTCCCGTCGCACAGCGGCGTTGCTGGCAAGAGCTGCCTCTGCAAGTGGCAGGCTTTCTACCTAATATGTGATCCTCTGCCAAGGTGTTGCCAATAGGACTGAGCTCCTCCTGCTCAGTGATTAGTTGTCTGATGTGGTCATGTTTATCTGTTAGCGATAATGGAGCTTAATGATCTCTCCAATGCCAATGCTGACCTAACCACCCGGACGGGCTATTTTAAGCTGTCTTCTTAAACTATGCATGCTGTGCCATTCCTAAGGTTCACTAAAACACATTGAGATACAGCTGGAGTTGTTTAGTGAGCCTACACCCCGTTTATCCAACTTTGATTCATGTAACATTTCATAAATTCTTTAAGTATAGCTATTGAATATATCTAATTGCATATAATAAAATTATAAGCCTTCCTCAATTCGAACAAATGTGGCATATTGTAACGTCGTTAATAGTAAATTTAATGATTTATTAACGATCACAAGTTCAAGTCTTATTACTGCAAATGATGGTATAATAAAATAAAATTATATAATGTGCAATAGCTGTGCGAATAAATATGTCGATAAATAAAAAAAAAATAAAAAAATGCTCAAACGGTTTTTGATGTCATTACTATACGATAATTTGTCTACACAGGTTGGCGCCTATTTAACGGTGTCTCATTACTGTTAGCGCATTTTAACTACTAGTTTTACTTATTAACCGACTTCCCAAAAAGGAGGAGGTTATCAGTTCGTCGGAATATTTTTTTTTTTTGTTTTTTTTTATGTATGTTACCGCATAACTTTGGACCACGTCAACCGATTTCGATAATTTTGCATCGGAAAGGTAGTGTCTCAGAGGTGGTCCCATACTAATCTGGTTGAGATCCGATCAGTGGATCATGAGATATATATATATATATATATTTTTTATATGGGAGTTTAAGTCGGTTTTTTTTTTGCTAAAAATTACTTGTTTTATATTTACTATACTTCAATTATGGAATATTAAAAATTACACTTGCGATGAAAATAATAAATGTGGGGAATATTTGAATCGAAAAGGCATAACAACACTGAAGTGGCCCGGAAATAGCACAGAGTTGAAGCAATCTTAAGCAGCAATCACACGATTTGTACACTTGTACAGATTTTTTAATTTTGACGGTTACAGAGTGGGTTTTTGTTTTTGTTGAGCTGAACTCATTCTCGTTACAAATTTCTAGACTGCACCAGGCTGTGCCAGCCAATATGTACAAATCTGTACAAATTTAAATACTAATCGTGTGATTCCTGCTTTAGACGTGGAGAAAAAATTATGTAAAGCTTCAATAGTAGCTGTAATAAGGGCTCGTGGTGGACGCACTAAATATTAATTAATTATTTGGAGTGCACTTTATACATATTATTTTACCATTTTCAATACCTTTGTTCGTGAATTAACACTTCGTTGAATAAAAAATATGTTACTCATACGCCATGCTGTACAAATATGTTTTTTTCCGATTTTGTTCTAATTCGAAATATTTTGTTTAGAAATGCTTGTATATTAGGTTGCCTTTGGTATTTAGTAGGGCTGAGAGTTCTATCAAGATTTTTAAATTATTCTTATAATAAGGATATTCAAATATCTGAATAAAAAAAAATCGAATATCCGGGTATGCGAGTAGTGTATATGGGCATTTCACTTCGAATTGGGCATTGCTATTTGTATACAATTTTTACTAGTAATATTTAAAATATTTAAGATTAATTAATGTTCAACGTTTGAAATGTAAAAATCGTTTATCAGCCGAAATATCTGACGCATTTTCGGCTTACATCTTTATGGAAACAACCAAATTTTTTTTGCAATTTGATAAAGTATTTTTATCTTTTTGATAAATGCAGTTGATTTGACGCAGTCAGAGTTTTGGCATTGAATTGGACCAAATTTGTTGGTTTTTCATTAATTTAAAACTAGAGCGCCAGCTACTGTCGAAATTCGACCGTTCTTCTTGTTTTTTAAGACCCTTGGAGAGGTTTTCTAACTTAGCACGTCGTTTAACTTATAATGTACAATGTGTATAATGTTACTTGCCGGAAAATCTCCTGTTTTGGATCTAAACCTTGACTTAAATTTTTTATATCTTTGAAGATCTTTGGCAGGACTTGGAATATAACTGATACATTCCAGCCGATAATTTTCGATAATTAGACACTTTGATGATTCGATAAATTTCGCTAACTTAATCATTTTGGTTAACAGAATTTATTTCAATAAATCCAAGCGCTTTCTCAGTCCTTTAATAGCTCTGCTGAGAAACGGCTCAATAAAACATAAGTGAGTATAACGACAGGCTAGTTATTATAACGTTATAACCTTAAGGTGAATTTTATCTTGATTCTACCTTTATCCCTACCTACCTACATATACCCTTTTCGCTATAATTACATTTATCTTAATTAGTTTTCCTTTATCTTAATTTTTATACTTTCATATATCCTGACATTTATCTTGTTAATCTTTCATATACATGCATACATACTCCCCTCTGTCCTTAGAAAACTAAAGTGTTTAAATTTACCTTGGTCTTCATCTTTGTTTTTATCTTTCATATCTTTGCTTTTATCCTTTTCTTTTTCGTGATAAGATGTGACATGATTTTATGTGTTGTGATAGGATGTGATGTGATAGGATGTCATGTCATGCCATATGATGTCATACCATGTGTTGTCATATCATGTGATGCCACGTCATGCCATACGATGTCATATCATGTGATGTCAAGTCATGTGATTTCATATCATGTGATGTCATGCCATATAATATGATGTGGCATAGGATTTCACGGGGCATATCGTGTGATGTGATATCATATTATATGATGTAATATCATGTGATGTCACATCATGTCATGTGATCTAATGTGATGCGATGTTATGTAATGTGATCACATTCCATGTTCCGATTATATATCGATAACCCTGTCGATAACTGTGTCTATAAAAATACCGATAACAATATCCATTAACATATAGAAAAATATAACGATTGCAAAATGGATTAATTTATCGATAAATATCACAGTCATCAGTATCGATTATTATACATATCGATAACAATATCAATTACTAAATCGATAACAAAATCAATTATTTTTCGATTATTATACCGATAACAATAACCATCATTGTATCGATAACAATATCGATTATTATATTGATAACAATATCGAGTTTCATATCGATAACAATATCGATCTTCATCCTCATCCTTTTCTTCATATTTATCTTTATTTTTGCATATTCCTCTTCACCTTTACCTTAAAGTGTTTAAAATCACCTTGATCTTCGTTTTTGCCTGTATCTCTAGGCATCTTTGTTTTTGTTTATATTCTCAAACCGCTAAACCGCTGAGTACCATTTCCATGCGCATTATTCCCCTTCAATTTATTTTATTAATATACTCCCAACCAACTGCCGCTAAAGAAGTTTCACTTCATAAATTCAAGAAATTTTCTTACCCTTTCAGTTACCCTAATTCGTCTCCATTTTCGTCTGTTTCTTCACTTTTGCCTTCTTTTTTTGACTTCATCATTATCATTTATTTCTTCATCTTCATATTTATCTTTATTTCAAAGCTAAATTTCAAATGCGAAGTGAAACAACATGCGAAACGTGTCAAATTGAACATGTTGCAGCAACATCTATGCACAAATACGGAAATGTTTAAACGACGGTTTAGGCCGTCATTTTCAACCAATTTTGAAACCATAAAAAACTGTGCTCATCTACAGAAAAATGCCTTTCCAATGGTGTTCTTGGTTTGGAAATCGGTTCGGTAGAATCACCAAACGAACGGAGACAAAATTCATGTTAGCGTATTAATATATAGATTCGAAAAAAAATCGATATGCCATTGTTATTTGACAGTGGGCTAGGCTTAAAAGTTGCGAAATTTGTGAAAGTTTTTTTAGTAAAAACTTTCAAGAAAATCGATTGGTACCTACGTGTTTTTTGAAATTCAAAATTTAACATTAAAAAAATTTATGTTTTATGAAAATACGGTTTTGAAATTTTTTTTGTTATCTTATTCCAAAAGTGTTTGAAAATGAAAATTTTCAAAAAGAAAATGGTCCTAATCTGGCCATTTTCAAAAATTGATATCTCGAAACCGCTGGACAAACCAAATTTAAAAAAAATCAGGGAGGCCGCTCTCATCTAGTTTTACTAAACATAAAAAATTATTAAACAAATCGGTGTTGCAAAAGCAATTTTTGGTATTAATTATTTATGAAAATATAATATAAATGAAAGTTTCACACTTTAAATAAAGTTTACAGTAAATAGATTTTGATAATGCTTCACAAAAAAATTCTAAAAAACAAAATGCACTTTGAATGGGCTCCAAAACTGCATACTAAAAATTTTTCTAGAAATTCTGAATAAAAATTTTGAAATTTTTTTTTTTTAATTTTTGTTAACTTTATACAAAGTGTTTTTGGTTTATATTATAGAATGAATTATATTTTCATAAATAATTAATGTTTTTTATGAAAATAATTGTGTATATTACATTAGAACAAGGTGTACACTTTCATTTGTTGCCGAGTGTATCTACAACGGCTGCTGAGTCCAATAGTCCTCCAACAATATCCACTACATGTTGCTACATACATATATGTATGTATTTGTTATTTGTTGACCCAAAACCTTTGCTTAAATAATACATACATACATACATAACGACAAAGCAAATATTTGCAATGTATTGCATGTATGAGCATGTTCAACTTACGCACCCCAAGCAGGCTAATAATTATTTGTTGCACAATTGCTGTACTTTATGCGCAGGTTTTCTCTCTTTTATTTATTGTTCAAGTTATAGTTTTTTTTATTGTACATATTTGTTTAGCTCGTTATAATCGCATTCAAAACTGTTGTGGCAATATATCTACCATTTCCCATCCATTAGTAATTTGCGTCACAAATTGTCGTAGCAATCAGTATTTTCTGATATACGACTTAACTGTATATAAACATACATACATATACACCTCTCAATTATTTATCTAAATTATACTTTACTATTCGTTGGACAGACGGAGCATAGTACATATGTATGCACATTGGTATGTAAATGTGTAGGAGGTATGTATATACATATGTATGTATGCACTCACTGCCCTTACCTATGTATGTATGTACACACGGTCGGGATGAGCAGGTTGTTTTTTTTTTTAATTGAAAGCTTAAAATGATTGATATAATAAATTAGCTAGACACATCTTGAAAAATATCGTTTTCTGAAAAAAAAAAAACATTTGTATTGCCGCCGTAATTAAATTGGGAGAAAACAGAATCAAAGTAGAAAACCAAGGAAGGCGACTGAATTTGAATTGAGTTTCTGGTTTCTGTTTTTATTATGAAAATTGCTGCATATTGGCCGAGTGCAGTAAAGTACTACAATCGTTTCTTTTCTGTGCCAAGTGAAGTCAAGTCCTTCTCCACTTGGTCTTCCCATCGCAGAGGAGGTTTTCCTTTTTTCTATCTTAACAGCATCGCGACCCGCACTTAATACACTCAGAGCTGGAGCATTTCTCTCCGTTCGTTGGCTATGATCAAGCCAGCGGAGCCGCTGTACTTTAATTCACCCTTCTAAGAATGAGGGTAACACCAACAACCTATAGCTCCTCAAAACCTCACAGTCATAGCTAAACCAAATATTAAGCCAGTTTCTGCAGGTAGCTTCGATGGCTGAAAATGAAGGGGCTAAAACTGCTGGCAGAACAAAAAAAAATTACTTGGTTTGAGCCAAATGGTCAGATATTTTATTACCAGCTATCCTGGAATGACTTGGCACCCAACGTAAAACAACCTCCACATATTTTCTATCTCGTAGTCAATAACCTAGGGTAGAGCATCATAAAGTGGGTTCCGCGCAGCCCAATTGTTTTTAGGAGTCGCTACTAAGTGATTCGTATTGATGGACTTGTCAGTTTTGTTATAAATGAATCTGAAAAAATTGCCCAAAGAAAAAAAATAAAAAAAAGCTTTTTGAGTATAGTAAATCCCAAGTAACTCTCCGCTTAACATGGGTTTCTTGGTATTTTTCAAGAGAGATAATTATCTGTAAATATCCGCTTTTTTAGAATTTTGAATGGTAATAGTAAAAATATGGTTCATTATGCTCTCAAAAATATCTGTGTGCAAGATTAAAATTGTTGGTCAATATCTTAGGCTCGCCCAAGTCCATCAAAGTTCAGGAGGTAAAAAAAAATTTTCTTTGCATATTTCGATTCTCTACAAAAATGCACAATTATGTAGGACTAATACTTTCGAAGATAATTTATGTATTAATTTTTTATTTTTTGAGCACATTGAAGTTTGATGGACTTGGACAAGCCTATGATATTGACCAAAAATTTTCATCTTTCACATAGATTTTTTTGAGAGCATAATTAACCATATTTTTGCTATTACCAATCAAAATTCTAAAAAGCAGATTTTCGCCCACGCTAGTGTAGAACTTAGGAAAAATTAAGAAAATGCTGTACTTAATCCCAAACAAAATTTGAACAAATGACAGTCTTTGGAGCTTAATATTGCTTGATGAATCAATTTGGTGATGTCTTATCAATTGATATGAAAAGTTTTCAATAATAATATCAAACTTATCAGATTAAAATTTTTTCAAACCCAGATAGCGACCCCTAAAAATTATTTTAAAATTTTGAAAATTTCGTGAATGTCCTTATTTTGTATGTAGACCAAAATAAAAGGGTGCCCTATATAAAATTTAGATGTTGATTTTTTAAGGACAACCCTAGTAGGGTGGGCCAACTTTTTTTTGACTATGCGCATGGAGCATAGGAGGATTCTACGTGTAATTCTAAGAAAATTTGACAAAGAAACCATGGGTATAAAATAAATTTGGAGGTTGCCAATTGCGAAAATAGGGTGTCGTAAAGCAATGCTTAAATTTTGTCTAAAAACATTCTTTATGGAGTTTTTGGTATAAGGACTCCTTAGCCCTGAAACCATTAGCACTGCTATATAAAAGATGAATCGGTCCGGTAGGTGGCGTAGGAGTCAAAATATTTGGAATATCTGTATTTGTGGTCCGATTTTTTTCATATTTGGAACGTTGATTTGATTACTTAAATGGAAAGAAATAACGCCACAAAAAATTTAGCTGTTAGGTGGTGCAGAGCTTCTTTTTTTTTTGTTACAAACCACGAACAAAAGTTTGTCTTAATTTTCTTTTTGATTACTTTTTTATATACTACGCGAATATTCGAAATACTTCCTTAGCAAAAGTTAACTTATTTTTTTGTGAGCTTTATTTTACCGACATGAGGGTGGTACTTTAGGGTGATAAGAACTGAGTTCTGGTAGGTACATATATAAGTACTAGTTCAGAGCACTTGAGGTCCATGAAATTTGGTACAAAAAAACTATCTCCACGAGATATATCATACTGTCATCTGGCTGTTAAGGCCAAAAATACGACGAAAGCAAACTTTTTTATACTATTTATTAGTTCGACAAGAAACTTTGGAGCCATTTTTCTCCCACCTTTTCCTGCAAACGAGCCGTATTAAAATTTATATAACCAACCTACTTCCTACAGTTCAAAAAGTTCACAGCCAACTTTCATAAAAGCAAACAACTAAATATTAGAAGTATAACGAAAGTACAAGTATTAAAAAACTTTTCATATCTCTTCGAGCAAGATCGAAAAATATTTATTTGGAAGCAACGGAACACTAATTGACTTTAAATTGACATTTAACGAGGCGAAGCACGGAAAAATGTCAATTACGAGAAAAACTAATAAGGAAATTGAACTTTCAGCGCATATCCTGCAAAAAACTCAACTCGAAAGTTGGCAAGCAACCGCTCAACTCAAAAGTGAAACGATATTTTAAGAGGAAATCCGCGCTGACTGCACTTTTCCGTTGCTTAATTGAGCGCCTTTTTTTGCAGCATCCTTACACTTTTGCGATTATCAAACTTTGTTTTGCACTTAGCAGATTTTTTGTTGCTGCGCAAAACGAAAAAACACGATATTTGTTTTAATTAATTTATATTTCACTTTGTCTTCAAGTGAGAGAAAAACAATAAAAAAAAACGGCATGAAAAAGGATGGAAAATTAAATTATGTCAGCAAATATGAGGAAGGGTGGCAAAAGGTTGGAATTTAAAATGTGAAAGAAAATGAGATTATTGAATAACTAATATGACAATGGAAAAGTTTTGCCTTTTAAGCAGCCAGACACCAAGGTAGAAAAGTTGTTACACTTTTTTTTTTAGAGAGCGCAGTTGCCAGCCAATTTGCACAGCAGCCAACAGCTGCGGCGTCAGCTGGAGGGATAACGCGTGTCTCAACTGCGGCATAAGCAGGCCATTTAGAGCAACGTGCCGGCAGCGGTGCGCAGTGCCTGGTGATTATGCTTGAGGTTGTTGACTACTATGAGTTGGCCTTATGGCTGCTGTGTTTGGTTTCTCTTTTTCATATACATTTTTTTTTTATATTCCATTTTAATATTTCATACTTCGCTAAGCCATTATAATATGCACTTTGCATGCCATGCAGCTATGCGACAAGCGAAGTGGAAACTACGCTACTGCAGCTTTGTTGCGTGTGTACAAGAGATTTTGTAAAGATTTCCCCCCAAACCAGGGTTGCCACTTTGGTAAATTATTGCCAAAATTGGTAGAACAAATTTGGGTGGGTAAAAAAGTAAATTTCTTTCCATTTTGGTAAATTTTTGTTAAAGTATTTTCTTTGAACAACAAATAAAACTTTTCGTTCTCGCACTTTATTTTTCGTAGTTAAATATCTTTGTTTTATAAATTTCTTTCCAAAAGTGTGGTCTACTTTATTGCGTTAAATTTTAGATTAATTAAATATAAAGAAAAAATGGACAGGTATCTAATTACATATTATTATTGTTGGCAAAAAATTAGAAAAAAATCAACGCCATTTTTATAAACGGCAATTTTTAAATGAAAAAAAAATTTACAAAAGACCGGCGGCAAAAAGATATAAAAAAATAGCGGGAATTTTTAGCTATATATTGTTGGTTATACCTAAATTCCTTGGGCTTGAAACTGCATAACCAAAAATGCTCAAAAAATTCAGACTAAAAAGTTCGAAACGTAGACGAAAATTTTTGGAATTTTTCTAAATATGGTATATAGCTTTAGTCCTTCATTTTTATGGTTTTGGTTAAAGCGTAAAAAATATTTGTATACAAAAAACGGAAACAAATTTTTACCTGAAAATCATTGTGAATATAAAATAAAAATCACCAAGCGCTTTGTTGAGTCACTGTATTTGTCTATGATAACTCCAGTTGAAATTTTTTCAAATGTCGAGTTTTGTTGATGCCTTTAGTTTCATCACTTTTCCTTTTGGTTGAAGAAAACCGAGAATATGCCATTAACATGATCTCAAATACCATGTAGTTAGTTAAATAAAAGGCTCCTTATTAAAAATTTTTAATTTTTATAGAACTAACTAAAAAAATATATAAAAACTATTTAAATAACCAGAAAATTTTATTGTTAGATATTTTCCAAATTTGGCAGATTTTTCTCAAGTGGGTGGGAAGTATTTTTTTTCGTCGGTGGCAAGCCTGCCCCCAACACTTAACTGTTTTTTCCACAGCAGTTCGCATTAAATTCACATTTAAATTCCTTGCTCTTTATTTACATTTTTTTCACACTTTTTCTCTCCTTCCCTTACAGCTGTCCGTTGGCATCGAAAATGGCGTACTCGAGTCGTACAACTCCGATTTCGAATTACAATTCAGTCATCCACTCAAGCATATTGTCGGCATGTGCCGCATCGTTCACAAGCAGAGCAACGCAAAAAGCGCCGGCAATGGGTTTCTTCAATTGAAGGCTTTCACTAACGGTGGCAATAGCAGCAACAATACGAATGGTTTTAAGTCAAGCAATACCACTGGTGGACCTCTGACCACCTCCACTTCGTATGGTTCACTCTCTTCGAGTGCCGCACTGCGTGAAAGGGAACGCGAGCGCGAGCGGGAGAGTGCTAATGGCGCAGAGGGTGGTGCAAATGATGCAGCGAATGGTGGAAATGCAAATAATTTCATGGAATTCCTTGGTCCCATCACCGGACTGGTGTACTTGATGAAGGATCCACGCGATCCGCTCTTACATATATATCTCTTCGAATGTGAAGCTGTTGAGGAGGTAAGATTGAAAAGTATTTATTAAGCTTAAATAGTACTTAAGTTAGCAAATAAGTTTCTCTGCTCTTCATTTTACATTTGTGGAAATCTTAAAAAAAAAAACAGTCCACTTAGTTGCGGAAAGTTTTCTGGTTTAAAAGTCTGTTTTAAAGCCATAGAGTCTAATTTCCAATACAGCGTGAATTCCTACATAACTATGCTACCTCTTCTCATCTATAAATTACCGAATTTCCTGTCAACTTTTACCACAAGACACCGCTTCAGCACTCAAACTCTTCAATTGGTCACCTGTATTTTAAGGCGTATTATATGGAGGCCTTTTCCTCATCTGCTTCCTCTTCAAGAAAACTTGAGTATTAACATTTGCTTTGGAGGTTCTTAGCTATTTACTGCAGCAAAACCAGTGTGATTAAATATTTGCATTTGATACGCTTTCCACACGCCTTGCATGTCTGCTGGAGAGATTGAAACCTTTTCGAGTTCAAAGTTACCGATTGACGGGCATTGATCACAACCTGACTCTATATACATACATACAATACCTACAAAGGTCTGAAGATCCCAGGACTGCCGATACTTTCCATTATATGTATATTAGGGCGGGTCAACTTTTTTTTACTATGCGCGTATAACATAAGAAGATTCTAAGTGTAATTCTAAGCAAATTTGCCGAAGAAACTTTGGGTCTCTAATCAATTTGGAGTTTGCCAAGAGTAGCTTACGTCTAGGCCGTTTTCGTTTGTCCACTTTTTTATCCTCCTTATCTTTTCCTGCATAATATCGCACAGTAGTTTGGGACTGGGTTGTTATGGTATAAGGGTCTGATGCTGGTGGCTGAATATTGCGAGAATTTAACGAACAAAACCATCAAAAAAGCGTCTGCGAAGCGTGGAAAAATAAACAAGTTCTGCGAAGCGTATGCAAGTTTCCAAAGGTGCCAGTTCCTAATTGATAAAGCCAGAGACTTATTTGTTTCTTTTTTTTTTTGCAGAGTGTAAGATCTTACAAACCGTAGCTTGCCTGAAATCCTCACATTGACAAGAAATTCATGCAAAGTATTTTGAATATTTCTTTTTGAAGTTAATTCAAATAGTGCATTTTCTACGAATACAACTGCAATATCTTTTATGAGGCGCCCAACTGCATGACTGAGTAAAATGTCATCACCGCCAAATAGCACATTTGCAATTCGGATTATAATGAATGACATTACGAAGTCCTCGTAAAAGTTTCCATTCACATTGCTGGGTGAGTTTTGTGTGGGCAGTGACATACAAAATTCAGTGCATGAATGAGGATAGAAAAACTCTAAAGATTTTATTAAAAATTCAAGTAACAAAAGAAAACCACGCAGGACTGAGTATCGACAGTTATTTTTTAATAATATTTATGTATGTATGTAAATATGCACATTAAGGTGGAGTTAAATTAAGCCTTTTTTTAAAGTCGCTTTAGCATACCTGTAGAAAGCCGCCTTTCTATCCTAGAAACGAGGAAGCAAAATATATGTTGTAATATGTTGTCTAAAATAAAAAAAAAATCGTGGAATCCGTTGTAGTTATGTTATTGCTACATATGTTTGTACTTGCAAACAAATGTGCAAACTCAATTCCCTTCAATCAAATCGTGTGTGTGTGTGTACAATTTGATTTTCGGGGCGTTAACCAACTTGGCGCCATTGCTTGCTTGTATTCAGTCAGCAATTTGTGTCCTAATTCAACAACAACCAGGAACTATAAATAAAGGACTTGCATGCAATTTACTTTGCGCTCATACAAACGTAAATGTGTACATATGTATCTATGTATATACATACATATGTATATATGTTTGTTATGAAAACAACCCAGCCGGCAAAAAAAGGAATAAAAAAAAACATGCTAGAAGCCCTTCTCTTAAATACTCTTTAAGCGATAGTATTTTTTGGTAGAATATGACTATTCTGTTTATTTAAAACTTATAATTAAAGGCTTTTTAAGCTTAAACCCTTCTGTCGTCTTAGGATATTTTTTTACAAAAAAAAAATTAAAACAAATTTTATTTATAAAAACTCGATTTTTTGGAGGTATTTTCAATTGGGTAGAGTTCACCCATCTTAATATTTTTCTTAAATATTTTGGTGAAGGTCTTAAAGCATAATACATTTTACAATTTCGATGGAAAAGCAGTACCGATTTTTTTAATTTTATTTTTTTATTAGAGTGATGCACTTTAATGTACACCCTGGCCATAATAATAGGTATACGCTATTTTGAGCAGTTTTGACTTTTTTAATTAATGTTCATTAATTTTTTATATCTACGTCTAGCGTTATAAAAAAACTCAATATGCATAAATCCACATTTTAAATTTTGTGGAAAAATTAGAAAATTTCAGTGAATTTTTGGCCCAAATTTAAAACTTTTTATTCAGAAAAAAATTATTTTTATTGCCCATTAAATTTTAGTATAATAAAGTGCCAGTTTGAAGTTGCTAAAAGATTATGTATGTACTTTGATTTTTGTTTTTTTTTTTTTGTTTACTAACGGCGTTGTTACTTTCTTCCATACAAAAATATTGTCGAATATACATACCTTGTATGGGAAAAAATTACCTACCAATTGATGCACATACAAATATAAGTACAAAGACGCTTGGATACATATGTACATACATACACCTGTTAAAAATAAGCTTAGCTAAAAAGTCAACCTTATTTTTTCATCCATGAAATGACCTCAAAATGCAAATTTTTAAACCAACTGCTTTTTCACATGTCCATTCCGCATACAAACGTATTTGCTTATGCATACGAGTACATACATACCTTTTGCAGGTTCCTACACCACACCGACATGCGAATGCTTGAAAAGGCCATTTCAAATGACACCCGCTATTAGTGAGCTATTAAATCGTGTACATATACATACATACATATGTATGTGTATATACGTTTAATTCCACCAACTTTTATTTATTTGATATGTTTTATGCAAATAGTTGCATGTCCTTTTAATGAGCTAAATCGCTTTATAAATATGGGTCCGCAGTCTTTTGTTTAGCTTACAGAAAGAAGCCTATTAGTGAAGGTTTTGTATTTGGTTTTTCGTTTGTTTTCTTTGTCTTATGCACGACCCCTTTTCTAAAAATCTTTGAAACTTTGCTTTTCAGAGAAGTGAAAAAGTGGGTACTAGGAACAAGCTTAGCAACTAAAGAATTTTCTTAAAGATTGAGCGAAATAAAACGCATCTATATATAGGCGAGAAGGTACAAAATAATGGATTTCATTGATTTTTCATAAAAAGTGAAGTTAGCAACTTTTCACGCTAAGCTAGCGATATGTAAGTTTTATAATCAGTTTATCGTAAATTTTAAATAGTTGTATTTTATGGTAGGTTTAAATGCTTTCAGATATTGAATTTTTACTCATATTCATAAAAGTTATGATTCAATGTGAATCCCGGGATTACTTAAAAACAATCCCGAAATCCCGTGATCACAATTTTCCTCATATTTTGGCATCTCTAGCAGGTATGTACGTACAATAGTTGCTTAACTCGCTAGCGATCTGTTTAAAAATTTTAACTAATGCTTAGAATTTAGGCGAGAATAGCACGGCCATTGCACGTCACTAGCAGATTGGCGAATCGAAAACATCATAATTTTCCCAGTATTTATAGGCATCAGTACATACATACATCCACTGCTCAAAAATAAAAAAAATATGTATATTCAAAATTATTTAAATGATCACATTCGTGGTTGTACGATGAACCCAACGAAATTTTGCTTAAAACATCATTATCAAATTGCCTGAACATGCTGTGCATTGCTACATATTTGTGTTTTACTCACCACATAATCTCATTTAAAAAAAAATCTGTTTTATCTAATAAATCTCTCTTCGCTTTTACTCGGTATTTCTCTTAAGCTTACGAGCGTGTGTATGTGTGTGTTTTTAATGCACACAATAATTTTTAATGTCTATAAGATTTAGTAAAATATGATTAAGCATTTATGACGACATAAGTCACTGCATTCGCAGCTGATTTGGCAATTTCGTTGGCATATTCTTGATCTGTTGTATTTCAAAAAAAAAAAAAAGAAAAAAAAAACAATTCGGCCGGTTTTCGATACACTATCGCAACACGCTTCAAGTTGATGGCAATGCACATTTGAGGGTGAACCGGCGTCTACGTAAAATGCTGACGCAAAGTAAATAATCAAAGTTGTAGTTGAGGAATATTTTATTAAAAAAAAAAAACGGCATATGTGTGCTTACGTACTTATGTGGTAATGTCTCGAAAGAATGAGGAGTATGAGGGGAATGTGTGGATACATGAGTTTCTCTCTAATTATTACAGGTTTATATACATATGTATGATAGGAAAAAAATTATAAGTAAAAACTATAAATATAAATATTTTGATTTAAATAAATATGTATGTAAACTTTTAAAAGTAGATTAAACACTTAATTTTCATTAAAACTAAAATAAATATAGTTACGGTCGAAATGCGCAACACCCCGAAAAAAAATCTTTCTTGGAAACCTACTTAATTAAAAATAATCGAAATTTTGATTAACATATTTTTAAGTTTAATTAGTTTTGTGCAAGCTTTGAAGCTTTCATTTATGCGGCCATATTTTAAATGAAAGTTATTAACAATAAATAAATAAATATAAAGATAAGTTGTCATTTTGAATTTTGCTGCTATTATTTTGACCGTAACTGTATATGTCGCTTACACATTTTTCTACATGTTTAGCCGAGCTTCTCCTTTAAAATATACTCACTCCGAATGGAAAACTTTAATCTTATGAGAGACTTTTCTTTTTTTTTGCGTGAGTTTCCACTGTATACCTGTCAGAACTGAGAATCGACTACTGCCCAGTTGGACTCTGCAATTCGCATAACATGGTTTTCGCCCAGCGCTCACTGAGCCCATCTGTGCGAGGACAATCCATAGGTTGTCATAGAAACTTCTGTGTAATCCCTGTTAGGAAAACTGATCTTAAAAGTGGCCGGCTTGCCAATTCATCAGTCATACAGTTTTATGCAATGTCGCTTAGAACTGGAACACAAATCAGCCTAATTCGGAAATAATCCCCCCACTACATACGAGTATACTGGTGAGTAGGCAGTCTGTTGCCTCCATTATAGCTGCCGCCTCTACCTAAAATATGCTGCAAATTTCGACTGCCTGAACCAGTGATTTACCGAGAGTTTCTGATAGGATGCTCCTCAACCATATCAGCCGTCGAATTTCGACCCATCCGTGAAACTGTTGATTGGACCTTTGCTCCAGAGACTGCCACACTCCCGTTCGCCTTTTTAGAGCAATGTATGTGGAGAAGCATCCGAACAAAATTAGCTCTGATCCGTTTCTTCAGAGTTGAATTTAAGGCTTCCAAAGATTACCAAGTGCTCATACAACTAGTTGAAGGTGAAACCAGAGCTTCTTAGCGTGATGGCGGATCGAACTATGGCAACCTTGCCATGTTACCGCATAACTTTAGACCATGTTTACTGATTTTTATAACTTTTTTAATGGAAAGGTGTTACCTCACAGGTGGTCGCATACTAATTTGGTTTAAATCCGAATATTGGATCATGAAGAAATTAACGATAATCTTAAATTTTTATATAAGAATTGAAGTCGGTTTTGCTTTTTACTTAAAATTACTTGTTTTGGTTTTCTAGGCATTCTAAATTTAAAGCTGCTGCCTTTTTATTAGCTAAACCTTTTACTGTTCTTTTAAGGGTTTTCAGTACATAATATATACATATAGTATGCATGTGCCGCATTATATAAAAATCTAGAAGAAAATAAGAATTTAAAAATGTGCATAATAAATCAATTTGTCCAATTTAAATTGCTTGCGATCACGAAAAGCTGCGCGTTCAACAGTGATCGTCAATGCATTTCAATTATTTAAGGTACTCGTAAAAATAAGTGCAGATGTACCAGTGCAATGTGAAGATAGAAATATATCCATATGCATATGTATGTACATTAGAGTGTACCAGAAAAAAAAAATCGCAGTACATCCCTGAGTCTAAACTAATTTGGCAAGGCAATGTGGAAAAAAATTGTCTGCCTTAATGTAGGGGTCACCTTTTTACATTTTTATACCCGAGCGCACTTGTGCACAAGGGTATTATAACTTTTTTCACATAATGGCTGTTTGTAACAGGCAAAACGAATCGAGATAGATATAGACAAATGATCAGAATGAAAAGATAAATTGATTAAGCGGTGACTGTCTGTCCGTCCGTCCGTCTGTCCGTCTGTCCATCTGTGTACACGATAACTCGAGTAAAAATTAAGAGAAACTTGGTACGTATTGAAAATGGGAAAAATCGGACAATAACCACGCCTACCTCCCATATAACGGTAATTTTCTGAAATACGAAAACTGTGATATTTTAGAAACTACTGAAGATTATTCACTCAAAATTGATATTTACAATAAGTTTTAAACGAAAAATAAGAATATTATAAATTTTTTGGAAAATGGGCGTAGCCACGCCCACTTATGGTGTACATAGAAGATACACGGACGCTTATGGCACTCAGATAGCACTCAACCTCAGTTTCCTCATCTTCAAAGAGAACATAGTTTTTTTTAATAATATTTTTTTCTATGCTTTAAATGCCTGCATTGGTTTCTTTCTTTATTATGATTTTTTCGGATCAATCTTAAAAAAACTACTAGACATAAAAGAAGAAAGTGTGCGCTGTAATTCTTAACCACATTTTCGTGATTTGCTTTTGTTGTTACATATCGACTACTGAGTGGAAGATCGACCTATCTCGGTAGCCAGTTCGAAAACGTTCTATTTCAAACAACTTTTCAAGAACGCCCTATTTCAGAATTCGTTTCAAAAACGCCCTATCTCAGTACATTTTCAATACATTTTGAAGTGACATAGGGCGTTGTTCTTCAACAAAATTTTAAGATAGTGTTTTTTAATAAAATTTTGAAGTAGGGCGTTCTTGAAAAGTTTTTTGAAATAGGGCGTTTTCGAACTGGCTGCCAAGATAGGTCGATCTTATACTCAGCAATCGATATATTCGTTTCAATAATTTCAAATTGGGCTCTTTGGGGAATTTATTTTTAGCAAAAATTTTAAAAACAGTAATTTACAGTTTACTTGGCGGGCAATATTTTTTCTCATAGGGATATACATTGACTAAAAACTTCTGGCGCTTCTTTGCTATTTAAAGCAGCTACGGAAAATAATCATCGGAAAAACGCCGATGAAGTTACAGATTCTCCAAATTCTGAAAAAGCGAAAGGAATGCGAATGAAGAATTCTTTTTGAAAAGCTTTAGAAAACCCGGACACATCTGGTTTGGCTTGTAAGCGCTGTTTAAACAACGATCTCGCCATTATGCTAGATTTCAACTGTTTCTTAACAATACTTGACATCCGCATTGTTAGCTGTGAGATATTCGCATCCGCATTCTCATCCGCGGATGTCTAAAATTCCACATTCGCAACATCCCTAGTACAAATGTATGTACAAATACATACTTTGTTGTAGGTTTTGGCGTGGCTTTGAAAAAAAAGACTTAAAAATATTTGCCTAAACTTCTAATTTTGCTTTCAGTGACCTTAATTAAGGTTTATTCATCACTGCCTGTTTGTAATGGCATCAAAATAATTTAAGTGACTGTTTACATTACTATCTGTATAAATTTCTTGGCCCAAAAGTGATGATCGTGCCAATTGAATTTTGTTCAATAATTTAAAAAATACTGAAAAAGGATAAATTAGTTTAAAATACGAACTGCTCGAGCGACCAACCAAAAATATAAAAAAACAAAAATTTTGTACAAAAATTTGCATACTACATATTTATATGCATAATACATATATACATATAACAAAAAAGGGTTCAAATTCCATGTTTGAGACGCCAAAACAACGTGTCGGTCATATAAATGCTTGTACGAATTGAAAATATATTTGTTTTAGTATAGAAAGTAAAAATTTTTGATTTTCCATTGGTAAGAAAACGAAAATCAATAAATATGTACGTCCAAATACGTATACGAATGACTGTGTAATTAGTAAAATGATGAAGCAGTTTAATATTAAAATTAATTAATTCTAATTGTATCCGATTACTTTTCTAATTTAATTTAATTTTATTTTATTTTATTTTAGTTTATTTTATCTTATTTTATTTTATTTCATATTTATTTTGTTTTGCATACTTTACACTCTTTTATCCTTTTCAGCTATGTCTGCTGTCTGTTTGAAATAATTTTGATTTTATTTTTACTTAAAATTCTTTCCTATACCTATACCACCTTTGTTTACATAACAGAATTTTGTTTTTATTTAGCATTGACGAACGACTACAAATCACTTGGCGGCTCGTCTTGTCACTGCTAGTCACTGAGCGGCACGGTAAGTTCAATTGTGCAAATCAAATGCGTAAGCACTGAGACGAAGCCGATGCTGAGAGAGTAGACCATAGGTTTGTCAATCCCGCGGTTGAGAATAACTTATACTTATACATACTTGGTACTACACTTACATATGAACTGTCAGAGTCAAAATAAAGTTCACAATTATTTTCATGAACAATTTTTTGGACTAATTATTTATGAAAATATAGTTCATTCCATAATATAAACCATATAAATCAACGTTTCATATTTTATATAATGTTGACAAACATTTAAAAAATTTTCTTCAAAATTTCAATTTTTTTCAGAATTTCTAGAAAATTTTCGAATACGCAGTTTCGTAGCCCATTCAATTTAAGTGCAAGTTTTTAGAAAAATCGTTGATATGCAGTTTTATAGCTTCTTAAATTTTAAGGGCAAGTTTGAAGTTGCTAAAAAATCTCGTTGATTTTTATTATTTTTTTTTTTTTTTGGTGACAGCCTCATTTTGTTCCATACACAGTTCGAAACTTTTTTTATATGGAAGAAAGTGTACAACACCGCCAGCGAAAAAAAAATACCAAAAATCAACAATGTATATTTTTTAGGAATTCCAAATTGCACTTAATTATACAATTTAATGGGCTATAAAAGTGCATAAAAAAATATTTTTTTAGAAAATCGAATTAAAAATCTTAAGAGTTTTGATGATGCTTTGTTGAATTTTAAAATTTTTTGTAGAAAGCTTTAAATTTGGATTTATAGGGTATTTGTTAAACAATGTGTTATACAAAAAAGTAAGTGCGCCTGGGCCACACTGGAGAAGTGAAAATTACGTTACGTATCATATCTTTGTATCATAACCAATATACATACATATGTACATATGCTTTTGCTTACGGGGTTATATTTTTTGTCTTTTTTCTATCTATATCCCTACCTCTACCCCCGTTCGTTCTAATTACATTTATGTTATTCTGTTTTCCTTTCCTTTATCTCCATAAAATTGATGAAAAATTCGATAAAAATTTCGATAGCAAAATCGATAATAATATTAGTTGATAAATCGATTAGAAAATCGATAAAAATATCGATAACAAAATCGATAACAAAAATCTATGAAAATATCGATTACAAAATCGATAAAATATCGGTAATAAAATCGATAAATAATCGATAACAAGTTCGATAAATAATCAACAACACAAAATCGATAGCAGTATCGATAACAAATTCGATGAAAATATCCATAACAAATTCTATAAAAATATCGATAACAAAATCTATAACAATACCGATAACAAAACCAATAACAGTATCGATAAAAATATTGATAACAAAATCATTAAAAATATCGATTACTAAATCGATAACAATATCGATAAAAATTTCGATTATTATATCGATAAGTTCCGGAGATATCGATAGCAAAATCGATAACAATATAGATACAAATTTCGATAACGAAAACGATAAAAATTTCGATAACAAAAGCGATAAAAAATATCCATTATTATATCGATAAGTCCCGAGAATTTCGAAAATCTCTAAAATCCCAAAATAGTTAACAGATGGAGTCTCTGTGTCTCCATCTATATCCTTCTCTCTATAATTACCTTTATTTTAATCTTTCTTCCTCTATCTATATCTTTACTGTTATCGGTATCGTCATCCTCATCTTTTTCTTTATATTTATCTTTGTTTTTACTTTTATGTTTATCATTTTCTTTTTCTACATATTCCCCTTTGCCCTTAAAGTGCCTGTAAAGTGTTTAAATCTTTCTTGATCTTCATTCTTTCCTTCATATCTTTACGCATCTTTGTTTTTCTTTGTATTTTTACCTTTGCCTTTATCCTTTTCTTTATCTATGTAGGTACTCATCCTTACTTTCATTCTTGTATTGGTCTTTTTCTAAGTGTTATTCTTTAACCTTTTATTAGCAAGTTTTTGTTAAACTAATGCCATATGCATACTTGTTTTAACAATTTCTATTTTTTTGGTCGAATTTAACCCTTAGTTTTTGATTTTTATTTTTTCGATCAATTTCCAGCTTAATTTTTTCGGTTAAGAATAATCGTTATATTTTGATTTAAAATGTTCCTCTTAAATTCAATCGCTATTTTTATTTTTACGATCAAAAATAATCATTAAATTTAAATATTTATTTTATCGGTCAAATTTATTCTTTATTTTTTAATTTTTAATTTTTTTTTTCGATAAAAAATATTTGTTAAATTTGGATTTTTATTTTTTTCGGTCGAGTTTAATTGTTATTTTGTAATTTTTATTTTTTCGATCAAGAATGATAAATTTCGATTTATATTATTTCGTTCAAGAATAATCATTAAATTTTGATTTTTATTTTTTTTTTCGGCCACATTTAGTAGTTATTTTGTGATTTCTATTTTTTGCGATGAAGAATAAAGTTAAATTTAGATTTTGTATGTCTAGATTTTTAATGTTTATTATTTTTAGATTGTAGCCAAATCATAATTTTGTGAGTTTTATTTTTTCGATCGAAAATACGTAAAAAAATAAAAATTAAAATTTAACAATTTTTATTTTTTTGGTCGAATTTAACCCTTAGTTTTTGATTTTTATTTTTTCGATCAATATCGTGCTTTATTTTTTCGGTTAAGAATAATCGTTAAATTTTGATTTGAGATTTTCCATTTAAATTTAATCGCTATTTTTATTTTTACGATCAAAAATAATCGTTAAATTTAAATATTTATTCTATCGGTCAAATTTATTCTTTATTTTTTAATTTTTTTTCGATAAAAAATAGTTGTTAAATTTGGATTTTATTATTTTTTCGGTCGAGTTTAATCGTTATTTTGTAATTTTTATTTTTTCGATCAAGAATAATCAATTTCCATTTATATCATTTCGTTCAAGATTAATCATTAAATTTTGATTTTTATTTTTTTCGGCCACATTTAGTAATTATTTTGTGATTTCTATTTTTTCGATGAAAAATAACGTTAAATTTAGATTTTTTATGTACGGCCACATTTTACCGTTATTTCTATATTTTCGGTCAAAAATAATCGTTATTTTGTAAGTTTTATTATTTATTGTTTTTTATTCGGTCATTTATAACCGGTATAATGGAGACTGCGTTTTTATGGTCATTTTAAAATTTTTATGATTTGAAAAATTAAATATGAAAATGAAACCGTTGTTAATGATCGAAAAAATTAAAATCAAAAACAACGATAAAAAAATTTATCGTATAGATATAAATCTAAAAATGACGTTTATTCTTTATCGAAAAAATTAAAATCATTAAATAGCAGTTAAATTTGATCACAAAAATTAAATTGTGATTTATATTACAAAGATGATCCTTGAAAAATATGCCGAAATGCAATCCCGAAACTGACAGCTTCGTTAAAGAAATTTGCATTTCTAGCGAGCAAACCTTGCGCGCACATATATGTACCACCAACTGAGCAAACGTTAAAGCAAACGGTCTAACTAGCCGGGTGGACAGCAGTTGTTGTGAAGAGACGACTACATACATCGCTGAGATCACTTTGAACAATTCACAGCTGTGCGGCAACGTTCAGTTGAAAAATTAACAATTTACAGTTAACATGCTAGTCCAGGAAACGCACCACTAGCAAGCGAACGGTAGGCGAGACGATAAACAAAAACCAAAAATAAAAATATGTGTTGTAAATAAATAAAGTTAAATAAAAGCAAACGTGTGAAATTTTTGTGGAATTATAACTAAAGTACAGCGCAAACGAACGCTCTATGGGCAAACGGCAAAAAAATGCAGCAAGGTGATCGTGACTCGTAACGGTAGTTTGAATTACATTAAGCGGTATTTTGTCATTGATTTTGAAGAAAAGGGTAAAAGATAATACAAATAGTGCGCTTTCTAAAAGAGTGACGGGAGAAATATTAAAATTTTATTAAAGCGAATGTGTTTGAAAAAAATTAAAAAAAAATTAAAAAACGTTCATTGCTCTTTGAAAATATTCATTCAAAGTATAAAGCAAAAAATGGGCCCCACAAGCCAATAAAATTTGTTCATTGAAATGCTAGTGACCTACAAATAACACAAAAGTTAAAAAAACAAGTGATTTATTTTAAGGATCGCGCGCCTTGTCAGTTCATTTTGGTGTATGGGTGTGGTGTGATCGCGGTTGATCGCCAAAAAAAAAAAAACACTCCACAAAACCGAGTACATATGTATGTATCTATATCTGCGTGTACAGATGTTCATTGAAGAGCGGGTGCTGGCTTGTGGCATGCAACGCAGCTGTCTGAGTTTGTGATGCAACCGATCGCAATTGATCGAATGATCGAACGAACGATCTTCAATTAATTAAAAATAAATTTAGCATGGAATGATGTGTATGTGTATGTGTCTGCTGTTGAGCACAGAAATATGGACAATAAATTGTGATTAAATCATTGTGATATTAATTAAATACGTAGAAAATAAAACAATAAAAAACAATTAAGAAAACAAATTTCCGGATTAAAGTAAACAAGAAAATTATACCTTATCAATCGGCGAATTTCGTAAAAATCTGTGCCAATCTGGATGCGCAGAAAAATAATCAGCAAGCTGAAGTTTCTGAAAACTCAATGGTAAATTCAAAGTGCTACACACAGATTATTGCCCATACGTATAAGAAAGTATTTTCATTAAAAAATACAATTTTATTACAAAGTCAATAGCACCTTAATAGCTGGTGCACCTCTCTACAGCGTCGCAGATTTTCATTTCATTTCCCCTCTCAGTAAGTGCAATAAATTTTTGTAAATCGAAATGTTTACGGTGCCATTTCATCGTGACACGATACTCACCACATCGTTCAGCGATGCCTCAGCATTGAACAAAAGCCGCACCGTACGTACATACAAAAATCTACAAAAATAAATTGAGTTTATGTAAAAAGAAATTTTATTTTGTTGCTGACCGCATTTGCAAGTGACATTGAAAGTTTTCTATATTTGTTGAAAAATTTTAAGAGTAAATGCAAAAAATAACAAAATCTAATAATATCTAATATCCTCTTCTAGAAGAAGAACAAGAAAACAAAAATCAGCTTCGCATGTGCATGTGTTCTCCGACTGATCCAAAGTATCTACTAATAAAAATTTTAATGTTCATGCAAATTACAGTTGTAAAGATTTGATAAATATATATTTTGAACAAAGTACACTCAAACTTATTTGGAAACTATTGCGTACTAACTTCTTCGAAATGCTGCTTTGAGTTTACTACTAAAAAAGCAAATATACATACATAGAAAAATGTGACTAATAAAATTTAGAAGATGGTCTGTACAAAAAACAAATTCACTTAGAAATTTATTATAGTTTATGATATGTGAAACTAGCTGTTGTCCGCTCGCCTGAAGTTCGGTTAAATGTTACGCCTTTAAATGTAAATAAATTATTTCACTGAAAAACAAAAAAATGTATCAAGAAAACATCTCGAGATGTACAAAGAAATAAATAAAGTAAGCATTTTAGCATAAAACTCATATTCCAGCAAACTTACCGCTTTAATATAAAAAAATACTACCTATTATTCATTTTTATAAGTGGCAGCCAGGGCCGCATTTATGGCGGGGCGAGAGGGCGGTTGCCCTTGGCGCTAAATTGAGGGGGTCGAAAAATTCTGAGACCACGTTTAATTTTTTTTAATGCATCACATTTTCTTCATCGACGGGTCGGCGACTGACGAATCTTATATTCGTAACTCTTTAAAATAACAACATAAATATCAGTTATTTGCAAAACAAAGAAGATCAAGCCGGTGTCCTCGAACTAAATGCGAGAACAGCATTTGTACCATGGTGATGGGGATGGAATTTGGTGAAGGGCGATGCTGCCTCTTCATCCAGAACATGCAACGCGCATTTTGGGCTACTTCAGCGCATCTACTTTAAAGATGGACGATTTTCAAAAATCATTTCCAAAATCGATCTATCCTACGAACAAACTTCAATTGAGTTAAATAATATTAGCGCCAATCGCAGAATAGTTAAATTTTCTGATTCCCTTGCACAATAAGAGCTTCGTATCGAATATGAATCAGTCTATTCTACAATACTCTCTATATCTATTAATCTATTTTAGAAAAAAAAATCATAAATGCTAAACATATATGTATGTACACTAGAATGAATCACTATCCCTATAAAAAAACAAATCCATCGGAAATATAAAATTTACTTATTATATTTTAAGAGTTCCGCCAAAAATATTCAGTCTTATCGTGAGTTTCGCCTGATTTTTATTTTTTTCATCGCCCGTAGTGAATACACATTAGAGAAAAGTGAACGATTTCGGGGGAAAATGAAACTTATGATAAAGCTGATTATGATTTACGAGTTTTTTTTTTAAATTATTATTATTATTATTTTTTTTCTAAAATACCTCAGATATAAAAGTTTAAGCTTAAAAGTTCTGCATAAATATGTTTAAAAATTGTATCAGCGGAATAAAAATAATGAGATTTTTGGAGGTACACTTAGGTCTCTTTTTATGCGGTTTTTGAAACAATTTTTTCGCTTTCGCGTTTTGAGAGTTTTTATTACTTGTTTTCAGTTTGTAAGAGACAATGCTTCTGATAAATACTTTGTCTTTGTATTCTTACTTAATTCATGTATTTATTGTGGTATTTTTTTTTTGTTTTTGGTTAAAGTACAGATAAAATTTTATGTCTTTTATTAAAGCTCAGTTTTACATTGAATGTTGAAGTGTTGATGTGAAGAAATAAATTTTTTTTTTTTTTTTTTGCTTAATATTGCCTCACTGGATTTTTTTATGCGGTTTTTCAGAATTTGTTACATGGGGTATAGGAATTTATGCGGTTTTTTGAAAATACTGGAAACATCCTCTTTTTTTTATGCGGCTTTCTGAGGAACGCATGTACCGCTTAAAAAAAGACCTAAGTGTATTTTCAAATACATTAGACCGTCCCAAAAAAAAAAAACAATTTTTTTTTTGCGTATACAGGGGGTATCATTTATCTTATTCCAATAAAATTGTATGCAATTCAGACCACGGCAACCCGTGCCGACTTGCACCTAAAGTTATCAGAATAATATTTGTGCACTTCGCGTGTTTCGTTAATTTACTCATTTTACTTCTATATAAGACAGTAATACGATACTACCTACTGTATTAGGGTGTAATATTTAGTAAATCTGCGTTTTTATTTTTTTACCAGGTATTTAGAATTTTCGCAAATTTTTTATAACTCCATAAATTATAATACATTTCCAAGAGTTTACATAAAATGTGGTAATATGGGTATCAATTAAAAGAAAAATTCAATACAAAATTAATTATAACTTTTGTTTTCAATTATCCTTTTGGAACATGTCAAAAATGTACTTTAAAAATATTATCCTTCAAGATTTTTAATTTTGAATGCATTTGCAAGAATCTTAGTTCAATTTCAGTCCTATTAAAGTATATAAGGACATTGAAGAATAAAATTTGCAACTGATATTTTAGTACAATTAATTTATTCGATGTCCTTGGGAAAAATCCTACCTTCCAATTAAACATTTAGAGATGCAGATGTATACATATAAACATTTTTCGAACTTCCAAAGTTTTCATGGACGATTAATTTAAGTATTAACTAAAATTTCAACCAAAAGTCGGTACGGGTTATCGTTATCCTACGGCCATAAAACCGCATACATCTATTTAGGCTAAAATGCACAAATATAGAAGGTATGCATATCAAAATTTGCAAAAAAAAATTTTCCAGATATTCTTGGGACAGTCTACTGTATATAAATTGTACGACCTCATTTCATATGACGGCTTGTTTTTTCGTTTAGTCCCAGATTTTCCTTTTATTTATTTTTTTTGTTCACACTATCTTCATAAATAATAAATAAATCTCAAATATTTATTGGCTGTGTCTTTGCTTCTAGTTGAAATCAAGTTTTGTTGCAAACTTCCGTACAATGAACTTTAATTAACAGCAAAGCATCGACTCTCAGTCAACTCAGATTCTAGCTAAACACATTTTCTAATCAACTGTTTATAAACAAACTAACTGCAGGTAATAATAAGTAATAAATATTTATGCAAAAAAAAAGGCACAAACTCCGTTAAAAGCCTACTTAGAAACTAAACTGGCTGGCCATGTAAATTTTTTATCATAACAATAATTGTAAAATACTAAATAAATTGAAAATAAAAAAACAAATAAAGTAAACTATGTGTGTAGTAAAATCAGAGAATTCAAATAATTCCATACACCAATATATGAATTCATTAACATATGTACACATACATATGTACATATGAATATGTAGAAAAAAAAACAAACGATTTAATGGAAATAAACAACCAGCCCAATTGATTGGCGCGGAAGCAGTAAAGTGGTTCATAAACTGCCGCAAACCTAAGCAATAAACGAATAACGAAGTAAATTAAAATTCATAAAAAAAAAAAAAACAAATCACCACCAGTGTGCTAGTGAACGAATGCGTGTTTAAGGGGGAAACAAGCGCTGTACGAAAAAAAAAAGTTTTGGAAAATCGTTGAAAAATAATTGAAGCTTTTTCTTTGCGTACCTAATTACGCCTACAACATTATGGTGGTCCAATAAAAGTAAAGCCGGAATTTTAATGCTCTCACTCGCTAGGATTTTTCTATACCGAAAAAATGTATCCCTATTTTTTTATTTTTAGAGGGTATTATTACTGAGAACGTCGTGAAGAGATACAGAGTTTTCCGATCGAAAAATAAAAATGTTCAAGAATTCCAAACCATTTCTACGAAAAGTGGTTTTTTCACCATATAAAATACATGGACAACTTTGAGCGCTTTGAGCGACCTCTAAATATTTTTTGATTTCAAAATAAAAAAGGGGTATATTTTTTCGGTATAGCACAATCTTAGGGGATGAGAGCTTAAAAGTTCCGACTTTACTTTTTCACATGAATGGGACCACCCTAGTGTATATGCATGTACATACATATTAATTCGCATTGTTTTTGTGTATTTCCCGAAATAAATCGATATATACATATATAATATGTTCAAAAACAAACAGTCGCGTTTTCAAATTCGAAGACTTATTTCATCTTTTACACTTTTTCTTTGCGTCACCTACATATGTATGAATGTATACGAAATTCAGTAATTTAGTAGTTTGTACAGTTGCAAGTAAAATAATAGCAGTAAAATTCGAAATGATGCTGCTGGTAACCTATGTTTACTTAATTATTGTTAATAATTTTCGTTTAAAATATGAATCGATCTGTATCAGAAACCGCAAAAAAATAAAAGTTTTAAAGCTTGCACAGTTCAAAAAACTTAATTAAACTGAAAAAAATGTTCATCAAAATTTCAATTTTTTAAATTGGAAATCGAAACTTTTACGAAAATTTATTGATTTTTTTAAGTATATGGGCATATCTAAAAAATAGGTACACTTTCAAAAAAAAAATTAATTTTTAAATTTGTGAGCACACCTATGTTTTATATACCATTTTATTCGTAATCTCTTAATAAATCGATTAATATAAGTGTAATTCATTTTCATCAAGTGCTTCAAAAGTTAAACGAGGAATAAACATGAAATAGAAAACAAAAGAATAAGCTGGGTTCAAATTACACTGTTCAAGTTGTAAACTTTGAGCAAAGATTTTGAAAGTTGAACTCACTTAATTGGCACGTTCTAAATTCAATGGCATGCCCCGTTTTACCAGATTAGCTCCGGTTTTCGAGATAACGGTACTTGAAATTTTGATTAAATTTTAACTATTTTATAAATAACTCCCTCAGTTTTGAAGTTATTTTACTAAAATTTTGCACATAACAGTTTTTTAATATTACCTTAATTATTCCTTAAAATTATCGAAATGGGTGCACTTTAACGTATAGCTCCAATACAACTGATTACTCAGATATGTGTTTTTGCGCTATAACTCTAACTTCATATCTGAATAATAAATTGTATGCGTGCTATATGTTAAATTGAACCTATACTAAATTTTAACCTGTTTAATTGGAGGAGTTATAACGCAAAACAACGTCTCTGGTCAATCAGTTGTATGGAAGCTAGATGTTTTAGTGAACCGATTTCGATGATTTTATGGAATAGTTAAGATAATATTAAAAAACGGCTATGTGCAAAATTTTAGTAAAATATCTTCAAAACCCAGGGACTTTTTTTATAAAATAGTTAAAATTTAAGCAAAGTTTCAAGTACCGCTATCTCGAAAATTGGAGCCAATAGGGTAAAACTGAGGACGCCATTGAATTTAAAAGGCTCCAATTAAGTAAGAGCGACTATCAGAACATTTGTCGAAAAAAAGTTGCTTTGATACCACTCTCGAAATATTCTTACTAAAAGAAGGAGCATCATTAAAATTAGTAAATCAGGGTTTTTACACACTTCTAGAGAAAATTTTTTTGAAGCATTTTACAGGTATATGTAATTTTGTAAGGACTAGCAGTTATAGAAAGATTTAGATCGTTTCGACGTATCTTCCAAATGTGCCTTCAATTAAGGTGGTTTTGGAATAAAAATTACGCTCAAGATCACAGAATATTTTATCTTTAAAAGTTAGTTTATTCTGAAAGCACACCTCTTGCTAAGGTATGAAATTATTCGTAATTGTTTGTAGAATGCAATACATACTTAAAAAGTTCTTAAAATTAAATGCTTCAAAACCTATACGCGATAAACCGAAAATTTTGAAAATTGTGAAATGTGGAGTTACAGACTTTGAGTTACTTGTCATTTCGTTATTTTTTAATGCACACTTTTCTTACCTACTACATATGAAGTGTACACATAAGTGCTAAATGCCCATTTAATTTCAAATCAGAATATGGTTTGCTTCAAAAGTTATGACATAATTAATTGTGCCTCTCTTAAAAATTACACAAAAAATTCACTTGTTTTCATAATTTTTTTTAATTTAAACACCTATAATTCAAAAGTTATGCAGCAAATTGATCCAAATTTTTTTTTTAGGCTTCATGTATACGTCAATGAATTATATCCAAAAGCAACCAGCTTGATTTAGTTTACAACAGTGAAAATAAAACTAAATAACACAAAGGTTACCTGTTTTTTAGATTTGCCCATATGGTTTTTGTTAAGGAATAAACTATATTCTTATAAACAAATAATTAAAATTAAAAATTAATAAAATTAATAGTGAAATCTTTTCAATATGCGAGTGTTGTAGAGTTTTTGATAAACACTATATATTCGCAAGTAAGTGTATAGCATTATTTATTTGTTTCTTAGAATGCATAAAGGTGATGGGCGAGTTTCGGTCACGGCCCTTTCTGCCTTTTTCATTGGGACCTTGGTTTCGACGTAATAACCACGATTCGTCACCAGTTATGACCCTTTTGAACTTATCACTTACTTTACAGAAAGATAAAAACGATACTCAATAGTATTCGTACATAAGTTCGGTTTCGCCCGAACTTTTACTTCCGCTGTGATATAGTGGTTAGAAGTGCGCACTACCATACCGCAGGTCCTGGGTTCGAGCCCAGTTTCTGACTAACATAAAAAAAGTTTCTTCTAATAGCGGTGGCCGACAGAATTTTTCCGAATCTTAGAGCCAGAAACCTGTGAAGGTTTTCGGTATGCTAAATTCGAATCTGAACTCAGAATTTCAGTGTTCGCTATGTTTTTAAAGATATCCTCACCATTTGAGGTTAGGTAGCATCACAGAAAATTGTGTATTCCCAAATCCAAGGCCTTTTTGCCTGAAACTATTTTTCTTTTTATACCGACGAAATCGAACCCTATAACTACGGTGACCATATTTATGGCAGCCGAATACGGGACAAAAAATAGTTTTGCCAATTTTTACACAAAAGCTAGAGTATTTCAAAATCTTTTTCAATGATCCTAGATTTATTAGCCCTGAAACAGCAAAGATGCATGTATTTTTCGATCTTTCGTGAACGCAGCACACAAATATTCAGTTGCAACATCACACATTTGTAGAATATTTTTCCATAACTTTGTACTTTGTGCTCAGGATTTTTACCTCGTAAAGTTTGTTACAAACATTCCTAGGCAGAGAAAATATCCGACTACTTTTGAAGCAGAAGTGGTATTCAACGGATCAAATCTCTGTACGAATAATTTTGTATATTGTACGAAGGCATTCGTAATATTTACGTATGGTTTTAAAATTTACGAAATCTACAATTCTGTATTCGTACAATTTACGTAATACTTTCGTACATAGAATTAATGCAGAAACATGTTTTTTTTTTTTAATTCGTACAACAGACGAATATTTTCGTACAATATACTAAATTACCGTCCGTTTAATATTTTATCATATTTTTATATACCGCGTGCCATTGCAAAATGACTTGTTCGACATATCTATAATATCATTTAGGAAGGTTTTAAATATCAAAGCTGTAGATAAATGCTTTACAGTGTTTTTAACATCGCCCACGCTGAGCCTTGTGTTGCCTATCAACGGCAAGTCCAAGCCACGCCAGGAACAGACGCACTACTTAATGAAATTTTAAGTAAGTACATGTATGATTTTTCACTGAAACTTGCCTTTCAGACGCCTTATAATTTTCCTTTATTTCATAGTGGTCAAGGAAACAAACATCGAAGAAGCTGCGAATCTGCCAAGTACCTCCACATAAAAATACTATAATGTTTAAGAAAGTGAAACCAGTTTTTTTATATTCTTTAATTTTTTATATCTTATTATATTTAATAAGGGTTTTGTTGAGTTTCATAATTTAACACTTTGCATCAACATACTTAGTTGAATGAAAGCATATAAATAAAAGATTTAAATTTTATTATAGTTAAACTAACCTTTTTTATTAATTTTAAACTGCAGAGTAGTTGGAAAATTTAGGTAAAACTTATTATTCATGACATTTATTCTTGTAATATCTGCACTTTTTTCGTAGAATGTATGATTGCTTTTATTATTTACACTATAAAAAAACATTTCTCAAATTATAACACAACACTTTCATTATATTTATTTTAATCATTAATGTTAAGCGTTTTCGCAAAACATTTCTCTAAAGAAAAACGCCTAAAATTAAGGATAAAAAAAAAAACAAATTAAAAGTGTTGTGTTATAATTCGTACTATGTTTTTTACAGTGTGGCGAATGAAAGCAATCGCAAATTCTACGAAACAACCGTAGATTTTAAGAAAATAATTTCGTTAAATATACGAAATATTTTTGTGAATTTACAAAAATTTCCTAAAAATATAAAGAAATAGTACGAAATTCGTTAGTAAATAGTACGAATGCGTTCATAAAATGTACTTAAGATCTGACGTCTGATATTTTCGTAGTATGTACGAAAAAGATTTTGTACAATTAATGAAAACATTCGTAGCTCAAAATGACGAATATTTTCGTAAGATGTTCGCAAGTTTTCGCTATATTTACGCAGATTTTATTTTCAGTGTAGGCATGTCGTTTATATGAGCTGTTAAGCAAGTACCGAATACGCGACAAATAAGGGGCATTAAGCGAAATACGAAACATTTAGCGACCCGTATAATATAAATAAACTACCAGGACAACTTGAGCGGAAAAAAGAGGGCTGTCCTGCATAATACAGGCCGGATGGTCACCGTACCTATAGCCCATTCTTCAAAAAGCGAAGACGATCATGCTGCGTCTAAAGAAATCTAAATATTTTTAAATTTTTTTAATAAATGTTAATTTTTTCGTAAATATTTGCCTGGCCTCGTATGCATGAAATAAAATACCCCAAAAGTTCTCATAGCGTCGAATTGCGTTTACCTGTTTTATACTGTTAAATATATGAGTAGTGTATATTTGTTTACGTACATATGTGTGTACATACATATATATGAATTTCTATGCGTTTAATAAATACAAAAATATCTGCTAAAACGTGAGGTTTGTTCACTTTACCGATTGGTCACTCAATCAGTCGGGGAATTCGGTTATGTTTTTTTTTTTTTTTTTTTAATTTCCATAAACTGTGTTTGTTTTATTTTTTTAGTTTCTGCTTTTTTCGTCTGGCTAATGGTCACGTATTTGCATAAAAGCGGTATGTCAATGAGTAAGAAAGTTAATATTTGAGTTTATGGAAACTTAAAAGCCTATCGCACAAGCGCTTCATGGCGTTTTATGTATGCAAATAATTAGATACGGTTAGACAGACGCTAACCACATCAGCTAATTTGTTTAACGTTTTTTGTTTTTGTCTGCCAATGAGCTTCGAAGCAACTAACTATGAAGCTAAGGTATGGATAAGGAAACAGGAGTCACCTTGATATGCAATTCAATTTTTATTTTATTTTACTGTATAGTTTTCTATTTATTATCTCATCATTTGGTAGAAGAAAATTCATAATAATAATATTTTGGCGCTCCAATTTGTGATGTAAACTAGGAGACGTTAATTAATTCAGCAGGGTGTAGAGTATTTAAAGAAATTTGAGAATAACTGTAACCTACATTCCGGTTGAAGTTAGCAAAAAACTAGCTTTTCAATTAATGTTACCGGTCATATGCTATCCCGTACTTGTCTACAGTAAATTTTATTCTCAATATGCCCATAAAATTGTTGTCGTTTTTGACCACATAAATGTATTTGGATTAGCGAAATATGACTATATCTATGGATGGAGGTCGTGTTTGTTGAGCTGTGAAATCTCTGAATATTGAAAGGCCAGGAACTGTATATTTCTATGTTGGCTTTTGCTAGATAATGCTCCAAGCTACCTTTTTACAATAAACTAATCTTCCCAAAATAAGCTCGAATAAACGATTTGATAGTACCATCTTCTAATTACCCAATCTCTGCAATTCTCGGCTATTCTTTGTCAATGCTATTCATATCGTCGGGGCCGTGGCCCAGGGCCCCCACATGTGATGATGAAAGAATAAAACAATAATTTTTCAGAGATTACAGAAAAGATCGCTAGGTATTAAAAAGATTTGTCAGCACCATCCATACATCTTGCGGAACCTAGCTTAGCTTCTCCTGTCTCTGGTGAGATTCTGGAAATTTCCGTAGGATGCTGGAACTAATAGCTCAGAATGACGCCCGGACATATCAAAGAATACGGATGTAAGGGACGAAAGCTCGTGTGAATATTTATCCTCAACGACCTGGGAGGGAATAATAACTTTGAGGGTTGAGAAAGTACAGGCAGAAATAATAAGCCGGATCAAAAAGACAAAATACTCGTACTATTCTATGTCTGTTCATATACGAGACTGCCATGGTCAGTCGTTTAATACTGCATTCAAAATGAGCGGCAAGTACAAAGGGATTCAGGTGAGAATTTTAAAAGAAAACACTTGGTTAGAAGTCAATAATAAACGATACTGTTAAAATGAAAATATAAATATTTTTTCCAATTAATTGTATGTAATTACCAGGGAGCGGATTTTATGGAAATCGCCGTATTTTTCTGCTAAAGAGGTAGAGTATAATCGATTAAGAATGTCCACGATTAAGCTTTCCCTGATTCCATATATAAACATTTGATGGTGCTTTTATTGCCTCTTTTAAGTTATTTGCCGTTTTTTGCCTTTTCTACCTTTAATTGTAAAGGGAAAGGAAAAGCCCTTATTTCTGATCAGTGTTACCGCGCCTCTCAAGAAAATGGATCCCTGACCAAGCCAAAAATGTATCCAATTTTCTTTTTTTAACCGACTTCCAAAAAAGGAGGAGGTTATCAGTTCGTCGGAATATTTTTTTTTTTTGTTTTGTTTTTTATGTATGTTACCGCATAACTTTGCACCACGTCAACCGATTTCAATAAAGGTAGTGTCTCAGAGGTGGTCCCATACTAATTTGGTTTAGATCCGATCATTGGATCATGAAATATATAGATATATATATATATTTTTTAAGTCGGTTTTTGTTTTTGCTAAAAATTACTTGTTACATATACATCTCATAACTTGTAAGAAAACCAAACATTTTCATGAAAAAGACATAACTTAACCCATTCTAAGGACTTGGAATACAGGTGCATAAAATCAAACATTTGTAATTTCAATTTATAAAGTACATTTTTTGTGCATAAGTATTTTGCAAAGTAAATATAATAAATAGCAAGTACACTCTAAAAAGAGCATGTAAAACTACTACTGAAAAGTATCTATTTTTCAACAAGAATCTGTATAAATATACGTATAGGATGTTCAGTATTTGATTTTGAACTTGAGATCTTTAAAATATACACATAAATACACATATGTAGAATGTTTAAAATTGCAAAAATTTTCAAACTACAAATACATTTCCTACTAATAATAAACATTACCTTATTTTAAACATTTTATTTGTAAAAGTAAACAGGAATGATTAATTTTATTACACGGCTTTGCATACAGGTTACCTCTCTCAATATGCGCAAATAAACAAAATTTTTAGAGTGTCTTTTCAGTAAAATTCATAAAAGTTTCCTTAAATAAATCAAATTTAGTTTTTTAAACTACATTGAAATCTTCTTTCTTTTTAAATTAACAAATGAAAATATGTGATATGAAAGAGATTACTACAGAAAGAGTATAATTTACTTTACATATATCGTCGTTTAAAGTACAAAACCGCGTATCGTCTTCTGCAAAACCGCGTAACTGACATTTGCTGCCAAAAATTGGATTTGCTCACACAAGCTCTTGGCTTCGTCCTGAAATATACTAGCCAGAAATGCGACTGCTTTATAAAAAAGAGAACCATTTTGAAATATAAGTGTTTTTACTCTCTAGAAAATAATTTATGCAACGTCACATACGCGGTTTTTCATTTTGTTGATACGCGGTTTTGTACTTTAAACGACGATATGTATGTATATTAAGATCTTGCTTAAAGCATCCCTTTAAGCTAATTAAAGCAATTGCACTTATACCTATTTTGGTGAGATCTCTTCATATGTTCATTGCTTCGTTCACAAAAAATAAAATGCTTTAATTTCACGCTTAAGTAGCGATTCTTTATACGTTTAGAAAACGTAATGCTTTCTACCATCTTTAATGAAAATTGATTTTTGAACGAAAAAAACTTTATAGGAAATATAAAATTTTGGCCTATTTAAAAAAGTATCCACTTTTATACTGACCGGAAAAAATAAGTATCCCGCAAAAATTCGTCTAAAAATGTATCCAATTGGATCTATTTAGATCCAAACGGCATCCCTGTTTCTGATAATATGAAAGTTTTAAACGTCCCATATTTAAAATGGGCGCCACTTGTGTCAACTCTTGTCGAGCGCTCGTTTAGTATATTCAAGGCTTTTCTTCGCGAAAATTAAATGCAAATGCTGCGAGAGAAGTTCAAAATGCATCAAATGCAAAGTAGAAAATAGTCAAAGATTCAAAGTAGAAATTTTTCAAATAATGAAACTAGTTCATAGTTTTTCTCTTTTTACTTGTAACATAAACATTTCTAAACTAAATGTATTTTTTGATAATTTTTTGGTTTTTGCCTTTTTTAGTGCCTTCTTTTGCCTGTTTTGCGATTTCTAGTGCCTTTTCTTGCCTATTTCGTTATTTATTTTGCCTTTTTGAAAGGTTTTTAGGTCCTAAAAATCCGTTCCCTGGTAATTACCAACTCAAAAAGAGGCCCTCACGTATATAACGGCCCCGGGCCCCTACATTCTTAATCCGGCCCTGCATACATATACAGTGAGACAAACAAATGACCACGTGTTGATTTTTTTCGTATATATTCGTATTGTTGTTCGAGTTAAATTTTTTTGTTATTTTTATATAAAAAATACTGTCCCAACTTTATTCAAAACTTTGGAAAATTCAACAAATTTATACTTTTTAAGGTGAGGCTTTAGGACATTTTTGGGTATGCAGTTTTATAGCCCATATACATACAATACAATTCTAATGAAGTGCCAATTTCAACCGGCTAAAATAGATTTTTTTTTTGGAGATTGCAATTTACAAAACCTGGCGTTGATTTTTTCAAATTTTGTGGCGACCGGTCTCCCGATCTATTTTGTTTCATAAGAAATTCATGCTTATATGGAAAAAAGTGCGAAAATTCGTCACAAAAAAAAAATCTAAAAAATCAACGGTAATTTTTATCGACCTGAAACTTGCATAGATATTATTGCATTAAAATTGAATGGGCTGTAAAATTGCATACTCCAAACTTTTCTAGAAGTTCTGAATAAAAAGTGGCAAAATTTTATGAAATTTTTTTAAATTTTTGTGAACATTATATAAAGTGTGGATTTATGTGGTTTATATTATAGAACGAACTATATTTTCATAAAAAATAGTGCAAACAATTTTTCATGAAAATAGTTGTGAATATTATACTAGAATATACACTTTCATTTTGTTACACAAAATAGGCGGACCTACAGTTTTACGCCACCTCCGAACGGCAAATAATTATTTGTGATAAGCCTTTTCCAAGCAGAAATATGCTCGGATGTTTGCCATTGGCTGCTGTAAAAAAATCGTTTTAGCTTAAATGTTGCCCGTACCAGGGATCGAACCCGGGTCGTACAGAGTGGTAGTACGCATCTCTAACAACTCAGCGACAGCAGAAGCTATGTATGTATTTATATCTTGGATTTATCACCGACTTATTAAAAACCCTTCGTACATACAAAGTTGCTCATTTAGTATTGCAAATTAAATGCAAAATATTTATGTACGCATGTACATTAAGCCGTATCACGACATATGAAGGAAACACAAGTTTAGAGTGTGTCAGTTTTATTTAAACACTTATGTCAGAGAAAATTCTGGGCGTAAACAAATTTTTTTAGGTACTCGCTAAAAACCGCTAAATCGCGTTTTTTGCCATAGCTTTCTTATGTTTTTAATCTTTATGTCGCTGATGGTTTTAATCTTTATGTCGCTGAAAAGGTCTCGCTCCGGACTATAATTGGCCGTTAAACAGTTTTGGCCTTCAAAACCGTTTTAATTTATACCTTCATAAAAAAAATTTACTCCCAATATTTTTGCTCGACATAAGTTTTCAAATAAAACTGACACACGCTAAATTTTTTTTTCGTGATACGCCTTAATGTACATACATATATACTTTTGTGCGTAATAATTTCTTAACTTACTCTCAGTTTACTTATTTTCGCACTAATTAGATTGATGTACATATAAATGACTAGTTTCGAGCTACTACGTACATATAAATACCTCATAATTATTGATTAATGGGATGTAGTGCTTTTGTAAAATATGTACATATATATCTCATTTAAGAGCAAAGAAGTTAAGTGTTTTATTGCTTAAGTCATGTAAATAAAGAACATAATAAGTAGAAGTCAAAAGGAAAGTTACTTTTTTAGTTGCACGATGAGGACTTTGAATTTGCCGCATTGCTTGTATTCTATTTAAATTTTGTGATTATTCCCACTGAATAGAATGAAATAAAAACAATGCGACAACTTCAAAGTGCACTCAGCGTCGCGCAGTGGTCCGAAAGTGGTACAAAGTCCTAATTTCGGAATTGGTGGAAATATCCAACTAAGTGGTTGACTCATGTCTACTAAGGATTATTTTTATTTAAGAATTTTTGTTCCTGAGAAAAATTACTCCAGCAATTATCAACGGATACAGGAAGAAAAAATAGAATTTTTGCGTAGCAATTCGAATACACAATTTACCGGCTCAGAAACGGTAGTTGAATAATCGATTCAAACTGGTTTTGTCTTCATCTTCAATATCAAGTTCAACAGTATTTTTCCTGGTCCTTACAGAGTTAAGGACATTTCTGTGATATTATGCATTTTTAGTGTGTTCTGGGGAGTACTTATAAGTACCTTGCGGCGCCGTGCGGTTGAATGTGATTGCTTCAAAAATTCTTTGTACACTTTGAACTAATGGCAAGAGCAATTTCAGCTGCGTCCGCTTGCGTCCATTTCGTAAATTTTCAACAATCTGAATGAACGCTTCAAACTGGCAGATCCCTATAAAAGTTGCAGTAAAAGTTAGTAAACGTATCTCGATTTTGCTAAAATTTGATATTTGAACCACTTTCATAAAGGAACGAAAAATTATGAAAATTGGTAAAAATTGGCGAACTGCCACACCCACTACACTAGGGGGCGTATATGGTAAATGTTATCCGATTTCAATGAAATTCGATTTGTAACTTGGATTAAGCCAAATAGCTATCCGAATTTTATATTTGCAATCCAAACATTTTTTATATTTTTGGGGTTTTATGCAAAAATAGATCGTTCGCCAAATTTTTGCTATTTTGCCACATTAGAATCCAGAATGACTGACTGGTGGACGTGGCAGTTGACCGATTTTTTCCAGTTTTTAGATTTATGTCTTCCTAGGTTAATCTAAGTTACAAATCGAATTTCATTGAAATGGGATAAAATTTAACATATCCACCCCTGGTGCAGTGGGTGTGGCAGCCCGCTAAATTCAACCACTTTTCATATTAATTCCTTCCTAGGCAAAAGAGCTTCACCTTACAATTTTCAGCAGAATGAGAAAACTAAAACTATTTATGGGTCGATTATGGATTGCAACGCAACCGACTGAAATGAAAATGTGCATACATATGTATATGTAATACACCGTGCGACAAAAACAAGAAATTTTCGAAACCCATGAAGCAATCAATATACTCACAAAGCTGTGGGCCAAGTATAGCAAAACTGCATTTTTAGTTTTTCTCTCTGACATCAGAATTTTTTTAAGGACTTTGTAGTTTCAGAGACATGATTAATTCCAAAAATTATTTAAAGAAATCATTCTAATGTAGAAAAACAGTATGGACACCAAACTAAAGAGAAAATTCTGTAGAATTAAAAAAAATTTAAATTTATTGGTTCACAAGCATGAATAGGTATTTAAAATGGCCTTTTAATTAGTTTTTTTTTTTTAGTGAATAACGTTAAAAGGACGAAATTCGAGGATGTGATCGAGTGCATATTAGTCCTTGACATATAATTTTTTCGAAAATAATTATTGTAAAATTTCGAGGATATTCAGTGATAAAATGTGAAAAGGGCATTTTCAATACCTTATCGTCCTTATGCACCAAAAAATTTAATCGGCCTTAATTCTACGTAATTTTCTCCTTAATTTGATAGTCATACTGTTTTTCTACATTGCACTGATTTTTTTTAATAATCTTTTGAAGTAATTATATTTTTCAAATTTCAAAGTCCCCCAAAAAAATCCTGACGTCAGAGAGAAAAACTAAAAACACAGTTTTACTTTATTTGGCCCATGGTTTCGCGAATATATAAAATCTTTTGTGTATAAAATTTACCGTCGCACGGTGTTATGAAACAGTAACTATAGTTAAGTGCTATAAAGTTGAAGATAATAGAATTTTGAAGCTGAAGAAACAATTTGTGGTTCTTCCATCGGACGTTGTTCTGTAGTGTTTTGTTCCCAATCCTTGAACAATTCTTTCAAGAGGAGGCACTTAAACTGACGCCCTTAATTGTTGGTGATGAACTGTGGACAACGAGTGACCAAGGCCAGTGGTACAGTTTCAGTCTTCATGTTGGGAATAAGAACAGCCTCCGGCGGCCAGGGTCTGAATCGGTCAATTAAGGTTAGACAGTAACGTTGTCAGTTTTGGCAACTATCTTGAAAGCTCGTTTCTGTCTTTCGAAAGACTCATTGAAAGATTTGCTAAATTTGCAGGTCTAACTTCCGGTTTCGCCAGCAATTTAAATAAAAAATTATATTTTTTTTTATTTTATGTCAGTTTTAATATTAAATTCGGCTTAAAAAAAAAAAACATTTTTCACTTTAATTTTTTTGATGAAACTGGCTAGAAGCGTTATTATTTAAAAAGTAAATTTATAAAAACTATATCGTCGATGCTTTTGCAAAACCGCCTTTCTTACGGCACTCAAATTTTACAGGAGAGCGAGAAAACTGTTTTTCTTTGAAGGCATTGACTTGGTAGGCGGTATTTTCTCTAGCTATTATTTTAATAACGATTTTACGACTTTTATGCATAAATCTCGTTGCCCGGAGTTCAGGGTCACCAAATCTCAAAAAAAAAAAAAATAATAATTATGAAATAAAAAAACACTTATTTTTCTTTTTTAATCAAAATTTTAATAAAAAAAAATCGGCGACTCTCGGATATGTAATTAAAAAAATATACATTTTTTATTACTATAAAATCTAAAAGAATAATTATAAAGGAAAAAAATTAATTATGAAATTAAAAAAAAAACTTATTTTTCTTTTTAGATCGATAAAACTTAAATTGAAAAGAAAAACTAAATTACATTAAATTATTTAAAAAAAATATTTTTGAAACAAAATCTAAAAGTTAAAAGAAAATTAAATTAAAATAAAGTAATGTAAAAAAAATATTTTTTTAAAAATAAGCTTTTATTTAACATGTTTAATCAAAGGAATAAAATAA
>NW_023458555.1:34669106-34685632 GCF_013731165.1 Rhagoletis pomonella | reverse complement strand
ACAAAATTTTCTTGCTAAATCTTTTGTTTCACTACCTTATTTTATTCCTTTGATTAAACATGTTAAATAAAAGCTTATTTTTAAAAAAATATTTTTTTTTACATTACTTTATTTTATAATTTTTAGTCCATTTATAAAAGCGTTGTATATTAAATAGTTTTATTTTATTTTATGTACAAAATTTTGCAATAGATATTAAAATAATTCAACTTGCAATGAAAGAGAACAGAAGACTATGCAAGCAAAATGTTGTTTGCTTACGTTTTGTATAAACATACATATGTACATACATACATATAGCAGCAGTTAACTTCATTTATTAGGCGCAATATTAAAGTTCTTCTGACGAGGAAACTTCTCGAGTCTTCTAATTTTATCTCCTTGATATGATGCCTACAACGAGGTTCATATCTAGACTAGGTTGATATCTAGAATTTGCCATAAATGGCTTTGCTCTGGTTTTACGTTCTTTGGCAAATTACGCTCTGTTAGCCATAAATTTTACTAATTTTTGACCGACTTTGAATCAAGACCCCTGGACCATATAGGGAATTCATTCATATTTTAAATTCTAACTTATCGGGAAGTTAGTTTAAAATCGATTGGAAATTTCCACGATTTGCGCGGGATGACCAAGTTAAATAAAAGCTTATAAAAAGAAAAAATTTTAATTTAAAAAACAAAAGAAAGTGCTTTGCCCGCTCTGCCATTGTGTCTATTGGTATAGCGCGAGCAAAATGATATACATCTGCATTCGACATTTTTTGTGTCAAAATAAACAAAATTTGCAAATTTACTAATTTCGACTCGTCTTAGCAAACCCTGACTAGAGAACAATTTCTCTTTAATCAAAGTAAGGAACCAAATTAAAGTTTGATGATATCGTTATCCTGCAGGGATGGAGAAGGCGCGCACACAAACGATTCTTGACTTGAGAATCAACTTTCAGGCTTTAGATTTTTAAAGTCGTTTAGTCACCTCTGATATTCGATTTTATGATTTAGATTGACTCTTTGAGAAATTACGAAAAAATTTAAACCTACCTTTATTAAGTATCTACTTAATGAAATTAAAATTATTATTTTTAATTATTCAAAAAATGATATTCTATCAATTAATTGCACGCTGTTTCCCATTGAAATTTTAAGTTAAATATTAAAATTAAATAATTAAGAAAACCACACATATACATCGACTGATTTATCAATTTTTGAGCAGTTAACCCATATTAAACTGGGCACCATTATTAAATTGGATGAAATATTGAAAGCTTGTTGTTTAATACCGTTTATTTGAATACTGTATTGCCATATTTTGATTATTACATAATTGAAGTGACAGTGTTGCCATAATACACCTTAATATTACATAATTGAAGTGACACTGTTGTCATAATACACCTTAATACCAATATAGGAAATATTAACATTAGGTTTACATAACTGTAATAGGATGTTAAAACTTAAAAAGGAGGTAATAATGTTATCATCAAATACTTAGTTTCTAGCCGACTTGAGGGGACTGAACTCGATTCCAAAAAGTCGTAATTAGTAATTTCTTATTGACTTAACATACACACTTTAAAAATTATAAAAATTATCAGAATTCCTCGTTTCATTCTTTGATTAAAATCAAATGCATCTCTAATGGCATTTCCTTTTCTACAAAAAATTTTGTCTATTCATTTCCGTCTCCTTTCTTATTGACTTAACATTTTACACTTTACAAATTATCTGGCATTTCCTTTTCTACAAAAATTGTTGCCTTTTCATTTCCGTCTCTTTAGTATTTGTGCGTAGAGTGCACTGAGAATGCACAATTTTACGGTAGAATAGAAAACGCCTTAAGACCTAAAAGGGTTGTAGATAATGTAATAAGCCCACTTTATTATTTTCGAAAGAAAGTTGAAGTACTTCGTAGTTAAAGCGGAGTAGCGTAGTAAATTTCTTAATTTTCTCGAAATGGTCGTCATCTGGGTGAATGGGTAGTTGATGATACGCCTTTTGCAGATTGAAGCATTTTGCTGAAAATTCGTTTTCCCTCCAGTTGCTATTGGACGGACGGTTAATACCATGTCGTAACAAAAACTCGAGTTCTTCTCTCGTTATTCGTCGTTTCACGAGATCGATGAGCGTAAAGGGACCATCCGAATGTTTATATTTTATGCTGCGCTGCAAAAGCGTCTTTCCGATCAGATGACAAACGTGTAATGTCGTGAAACTCTGCCAAGATGTCGGCACAGTTTGCACGATTGCGCCCACCTTTTGCATGCTGCACGGCGCTTATGTCGTCGTCAGGCTGTCGTTCAGTTTAGTATTCTTAAGGTTGATAATAAATCCGTTATGACGTGTAAGATCTGCTCCCACATGTAATCGGTGTTCGTACATCTGCAACAGTGAATATTTATTCACTCGAAACATCTTCGTAGGCCGAGGTTGAGACTGAGTTGTGGTTGGCCGAAAGTGGCGATTGTCGAACAATTGGCGGCGTAGAGCTTCACGGATGATGGTGTCATCGTATGGCCCTATTAATCTGACAGAACGGAGATGTCGGCGCTCGAGTAAACTTATAATGCGATGGCGGATTTTCGATCGTTGATTATAAGGCGGTTTATGTTGGCATCCGCAGGAGATTTTGCGCCAACGTTCGGTTCCATTCAGTTCGTGATATGAACACCTCTGCTGGGTTTATAGTTTTTGCAGGGTGGTCTACAATTCTTGCTATTGGATCCGAATTTTCGATGGTACCAGCACTCTTCCTGGCTAGCAGATGTACTACTTCTGCGTTGTTCGCGAGCCTGTCGTCGGAATCTGGGTCTAGAACTCTTCCTGTCTGTGTTGCGACCAATATGCACACGATCGAAACGTTGTGCTAGCGCATTGATGGCGCTTTGTAGTTCGCTGTACTCGGTGTTGGTTTGCGATTTTTCTGGATACGCGATTGATGCGGGCCTAACACGGCAACCTTTTTCAGCTCCGCTGATGTTCACCTGAGGGCTAATAGTGTCGACGATGGCGTCCGCAATTTTTAAATATTCCTCCGGTGGGCCTGAACATGCGGCTACAGCAGCTTGAGCGTAAACTGGCAGACGTTTTGCCCATAGGTCTTTTAATGCTGACTCGCCCATTGTGTCGCCGACTAGACGCATCATTTCCGTAAATAATTGACTAGGCCTTTGATCGCTCGGCTGGGTTTCGTTCAGCATTTTATTTAAGCGTCGCTGCTGGTAGTCGGCGTAGAAGGTAATCAATCGCTGTTTGACGAATTCATATCGACCCTGGTCGGGTACTTCGCATAACGTAGCTAAGAAATCCTGCAGCATGCGTGGACCAAGTGCTGCCATCACCGTGTTGAATTTCTGGGTATCGCTGTTGATGCTCATTGCGGGAAACCAATAATCGAGGCTTAGGAACCATCCTTCGATGTTCCTGCGATCGATCGTGGGTATGTCGATTTTCACAGCTATAGCATTGACATCTGCGGCCGTTTCAGTTGCTTTAGTTGTTGGAGTGAAACCGGTAGCTTCAACAGTAGCTACCACAAGTGCTGCTTCATCCGAAGAGTCCTTAGATGCCATATTCGCTGTCTAATATATGATTGGCGATATTATCTGAAGTTGTTGGTTGCTGTCGATGCAAAGAATTTTCTATAAACAGGGTCACCGCTTGTGCGAGATCAGGATGTGTCAGTTTTGGATGTGCAAATCAAAAGACGAGTTACTTCTTTAGTTGTTCGTTATTTATTAGAATAATGGAATAAATATAACAAACAAATTTAATTGATGAATGTTTTTGTTGTGATGCCCCCACATGCGCATATGTACATACATATATACATACTTACATGCATGCAACTTTACATGCATTCTTAAGTACGGAAACCAGAATTGCAACCGATTTTTTTATTTTGCTGCTGTCTAAAATAATAAATCGTGCCAGCATTAACAACATAGGCTATCATCGACATAGGTATGTATGTATGTTTGTATTTGAACCATTTGTTATTGTGTTCCTGTTTTTCTTGCACTAATGTTACTGTGTGTATTAATAGTGTGGAAAATTACCAACACTGTACTGTATTTTAATTTAACATGAAGCGGCAAAGTGTAAACACTATTACATGCATACTAATTAGTGGAAACACAAAAAATATACATACGTACATAACTTGTACGCAGTTATGTACTCTGATCGAGTGGACTACATAACCGGTTAGTTGAAATTTGACTTTGGATTTTGTGCTCTCGTATTTACATATAATATAAATATGTACATTTGTATATGTATGTAACATACGCGAAATTCGCTCGCGTTTAACCAAGCTTAAAATGGGAAAGAAACTGCTAGATTGTATGTGTATTATAATTATTGAAAGCACTAGTGCCGTGTATTCAACAAAATATTTTAAAAGGATAAACAGTGCAAAAGTACAAAGATACAGACAAATAAAAAACGTTTCGGAAAAAGTGATTTTCTTTGAATGTTTGTAGACTTATGAATTATGAGAAATATCTCTAGGCCTTTTTTATGACGTGTCATCAACTGTAGCCATTAGGTATGCACAATCAATAATGACAAGCGAAAAGCTTGTTTTATTTGCCAGTTGCGGCGAAAGTTTCTCTGTAGTGAAAAAGCTGTTCTTTGTTTATATTTGAATTGTTCTTTTTGACCGCCACTGCAACAGACTGGATTTCTTTTAAATAAAATACACCGGAATGGATGACGAACCGCCGGAAAAAGGAGTAATTTTCTAATAGGGAAATTCAACACATTTTATTATGAACTCGAGTATTAACAGGCGTGGAAAATATGAACGCACCCCACAAGAGCAGCTGCAATACTATGTGCAGTTTTGTAAAGACCACCCCGAACTGCAAACGGGTAAAAACTGTCAAAAAAAAACTCTTGTCTCGGCGTTCCCTCAGAAGTTTTCTTCTCTGTATAATTTCTTGTTGCTCCACAATAATTATTTCCTCCATGATTAATATTCTGCAATGGACACTATTATGATATGCAAACGCAAATAATAAATTTTTAAGACACCTATTTAGGCAAGTAAAATGCTTTCACACTTTTTATTTAATAAAAACTTGGAACTTTTTCTGCAAAATTGATAAAATGGAAAATATTAACATATGTTTTAGCGTTGTCACCTACTCAATAGGTCATCACAAAAATAATAACAATTGTCACGGTTGGAGCTTTCAAATTGCCTTAACGCGACAATTGATTATAAATATGACATTAGGCGGCGAGTTTTGTCATTGCAAGCGAATAGGGCTGTAAGTTTAACATCAAGTGAGTTCTAAGTGCTGTATAATATAATATACTAAAGATGTACATTAGACTATTCTAACATACTCATATAAGAAGTTTTATGGCGGTAGGATATCGATAACCCGTGTCGACATTTAGTTGAAGTTTTACTTAATAACTTGAATTAATCGTCTATGAAAACTTTGGTGAAAAATTCTATATGTGTCCCATATTTGAACGCACATCTAGTAAATATGCATTTTTTACATTTTTAATAGGATGGCAGGATAAAAAAATTTGCAAAACATCCTTTGAAATTTGTATCCTTTAATATCCTTATATATATATTGAAACGGTTTAAATTAAACTAAGATTATTCAAAATGCATTCAAAATTAAAAATCTTGAAGGATAATAATTTTTAAAGACCATTTTTGACATGTTCCAAAAATTGAAAACAAAAGTTATAATTAATCTTGTTTCAAATTCTTCTTTCAATTGATACCCATATATACATAGTTTGTGTAAACTTTTGGAAATATATTCTAATTTATGATCGTTTGGAAAAAATCCTGACTACCTGATAAAAAACCAAAAACGCAGATTTACTAATTAGTATGCTCGAATACTGCAGGGAAAATAGTAATACCGTCTTATACAGAAATTAAATGAGTAAATTAACAAAAAAATGCGAACTGCACAAAGCTTATTCTGATAAATTTCACTGCAAGTCGGCACGTGTTGTTTATAGTAAGCGTAAACATAAGTGCAGTACTTAATCTATATTTTTCAAGTTCCGTTACATAAATTATTTTTGACAAGCTTTCCTGGAAAACACAAATTTCCGAGTTTTAAGAAGCGAAAACTTTGCAAAATTGGTATTAATTCGCAACCAAGACCCAATTACAAAAAACTAAGTATACATTCAGAGTCAGCGACCTACCTAGCCAGCAGAGAAATGTAAATTTTGCCGACGCACAGTGCCGCCTAAGTGGGCAAAAATCTGCAATGTGAATTGTTTGGTAATTTTGTAAAGACAATTTATCCCCTAAAAAGAATTAAACAGACATTTTCCTAAAAAATTAATTTTATGCCACCAGGAAGCCACTAAAGTGGACAAATTTTATACTATGAATTTTAATAAGAGCATAGCCAAGCTCTTCACAGAAAAAAATTACAAAAATATATTGTTTGAAATAAAATGTTGGTTTGACGTTTCTTGTTTCCATATAGATAGTAGAGAATTATAGGAATTAAAATTTTGGAATAAAATTAAACACAGGGTGTCCCTGCGGTATTTCAGAGAAAAAATTTTTTTAAACAAAATTTCAAAAAGTGCTAAATTTTAATGGAATGAATAAAAAATATATGTAAAAATAGGTTATTTTTAATTATTTTATTAAAAAGTACGGGCTTTTAGCTTTCAAAAGAAGAAATAAAAACCTGCTCATTTTTTGCACTTTCTGAAGTAATGCGTTTTTCGCTAATGCATAAAATTATTTTTTCATTTTCTGTCAGTGCCTTGAGATCTGCACGATTCGTTCCATTTTCAAAAATTAAGTGTCAGATTAAAATGCTTGACCTGTGGACAATAGAACGTTTATTTATTTATTTTTAAAGAGTTGCCACCTGTTAAAAAATTAGATTGTTAAAAAATTAGATTCCAATTTTTTTATAAGTTAAATGAATTATTAAGAGATGGGTATCAATCGAAATGTGTATTAACTACATGCAGCGAGTTGCCACCTGTTTAAAAAATCAAATTCCACTTGAATTAAAGGAAATGGGTAATTGCAATAGATAGGTGTCACCATTAAAAAAATATTACGAATAGGGTTGCCACCTGTTTGTAAAGTCGAATTTAGTTAAACTAAAATGATAATTACGTCAAACCATAGGATTACGCCATCGTATTTGTTATTTTATTACAAATGCATACATTATCAATCAGTGATTTGTTCCGATTACATTCCTATTAAATTGCTGGACTCTTAAATTAACTCAGGAATGTTTTTACTCTTCACTTATTTCTTTCTAAATATGTCAATTTTTTTCATTTTTCTGATACTCATATTGATATACATATTTCAGTTACCTTATTCCTTTAATTAAAGTGAATTTGATTTTTTAAACATGCGGCAACCCTTCTACGTGTAGTTTAGAAGTAAAGTATTTTCAAAACTAGTTCAATTGATACGCATATTGTAATATCTAATTCAAACTAGTTCAATTGATACCCACATTGTAATATCTAATTTATTTGAATTTTATTAAAATTTGTAATAGGTGGCAACCCTTTTCAAAAATAACAAACTTTATTGCACCTCTACAGGCCAGGCCCTGTCATTTGACACCTCACTTTTGAAAAAAGAACGAACTATATGTACATACCTATGCAAAAGCCACAAGAACCCGAATTTTCAACTTCAAACTGCATTTACAGTGAAAGTATGAAAATTATCCAAAAACCAATTGCATTTTTGAATTTAGCGTCCACAATTTTACTAAGAAATCCGTCCATAATTCTATTTTTGCCCACATTTTGTATGGAAGGGAAGCACTGTGCGACAGTGCGATCTCGTAAAATTTTCCTTATCCAGAAACCAACAGAAAACGACCACGAATTTTCGTTTACTTACGTATCCAAGAACGTCCAAAAGACAACGCGGGCTTTAGTATCCGGAAACGAGTAGAAAACGTCTACAATGATAATTATCATTCATCATGATGTTATTTGAAAGTAATACTATTAGTTGTATTTTATCTGTTCAAGCTGAACATTAGAAAGCATTTATACGCTTCCCACTATTTGTTAGCTTTCAGAAGGTGCAGGGTTCGAATTTCGTCAGGCGCTTCCTTAATTTTTTTTTTTCGAACCATGAAAAAGCATCTGTGAAGTGCAAAAGGAAAGCGTATTGAACGAAAAATTCAATCAGACAACTTTCAGAAAAACCGCCGAAAACGTATCCGTTTCACTACAATTTTCGGCACTTGTCTGTACATACGTTTCTGCCGCACACCTTAGTCGGAAAGCGCATCGTCGAAGTATCCTAAAATATAATCGGTAAACGAACAAAAATCCGCATTTCTTCAACTTATTTTTCCTTTTTCGGATCCATTTTCGGTAGTTAGCAAATGGTTAATATCTTGATATTTAATGAACCGATTAGTATAAAATTTTGGCACATGAATGACGAAATATATATGTTGCTATTGTTTGGCATTATGGATTTTGGCTTAGCGTTTAACATTTATTTCGATTATATACATATATCTATACATAGTATAAGGGAAAGTCGTGATTTTTTGTACGCGGTAATCTCGAAAACTACCGAACGGATTTTGACGAGATTTTCTCTAATATACTCTGTATCGACAGGAGAGTGACCGTTTTTACCTAGAATTTTAATAGGGTTGCCACCTGTCTAAAAAACTATAAGATCCGCACCGTTCGTTGGATTACAAAAGATGGGGCGTCAAATGAAAGGGATTGGCCTCTAGAAAAGCAATCAGGTTTTTTTTTTAAATAGGGTTGCCACCTGTTAATAAAATTACTATATTCAATCATATAAAGCGTAGGCATCAGTTCTGCACCATCACTGACAAACGAAAAGACTTAGCCTCTACAATAAAGTATTATTTTTCTGAGTAGGGTTGCCAGCTATTAAAAAGTTAAACGATTTTCGCCGTTCTTTGGATTACAAAATTAGATACCAAATGAAAGAGCCTAGCCTTCGTACAAAAGCTTTCATTTTTTGAATAGGATTGCCACCTGTTTAAAAATGACTATCTTCTTAAATAGTATAAGGGAAAGTCGACATATTTTGACCACGCTAATCTCAAAAACTACTGAGCGGATTTATACGAGATTTCTTAAGTATAATCTGTATCAATAAGAATATTATTTTTAGTTCTTTAAATTCCTATAGGGTTGCCACCTGTCTAAAAACTATTAGATCCGCACTGTTCGGCTCGGCTTTTAGATGTTCAATAATGTATTACTTTTTGAGTAAGGTTGCCACTTTTTAAAAATTATAAGATCTTCACCGTTTTGTTGGACTAAAAACTGAGGTAGCAAGTGAAAGGATGTGGTCTCTGCATGTGCAATAATTTTAAATTTTTTGTTTGAGTGGGGTTGCCACCTATTTAAAAATTATGTATGTATAATACGGAGGGTTTTTTTTTGTTAATGACATTAGATTTGCACAGTTCATTCAATTTAAAAAAAATTATGTGTCAAAGGAAAAGTCTTGACCTTCCGATTTGCAGTAAGATTTTATTTTTCGAAGATAGTTGCAACCTGTGCGAAAAATTGAAATATGGGTGTTTCCAGCGGAAGGTCCACCACGACCAAAAAAAATAAAAGTTTTATATCTAACGTATTTACGGGCCGATTTGTCTGCTTATAGGCCTGTTAAAATATATACGGGCTATGTAAGTAGAATCATGTTTGCGTAAAATGGTCTTCCTAGGTGGTGTCAAGGTCGAGATATTTCGAAAAACCGTATTTATGGTCCGATTTGGTTCGAATTTGGCGTATGTATTTGAAACATAATAAATCATAGATTTCATAGATATAAAGTATATTCGACGTAAAATACATGTTTTATTTGCGTTAAAAATTCATTTAAAAGCAATATTAACAAAAATATAACGATGGAAATTTATGTCACGTGACGCCACGTCACGTCACGTTTCACACTTGGGGTTGTAAAAGAAAATTGAAACAATTTGCATTAATTCAAAAAACTCTAAAAAAACTAGAATTGCTCCAAATCATATTAAAATAAGTTTCATGAAATGTTTTAAAGATTGGATGTTTGTTTTTAGAATTTAAATGATGTCAGAAAGTACTTCTATATTAGAGTGCTCATCCATGGGCCTCGCATTATTGAATTGGCACCCCTGCCAATTGGGCAACTTTCCGAAGCAGCCCAAGAGTCAAGGAATAAGGATATTAAAAAATATCGGCTGCTTGTATCCTCGGACCCTGTCATTTCAAGTTTACGTTTAAACCCACCAAAACAATATCATAAACTGTCGTCAAATGCCATTAAATTATTATCAACTGTTGTAAATGCGGATGCGGAATTACCATCAGAAAATATAGATATGAGCTTGGATACTTCAGATGACTGCGAGTCTGACGGTGTATAAAATTGTTATCTTAAAAATATATTCCTGTACCAACAAATATGTATGTCTTGTTTATTGATTCATTCAAAATCCCGCAGTTCCCGTATAAATTTGAACATCAAGATTTTTAGAAACAAACATTAAGACCTCGTTAGTGTTTGTCCGAGCTTCTCTTCCGACTTGTGGCGTGCGCCTTGATGTTGGCGCACAAAGGGGAGGGACCAACAGTTTTACGCCGAATCCGAATGGGGATTTTATTTTTATGAGAAGCTGTTCTTCGTGGCTGAATAAACTCGGGGGTTTGCCATTGGCTGCCAAAGGGCGACTTTATTACAAAAAACTTATTTGTTTCTTATTTTTTGATGTTGGTCGGAAACTGGGCTTGAACCCAGGCCCTGCGGAATGATAGCGTATATTGCTAACCGCTACATCACATTATATAACAAAAAGGCAGAAAACATGACCTTTTATACTTAACTACCTTAGTTTTGCTAAAAATCTGATTATTTTAAGCGTACACAGCAGCCATTATGGATCCACCATTTTGAATTTCGAAATTATGTGGTGAAATTTAAAACCAGCAACGAAAATAAAGACGAATACACAAGGTTTGATTACAATTGTACCACGCTTCGACTTTTGGGCAGCTTTTTCGAAAAATTGGCCACTGTGCAATGGCCCAAAATAGTTAAAGAAAACAAATGGTATTCCTTTTTTGTATCACATTGAAACGTACGACTGTCACCTATGCGACGTATGGAAATACCCATGTGGGGGGGGTGTTCGTTAGATTACAAGAAATGAGGTGTCAAATGAAAGGGCTTGGCCTCCAGATGTGCAATTATATATTATTTTTAGTATGGTTGCAACCTGTTTAGTTGTCAATCGCATCTTATTTAATATCTACACATTCCGCGCGTGGCGAAGCCTCGCGCATACGATGCCGGCTTGTCTAACATAAAGCATTATTCGACTCATCGAACTGGGTTAAAATATATTCCACCATGCGTAAAAAATCTAAGCAAAAGGTTGAACAGACTTTAACCCTCCTAAGCCCTGAAGTTAAGAAAGTTGTTTAACTTTTAACAAATTATGAGTGAGGATGTTTTTGTTGTTAAATTATAGTTTCTGAAGGTGTGCTAAAGGTTAGTCGTAAATTTGAGATCAAAAGGTAATTGGGATCAATGGCTATTAACTAACAAATTTTCGCCAGTTAACCATTCATTATTTATTAAGAATTTTTGAAATAAGATTTTCCATTATTCGATTTTATGGTGCTTAGGCAGGGTGTGTGCGAAATTTCTTACATTTGGCTCGATATTTGTGAAAAATAGGCGCTATTTTTCTCAAAGGTGTATTTCAGGTGCGCGATTTGGTGAAAATTAAAAAATCGCATCGAGCAACCCCTAAACAATCACCGCTTTCTCTACAATTTTCAGCAACATCTTTTTTCTTGATGCTTTCGAACATTGCTCCTAATTTTCGAGCGAAGTGAAAACACACTAAAAGTTAAGTGATTACACCGTGCGACAAAAACCAATAAATTTTAAATCACACGAAAAAATCAATATATTCAGTATTCACAAAACTGGGGGGGGGGCCAAATATAGTAAAACTGCATTTTTAGTTTTTCTCTCTGACGTCAGGATTGTTTTAAAAGGACTTTGAAATTTCTAGAATATGATTGAATAAAAAAAATATTCAAAAGATTCGGTGCATTGTAGAATAACAATTATCAATTAACAGGAAAAACTCTGTAGAATAGAAAAAAACACTTAATTTTGGGGTGCACCAGGACGAAAATGTCCTTTTAAAATTTTTATCCTTGAATATCCTTGGAAATTTCTAATGTTTATTTTTGGAAAAAATATATGTCAAGGACTTATATGTTAACTACCACATCCTCGAATTTCGTCATTCTAACTTTATTAGTTTTAGATTAAAAAAAATTGTACACTTCTCTATAAGATATTGATAGTTACAATATACATATGTAAATGAAGATACTGGAATCATTACACTGTACAGCACTCGGCTGGGTATTGGACCAAACCATTTTTTTTAAGAAATTGAGCCATAGGTAAAAAAGTAATTTTTCCGTTTTTCGAAGTCGGCCTCCGAAATCGAGATATGGGCCTTCGAAGTTCGAAATAGGATCTTTGGTAAAAAATTATTTTTTATAATTGTATGTAAAAACCTAAAAACTAGAAATATGCACGTAGTCCACCTTTTGCTCTTATTTAAATGGTATATAACTTGTTTTGTGCAAACTTATATTACAGGTGCTATAAGGGGACAAATGTCGTGTCTTCGAAAAATTAAAAACCTTATATTTCAACTAATTTTGAACTGATTTGATTTTGATTGAAATAAGTATCGTTGTAGACCTGACTAAATCCCCTTTCTTCTGATATGCATATTTGTATACTTCGTATGTAAAAATTTTACAAAAAACCTTTAAAAGGAAAAAATATCTTTTTTTTATAAAAAAAAAAAAATATTTTAACCAAAAAAAAAATAATAACCGAGTTTTAAAAAATTTACATCGTAAACGAAATCAAACCTTCTTTCTTCTGATATGCGTATTTGTATACTTCGTATATAAAAATTTGAGAAAAAAACATAAAGGAAAAAATACCTTTTTTTATAAAGAAAACAATTTAATTAAGAAATTACCAACCGTTTTTGAGAATTTGGTATCGTTGTAAAGGTGATTAAACCCCCTTTCTTCCGGTATGAATATTTGTATACTTCGTATATAAAAATTTGAGAAAAACACTTGAGACCAAAAATACCTTTTTTATAAAAAAAAATATTTTAAACAAAAAACTTACAAACCGATTTTAAAAAAATTGTTATCTTTGTAAAGGCTACCAGAAAACTTATAATTTCTTAAGCCCAAAAACTTCTTTTTATATACATACACAAAAAAAAAATTAATTAAAAACTTTTTTTCCTCTATGTAAACTCCTGCCCCCGAGGTGAAAGTATTAAAGTATTTAAACCGTAGGTACATCATACGGTCAGTTTGTTCTTTTAGAGCGCATACATGGTTCCATAATAATGACTTCAGTATCTTCATTTATGTATATTGTAACTATCAATATCTTATAAAGAGAAGTGTACATTTTTTTTTATCTAAAACTAATAAAATTAGAAGGACGAAATTCGAAGATGTAGTAGTTAACATATTACTCCTTGACATATATTTTTTTTCAAAAATAAATATTGGAAATTTCCAATGATATTTAAGGATAAAGTTTTGTAAGAACATTTTCAATACTTATTCGTCCTGGTGCACCCAAAAATTAACTTCTTTTCTATTCTACAGAATTTTTCCTTTTAATTGATACCCATATTGTTATTCTACAATGCACCAAATCTTTTGAATATTTTTTTTATTCAATCATATTCTAGAAATTTCAAAGTCCTTTTAAAAAAACCCCTAACGTCAGAGAGAAAAACTAAAGACGTAGTTTTACTATGTTTGGCGGCCCCCAGTTTTGTGAATATATTGATTTTTTCGTGTGTAAAATTGACTGTCGCACGGTGTTATCGAAGTGACGACTTTCACGCATAATTAGGGGTGTGGGATTTTTCGATTAGGTTATTTATCAGCTGATTGGTTAATCGATAATATTTTTATGACAATAACCTTTATCAATTTATAATTTATTGTGTTCTTGTGCAAATTTAGTGCTGGAATATCTTTAAAATCACAATGTTCAAACGCTGAGGAAAGAAAATCTAAAATTACAGTTCGCTGATGAAATTAACACTAAAATATAATTAATCGATTATCGATGCACAGCAACAACGGGATCAGCAGATACACTTAAATGTTTCCTTTTTGCTGTAAAATTGAAGATGTATGAAAACTAAAATAAAATTGTTATTTTCGGCAAATATTTACTAAATAATTATGAAACTTTACCCACCTATTCATTTCTGTGCGCTTTACATCGGTACAGGTGAAAATTAAAATCGAAATGACTTCTTCCAAATAACCGATGCCAGATTTTTAGTAGCTTTTTGCGAAAAGTTACTTTGCCATACTTATCACTTAAAAAGGATTTTAGCAAAAGTTTGTTGATTTTAGTCATTTATTTCAAAGCAGTTTTAATTTATTTTCAGGATAAATCTAATATGAGGAAAGTGAAGTAAAACGAAGTAAAATGAATTGACGAAGTGAAGGCTTCCAAAGTGCAGTGAAAAACTTCAATTGAACTGACAGCGGCAGCACTGCTTTCGAAGATTTTGATACATCGCACATAAATTTCAGAAAATCTTTTTTTTTTTGAATCAGTCCAATGTACATATGTATGAGGTATATACGCTGCATTTGTTCAACTAAATGTTGCTACACGTTCAGCTTGATAATTTCTTATTAAACTATAAATTTACATTTAAAATAACACGCGAGACAAAACTGACCAAATTATATGGCATTTATCGTTTCACTGTCAAAAATTTAATATACTTTATACGTTTTTTTGTTTCAACCATTTATTTTAAGAACTACATCATAGCTAATTGATATTTAAAAATAAAAATAAAACTTAGGAAAACAAATTGGCCAAAGTGCTTTTGAGCAACTGTGAACAATTTCAATGGCCTTTGTACAAACAGAGGCGTACAGCTAAATAAGATCAGCAAGCAAAAAAATTTCATTATGGTGATTTCGTTTCTACCAAAAAATTTCGTCTTTTAATTGCCCGTTTTTCTTTTTGTGTTCGATTCCAAATTAAAGGCAAAGGGTAAGAAAATCTTGAGTTCATTTCTTAAGATAGTTGCCCTGAAAATCAGGTGGTTGTTAAAAACGGTAATATTATAAAATACGTGAGCTAGACAACGAGAAGAAGGCAAAAACATGCCCTTTGACCGGGTTGAGTCTAACATCGAACACATTTCGCACCGGGAAAGGGCAACATTTTTTTGGAAGAAACGAAATCACCATTAGATTTTAGAAAAATTTTCAACAACTGCTAATATTTTTAAGTAAAAATACTTCACTAATAATAATAATAATAATAGACTAGCGCCTGCACATATGTTAGTGTTTGGCCGAGCTTCTCCTCCGATTTGTGGCGTGCACCTTGATGTTTTCCCTCCCGGATCTACAGTTTTACGCCGACTCCGAACGGCGCTTCTATTTATATGCGAAGCTGTTTTTCGTGGCAGAAATACACTCGGAGGTTTGCCATTGCCTGCTGAGGGCGACTGCTATTAAGAAAAAACCACTACACCCCAGCGGCTGCCTAAGCCAAAGAAAAATTAATAGTTTCAATGTTTTTGTACAACCCATAGGATCAAATGAAAATTTATTTTCTACAAAATGAGAGAAAATTCTTCCATGACCGTCACAGCCCAGCCCCTCTTCGTTATTATGAATTTCATTTTCTCTAGTCTTTCAATAAATACTTAAGTGTAACTAAAACGCCAGTGTTGATTCTATTATGTTGCCCGCTGCTGTATATATAAATAACTTTTTGCTGTATGCACTTACAGATTCTTCTTTAATGTCTTTCGCGCTGAGCACAAAGTACACGGCTGCACATCATCCTACGGATGTGTGATCAGTGACCAACGCTCATCATCATCATCGCAACGACGTCATAGCAGATTGCTCATACGCCATGTGGGACATGAGGAAAGTGATGATGAAAGAGCTTGCCAATTATTTATATTCAATGTTGAGCATTTTCTGCCATATAACGATTTTGACGTAGTAGTCCCTTTTAAATAAAACACAGTTCGCATAGAATATATTAAGGTTTTATTGTCTTAAACTTCGCCGCTCTCGGCTTACCACAACCGTCTCGTTAACTACGGTTAACTCGCTACCACTTCACTCGCTCGAACACCCTCCGGCCTTGAGACTCGATGCTGCTCGAGGCTCAATAGGTTCCACTGGTAAAACACATAGTTTTTGTACTGGGCGATTAATAGAACTGCTACCAGTCCAAAGAGTAACATTACTGACTTGCCCGTCGCTGCCAGGCTGTAATGCCGTCACTCGCGCCATTTTCCACAAAGTCGGTGGTGTAGCTTCGTTTTTTACGACTACTAAGTCGCCCACTTTTAGGTTTCGTCTTACTTCCCGCCATTTGGGACGCTGTTGGAGTTCATGTAGATA
>NW_023458555.1:34641357-34669006 GCF_013731165.1 Rhagoletis pomonella | reverse complement strand
TATCTACATGAACTCCAACAGCGTCCCAAATGGCGGGAAGTAAGACGCAACCTAAAAGTGGGCGACTTAGTAGTCGTAAAAAACGAAGCTACACCACCGACTTTGTGGAAAATGGCGCGAGTGACGGCATTACATCCTGGCAGCGACGGGCAAGTCAGTAATGTTACTCTTTGGACTGGTAGCAGTTCTATTAATCGCCCAATACAAAAACTATGTGTTTTACCAGTGGAACCTATTGAGCCTCGAGCAGCATCGAGTCTCCAGGCCGGAGGGTGTTGTGAAGCGAGTGAAGTGGTAGCGAGTTAACCGTAGTTAACGAGACGGTTGTGGTAAGCCGAGAGCGGCGAAGTTTAAGACAATAAAACCTTAATATATTCTATGCGAACTGTGTTTTATTTGAAAGGGACCACTACGTCAAAATCGTTATATGGAAGAAAATGCTCAACATTGAATATAAATAATGTCTTCTAATTTATTGGCAAGCTCTTTCATCACCACTTTCCTCATGTTCCACATGGCGTATGAACAATCTGCTATGACGTCGTTGCGATGATGATGATGATGAGCATTGGTCACTGATCACACATCCGTAGGATGATGTGCAGCCGTGTACTTTGTGCTCAGCGCGAAAGACATTAAAGAAGAATCTGTAAGTGCATGCAGCAAAAAGTTATTTATATATACAGCAGCGGGCAACATAATAGAATCAACACCGGCGTTTTAATTACACTTAAGTATTTATTGGAAGACTAGAGAAAATGAAATTCATAATAACGAAGAGGGGCTGGGCTGTGACGGTCATGGAAGATTTTTCTCTCATTTTGTAGAAAATAAATTTTCATTTGATCCTATGGGTTGTACAAAAACATTGAAACGATTAATTTTTCTTTGGCTTAGGCAGCCGCTGGGGTGTAGGGGGGTTTTTTCTTAACAGCAGTCGCCCTCAGCAGGCAATGGCAAACCTCCGAGTGTATTTCTGCCACGAAAAACAGCTTCGCATAAAAATAGAAGCGCCGTTCGGAGTCGGCGTAAAACTGTAGATCCGGGAGGGACAACATCAAGGTGCACGCCACAAATCGGAGGAGAAGCTCGGCCAAACACTAACATATGTGCAGGCGCCAGTCGATTATTATTATTATTATTAGTGAAGTATTTTTACTTAAAAATATTAGCAGTTGTTGAAAATTTTTCTAAAATCTAATGGTGATTTCGTTTCTTCCAAAAAAATGTTGCCCTTTCCCGGTGCGAAATGTGTTCGATGTTACACTCAACCCGGTCAAAGGGCATGTTTTTGCCTTCTTCTCGTTGTCTAGCTTACGTATTTTATAATATTGCCGTTTTAAACAACCACCTGGCTTTCAGGGCAACTATCTTAAGAAACGAGACCAAAATTTTCTCAGCCTTTGCCTTTAATTTGGAATCGAACACGAAAAGTGAAAGGGGCAATTAAAAGGCGACATTTTTTGATAGAACCGAAATCACCATAATGAAATTTTTTGCTTGCTGATCTTATTTAGCTGTACGCCTCTGTGTGTACAAAGGCCATTAAAATTGTTCACAGTTGCTCAAAAGCACTAAGTTTTATTTTTATTTTTAAATATCAATTAGCTATGATGCAGTTCTTAAAATAAATCGTTGAAACAAAAAAAAAAACGTATAAAGTATATTATAGTTTTGACAGTGAAACAATAAATGCCATATAATTTGGTCAGTTTTGTCTCGCGTGTTATTTTAATTGAAAATTTATAGTTTAATAAGAAATTATCAAGCTGAACGTTTAGCAACATTTAGTTGTACAAATTCAGCCTATATTGGACTGATTCAAAAGAAAAAAAAAGAAGAAAAACTTCTGAAATTTATGTGCGATGCATCAAAATCTTCGAAAGCAGTGCAGCCGCTGTCAGTTCAATTGAAGTTTTTCACTGCACTTTGGAAGCCTTCACTTCGTCAATTCATTTTACTTCGTTTTAATTCACTTTCCACATATTAGATTTATCCCCAAAATAAATTAAAATTGCATTGAAATAAATGATTTATTTATTTAATTAAAATCAACAAACTTTTGCTACTAAAATCCTTTTTAAGTGATAAGTATGGCAAAGTAACTTTTCGCAAAAAGCTACTAAAAATCTGGCATCGGTTATTTGGAAGAAGTCATTTCAATTTTAATTTTCACCTGTACCGATGTAAAGCGCACAGAAATGAATAGATAGGTGGGTGTAAAGTTTCATAATCATTTAGTAAATATTTGACGAAAATAACAATTTTATTTTAGTTTTCATACATCTTCAATTTTACAGCAAAAAGGAAACATTTAAGTGAATCTGGTGATCCCGTTGTTGCTGTGCATCGATAACACTGGTCTACAAATTTCAACTTTTTTTCTGCGAATAAGACGGGACCTGGTGTTTCTGAACGGATTTTTCGTGCTGAACACGAATCCGGGGTCAAAAATGTCCCTGCACCCCTAGACACAAATACACCCCCTGCTCCAAGGGCACATGCGATCAACTTGGCATAAGGCTCATTCGAAAGGGCACAATTTTACCTTTAATTTCTGACATATGCAAAGTTTGTAGCACGTTAGGGTTCGGCTCTACAATTTTTCGAAAATGTCCAAAAACGCTGTTTTTAGGGGTTTCAACCCCTTTTTTCTCGAAAACGTGACGTGATGGGAAGTTTTGGACCCCAGATTCGTGTTCAGCACGAAAAATCCGTTCGGAAACACCAGGTCCCGTCTTATTCGCAAAACCCTTGTAGACCAGTGTAATCGATTAATTATATTTTAGTGTTAATTTCATCAGCGAACTGTAATTTTAGATTTTCTTTCCTCAGCGTTTGAACATTGTGATTTTAAAGTTATTCCAGCACTAAATTTGCACAAAAGAACACAATAAATTATAAATTGATAAAGGTTAAAGATTACTTTTATTGTCATAAAAATATTATCGATTAACCAATCAGCTGATAAATAACCTAAACGAAAAATCCCACACCACTAATCATGCGTGAAAGTCATCACTTGGATAAGTCAATTTTACACAAGCAAAAATCAATATATTCACAAAACTGGGTGCCGCTAAACATAGTAAAACTACGTCTTTAGTTTTTCTCTCTGACGTCAGGTTTTTTTTTTGTTTTTAAAGGACTTTGAAATTTCTAGAATATGATTGAATAAAAAAAATATTCAAAAGATTTGGTGCATTGTAGAATAACACAATATGGGTATCAATTAAAAGGAAAAATTCTGTAGAATAGAAAAAAAGTTAATTTTTGGGTGCACCAGGATAAGGATAAGTATTGAAAATGTCCTTATAAAACTTTATCCTTAAATATCATTGGAAATTTCCAATATTTATTTTTGAAAAAAATATATGTCAAGGAGTAATATGTTAACTACCACATCTTCGAATTTCGTCCTTCTAATTTTATTAGTTTTAGATAAAAAAAAAATGTACACTTCTCTTTATAAGATATTGATAGTTACAATATACATAAATAAAGATGCTGAAATTATTATTATGGAACCACGCATGCGATCTAAAAGAACAAACTGACCGACCGTATGATGTACCTACGGTTTAAATACTTTAATTGTTTTTGTATACAAGGGCGTAGCCAACCTTTCACGTCGGGGGCAAAAGTTTACATAGAGGAAAAAAAGTTTTTAATTAATTTTTTTTTCGTGTATGTATATAAAAATAAGTTTTTGGGCTTAAGAAATTAAAGTTTTCTGGTAGCCTTTACAAAGATAACAATTTTTTTAAAATCGGTTTGTAAGTTTTTTGTTTAAAATATTTTTTTAAAAAAAAAGGTATTTTTGGTCTCAAGTGTTTTTCTCAAATTTTTATATACGAAGTATACAAATATTCATACCGGAAGAAAGGGGGTTTAATCACCTTTACAACGATACCAAATTCTCAAAAACCGTTGGTAATTTCTTAATTAAATTGTTTTCTTTATAAAAAAAGGTATTTTTTCCTTTAATGTTTTTTTCTCAAATTTTTATATACGAGGTATACAAATACGCATATCAGAAGAAAGAAGGTTTGATTTCGTTTACGATGTAAATTTTTTAAAACTCGGTTATTATTGTTTTTGTTTAAAATAATTTTTTTTTTTATAAAAAAAAAGAGATTTTTTCCTTATAAATGTTTTTTGTAAAATTTTTACATACGAAGTATACAAAATATGCATATCAGAAGAAAGGGGATTTAGTCAGGTCTACAACGATACTTATTTCAATCAAAATCAAATCAGTTCAAAATTAGTTGAAATATAAGGTTTTTAATTTTTCGAAGACACGACATTTGTTGACCCCTTATAGCACCTGTAATATAAGTTTGCACAAAAAAGGTTATATACCATTTAAATAAGAGTAAAAGGTGGACTACTTGCATATTTCTAGTTTTTAGGTTTTTACATACAATTATAAAAATTAAAAAATATAAAAAATCCTATTTCGAACTTCGAAGGCCCATACATATCTCGATTTCGGAGGCCGACTTCGAAAAAGGGAAAAATTACTTTTTTACCTATGGCTCAATTTCTTAAAAAAAAATTGGTTTGGTCCAATACCCAGCCGAGTGCTGTACAGTGTAATGATTCCAGTATCTTCATTTACATATGGGTGTTTCCATGAAAATGTCAACCAGGACTGAAAAAATAAAAACAACTTAAAAGGGGTTTTAAGACGAATTAATAAGCGAAAAATACTCGAATTTTTATATTATAGAAGTATTTCAGCTTATTGGAATTTTAAAACTCAAAAATGGAAGAGTAAAACTGAATGTCTCTTCGACTCAATTTTTTTCGAATGAAATGAACTATTTTCTCTTTCCTATTAACTAAATTAAGAGATTTGAAACATTACTTCAAAAGCAGAAATTCGTCAAAGGAAGGTTATGCTCTAATAGAAAAAAAATAAATAAAAAATTTGGTTACTCGAAAGGTCTTAAGTGAGAAGATTTTTGCTACGATTGATGCCTGCCATTCGCTATATCGAGGTTTCACTTTATTTACTTGATGTTACAATACATTTAAACACATAACAAAATGAGTATAGACAAATTACAAATAATAGATATTCTCGATAAAATGCTGCAATGATCTTCGAGTGTGTACATTGTACATTATATTGCTATATACAGTGCCGGCCCTGTGAATAGCGCCCTCTTTTTATCCTGTGTATAAATAGTTTTCCTTTTCCTTATTTAATATTCATTAATTTTTTATAAAATTATAGAATATTCTATAATATTATTTTAATAAAATTTTATAGGTTACAAAACTGCATACCAATCAAAATTTAAAATTTTAATGTAATTTTTTTGAATTATAAATTTTTTAAATAAAGTTCGAAAATCGGATTTGTATGGTTTTTGTTATAGGATATGATATATTTTTATAAAAATTAATGAACGCTACAACGGCACTATGGATTTCACTGATAGATCTTAACATGGATTAATATATATGATAATTTTTCCAAGAGAGTTGCCACCTTTTTATCTCCCTTTTCTTAGCTCGGGATGTAACTATGTAATATTGATGCGCCTAAAAGATGCAGCGATTTCTATTCTCAAGTTACATACCTGATGACGGTACGAATGGAAATTATAATAGCGAGGTTTTAGTTTTTTAAACTATAATTTTATTTAAAAGTTAAAATCAATCAACTAATAAGTTATACGAAAAATAACAACAATGTGGGTGTCAAACGAAAGTGACTCTAAAGTGATTTATTTAGAAAATATTTTTGTGAAGGTTGCCACCTGTTCACATTTTAATACCGATAATTAATATATCAGTTAAAGAAAAAAAATCACAGCAATGTGGGTGTTAAACGGTATCGGTTCAAGGACGAATTTCTACGAAAGTGTTCTATCAGAAGGTTGCCACCTGTTCAGAAACGGTCTAATTAATTAACCAGTTAAACGACATATTTTAATATGGGTATCAAATCAGAGAGGTTTAAGAAAGTTTTATTTCAAATATATTTTAAAGGGGGGTGGCCTGCCACCTGGTTACATTTTCTAAATCAAATTAATTAACATATGGGTAATATATGAGAGGCTTTACAAAAGCTGTATTTTAGGATTACTAAAGGATTTTTGTCAAGATTTTTCGAATTAAACTTTTTGGGATTTTTCTTGAAAACTTTGATACTTTAATGACACTTTCGCGGAGACTTTTCGTGATACTTCGTTTTTATATTGTGGTATTTTTGGTGATTTCCTGCATGTTTTTCGAAGTTTTGCGATGTGTTTTTGGCGAGGGATGCCACCAGCTTTGGAATTTAACATCAATTTAATTGACAAATTCTAAGGTTTGTGAGTGAGTCTGTGAGTATATATATTTCTTGCTCTTTCTTTGGAGAAAAGTTAGCAGAGCATACCAACTGTATTGCTTAAAAAGTTAAGTTCGGACCTAAAGCTGGCAATTAAGTTCAAATTTGATACGTTGCCCATGTTCTGCCACCTCGAGACATTCATTTTTTATTTTCGGTGATATAGTTTATATCCTTTTTTGTTGGATTTGAAATCATAATAACTGAGGATCAAAAGGGGCGCTATTCAAGTGGCCGACACTGTACATATGTGGCTGAATACACATCTATTATTTACTAGATATGTATGTAAGAAAGCGCCAAATTCAATGCACTAATATTGAGCTTCACAAGTTTTGAAACTTTGCCAAGGCAAAAGTCCGCCAAAAAGCAAACAAAAATACAGAAGAAAAAAAAGGACAAAAAACAAACAGTTAAAAAATCTTCAAGATTTAATCATACAAAACTTTTTACACTACGTACATATGTATGTACAAATTCTATGCAACTAATTCTTATAAATGCAGACATTATTTGGGCGCTTGGAAGTCTACATTGGCCAAGTATAAAGAAAAATATATTAGAAAAAAGTTGTTTAGATCACAGAGTTGCAAAGCAAGAGATAAGTAGTGAAGACATGAGATTTTTTGTCAAAAAAAAAATCTTTCAAATAAATCTCATACACACACACACACATAAGTGAGTAAGCGAACAGTGAACTTGACCGCTATAAATGCGCATTACACACCCATTTTCGCTGAAAATTTTATTTTTTAAGGGAAAATATATTTTTCACAAAGAAATGTCATATTAAAAAATATATTTTTTTTACATGGAATAATAAACAAATATGTACATAAACGCAAGGAAACGTGCCAAAAAAGTAGAAAGCTTTCCATGGAAGAATAGACTTCATATTTTGTGTTTTGAGGCATTATTTTCGAACATCAAAAAATCTGTATTTTTACATATACATTTCTTGAATGGATTTCTTTAAGCATTTAATGGTATTATCTTAAATGCACACAATAACAAAAAAAAAATTAAAATAAATAAAATACTAAGGCACTTTTACCAATTTCTTGAGGAGGAAAGAGAAGATATGCGGAAGCAGTTAAGCCGTCGGGCTAAAGTGCGAGTGCTTATTTATATCGAGTGAGTGTCTTCTAAGTTTTTTCTTAATTCCCTCGTATTTTGGAATCCGTGCTGCAAACATAGCCGAAATCAAAAAACATTAGAGGTCGCTCAAAGCGCTCAAAGTTTTCCACATATTTTATATGGAGTAAAAAACTACTTTTCGTAGAAATAGTATAGAAACCATCAAAATCTATAATTTTCAATCGGCAAACTTTGTTTCACTTCAGGACCCTTCAAGGAATAATACAAAATTGTTTATTTAACCATTTTTTTAATACTAACTATTTTTTATGGATCCCTAAATCCCCAAAAAATGCAATGGGGCACGCATAAAAAATTGTTAACATTAAAAAAAGGGTTAAATAAAGCAATAAAACAAAAAACAAAACAACTATTCGAATTGTTCTCAACGAGTCCATACACAGCGTTTGTTGATAATTTCAAAACAATATTCCACATTAATTAGTGGATGCGAATAGATTTGCTAAATATGTATTTAGATTTTCTTGTACCTACAGAAAAATTTATTAATCGTTTCATTAAACACAATACCCGGAATATTCAGAAATCGTGTGAAAATTTAATTTTTTATTCAAACGTAGGTATGCATGCCAGGTATTTGCTCATACTCGACTAACTTGACACAATGGCGAGTGTCTGTTGTCTGTATGTATACACGTATGTATGTATGTACATCTCTATTTAAACAAAATATGTGTATGTATGTATATAGTTGTATTTTCTTAACCGCAAGAGTCAGGTGTATTAACTGATTTTGTGCAATTATTTCGAACACATACATCTTTACATAGCTTAACTGGAAAAACCGCAATGAGAACGTGCTTGTAGCAAAATATTAAGATTTACTGGGGTTTCCTCTAAAAAAAAAACTGCATAGTAATTTTTTTATTTATTTTATTTTTTTATATTTTATAACACATGCATTTTTTCATGAACTAAGTATGCGCTCATATATTTGATTAAATTTTACATAACGTAAACAGTGCATTATACTGTCTAGAATCTAGGCTCTTGCATAGTGAAAATAAATCTGTGGCATTTTGATAAAACAACTAAAGTATCTTTAGACAGTGGCGGATCGTGAGTTCGAAATAAGAATCAAAAATTTTGTACGCCCAAGTATGATAGATCGGAAGTCGGAGAAGCTATGTGTTACGCGAAATCTGAATATGATTTTTGGCGAAAATGTTATATGTTTCTGAAGTACAATTTTCAAATCTGAAGTACATTTTTTGGTTTCTGAAATACAATTTACAAATCTGACGTACATTTTTTGGTTTTTGAAGTACAATTGACTGAAGTCTAATTAACGGTTTCTGTAGTGCAATTGACTATTTTGAAGTACATTTGACGGCTTCTGAAGTACCTAACGCTCATACTGAGCTGCACAGAAAGTTTTCCCGGTGGCAAGGTCCTGGTTTCCTCCTACTGCCAAGAGCCATGTGGCCGAAACCGCTGGGAAGGGGTGTCGGAAAAGGTTGAAACAGAGGCGAAGAAGGAATGCCGCCGTGAAAGAATCCATACTGAACCGCCAGGTTATCAATTCGTCACCAGGGTCAGCATTATATCTATTAAACAAATGTCATTATTGGAGCGTTATTCATCAATCAATCGATTAATAAGAGTAACGGCCTGGGCAACCCAGCGATATTACCAGGCAAGAGGAGATTGGCCTGGTTGGGACACAGCAGCTAATCGCGACATTGTGGCAAACCTTGTCGATTACGCAAGATCCATACAAGTACGTCCCGGATCGTCGAAGGTGTAATGTAGTCATAAGGAGTATATCTACGGTGACCACCCTTTTTTTTTTTTTAAAGGACAGTCCTTTATTTTACCCCCTGTCATTTATTTCTTAAACTATCCTTTAAATCGGCTCTGCATTTTTCAAAGGTAATTTTTAAACGCAAAATATGAAAAATAAAAATGTCCCTTATAAAATATAATGAAAACCCTCACCAGTTTGTTTCGCACCCCACTTAAGGGTTTCTATTTAATCGGTTATTTTTGTACAATCTACAAAGCACAGGGAAAGTTGTGCCCAGGATCGTCTTGTACGCTGAGTTTCCAGTTCGACTGAAAGAGAACAGTAAACTCCCTGCTGCACTGTGGTTCAAAACTGGCATTTAGTGTTCGTAATTCACTGGAGCCTTCATTTTTCACTTCATTTGATTAATTTTAATTTTTTTTATGAAAGCTTACAATATTTGAAATGGACTAGTTGAGCCTGATTTCTGAATTTTTATTTGATTATATTAAATTTTTTTTGTTCAAAATGCAGAAAAAGTAGCAGTTTTGAAAAAAAAAATGAAATGTTATAAAAAATGTTCACCAAAATATTTTTTTTTCGCTTTTTAGTAAAAAGTGGTTGAAAAATTAAGGCTCCGGTGGATTATGAACATTAAATTCCAATTTTGAACCACTGTGTGCTGGCTTCGTCTCTCAGTATGAATTATGATAAACGCATTTTGGTAGCAAGGGATTGCGAAGTCCTTGAAAAGGATTTGGCTTCATTTTTCGCTACAGCAGGGGAACTTGTACAATTAAATAATATAATTAACTGATAAATATTTGATTTAAATTACGATATGGTACTTTTATTATACAAGTTGTATGTATGTAAGTATTCCCAAATCGTTTTGAAAAAAATGTCCTTTATTTTACATTGGTTAATATGGTCACCGTAAGTATATCGCGATATTCGTGTGTATGATATCGAAAGCGGTACACTTGGAATTTGTACGGGATTTGTCCATCAAGGCCTTTATTATGGCCTTTATTTGCTTTACTTCGCGCTATGGACATTGTCTACACCTCTGGAGCGATAACGGCACCAATTTTGTAGGGGAAGAGCGAGAGCTAAATCGGATGTTGCAGACTTGGCAGAACTCTGACCTCTTTGAACAACTGGCAGCGCGTCAAACCGAGTGGCATTTCATCACACCTTCTGCACCGCACTAAAGTGGTCTTTGGGAGGCAGCCGTAAAGGCTGCTAAGCACCATCTAAGCCGAGTGATGGGAGCTCGCCTATTAACCATCGAAGCTGTGCAGACATTGTTGGCAGAATTTGGGGCTGTCTTCAACTCTCGTCCATTAAGTGCCCAAAGTGCGGATCCTCGAGACTTGAATCCTCTAACACCCGGTCAATTATTAATTGGAGAATCCTTGGTACCAGCTCTAGGCGAGCAAGTACCAGTAGTAGAATGGTCGGAGAATCGCCTCGACTATTGGGAGTCTCGGCAGCTAATCACGCAAAGATTTTGGAAATTGTGGAGCAATAGCTATCTACATGAACTCCAACAGCGTCCCAAATGGCGGGAAGTAAGACGAAACCTAAAAGTGGGCGACTTAGTAGTCGTAAAAAACGAAGCTACACCACCGACTTTGTGGAAAATGGCGCGAGTGACGGCATTGCATCCTGGCAGCGATGGGCTTGTTCGTAATGTTACTCTATGGACTGGTAGTAGTTCTATTTGAAGGGTGTTTTATTTGAAAGGGACCACTAGGTCAAAATCGTTATATGGAAGAAAATGCTCAACATTGAATATAAATAATGTCTTCTAATTTATTGGCAAGCTTTTTCATCACCAGTGTAGCCGCGAGTCATTTTTAGTGGTAGCCAAATTCCTTTAAAATAAAGGGCTAAAAAAGAGCTAAAAAAAGACTTTGTTGCTAAAAATGGTAGCTACAATTTTTTACTTACATATATGTACATACATATATACATAGGTATACACGCAAACATTTTCAATAAGTAATGGTATAGAAAAACAATGAACTCTGGAAAAAGCTAATATTTTATCCAACGAAAAACCTTTTTCTATAAATGGGAAAATATACGACACCAGCTTGCTGGCTCCATCAAGTGATTGTACCATCAGGCTCGAAGCATATAACTTACCAGCATGCTGGTGCAATATTTATTTCTTTACAAATGGAGTCGAGGAAAGATTGAAACGATTAGAGCCGAAATTTCATAATTTTTTTTACCAGTTCGTTAAACATTGTTTTTTTTTTTTTAATTCACAACTGCAATATCGTGAACTTAATCTTCCACAAACTCATATAGTACAAGAAATTTCCGCCAAAATACCTTTTACTTAGGAAATTGAGTTACTTTCACCACTCACGACACCAGCAGGCTGGTACAATCATAAAATTTTCAAACAGTTTTTGAAGTCGCTCTATAAGCTGGTACAATCGCACCACAAGAACATACACGGTCAATCGAATTGATGGGCCATTTATCAAATTAAGTATATTAAGGGCCGTAAACTTATCTATTTTAAACTATAGTTAAATCGTTAATAGATAAGTTAACAGCCCTAATACTTTTACAGTATGTATATATGTATAAAAACGTAAGGAACATACAATACATATATGTATTAATATCAGTCTTTCTTGGTTTAAAAATTCATCGTTACATATATGAAAAAAATGAGATCAAATTAAGCATATACAATTTTTTCATGCCAAGTATGAATAAATTCTCAAAAGGGCTAAAAAAAGGGCTAGGGGCAATTTTAAATTTATGTGGCCAAAAAAAGTATGTGGTAGCTAAATCTAGCCACCAAAGGGCTAAAACGGCAACACTGTTCATCACCACTATCCTCATGTTCCACATGGCGTATGAGCAATCTCCTATGACGTCGTTGCGGTGATGATGATGATGAGCATTGGTCACTGATCACACATCCGTAGGATGATGTGCAGCCGTGTACTTTGTGCTCAGCGCGAAAGACATTAAAGAAGAATCTGTAAGTGCATACAGCAAAAAGTTATTTATATATACAGCAGCGGGCAACATAATAGAATCAACACCGGCGTTTTAATTATACTTGGGTATTTATTGAAAGAGCTGAGACGGTCATGGAAGATTTTTCTCTAATTTTGAAGAAAATAAATAAACGTTGAAACGATTAGTTTTTCTTTGGCTTAGGCAGCCGCTGGGGTGTAGTGGTACGCAGTGCGCCAAAATATAGGAAACAGTTTTTTCTTAACAGCAGTCGCCCTCGGCAGGCAATGGCAAACCTCGGAGTGTGTTTCTGCCACGAAAAATAGCTTCGGAGTCGGCGTAAAACTGTAGGTCCCTCCCCTTTGTGTGACAACATCAGGGCGAACGCCACAAATCGGAGAAGAAGCTTGGCCAAACACTAACATACATATGTATGTGTATTAGTGAAGTATTTTTACTTAAAAATATTAGCAGTTGTTGAAAATTTTTCTAAAATCTAATGGTGATTTCATTTCTTCCAAAAAAATATTGCCCTTCTTCGGTACAAAATGTGTTCGATGTTACACTCAAGCCGGTCAAAGGGCATGGTTTTGCCTTCTTCTCGTTGTCTAGCTTACGTATTTTATATTATTGCCGTTTTAAACAACCATCTGATTTTCAGGGCAACTATCTCCCCTGACAAAGCTTTACTTACAAGAGTGTGACATTTTAAGAAACGAACACTAGATTTTTTCACCCTTTGCTAAAAGGCCAAAATTTTTTGGTAGAAACGAAAAATCCCCATAATGAAATTTTTTGCTTGCTGATCTTATTTAGCTGTACGCCTCTGTTTGTACAAAGGCCATTGAAATTGTTCACAGTTGCTCAAAAGCACTTTGGCCAATTTGTTTTCCTAAGTATTATTTTTATTTTTAAATATCAATTAGCTATGATGTAGTTCTTAAAATAAATCGTTGAAACAAAAAAAAAATGTATAAAGTATATTAAATTTTAGACAGTGAAACGATAAATGCCATATAATTTGGTCAGTTTTGTCTCGCGTGTTATTTTAATTGAAAATTTATAGTTTAATAAGAAATTATCAAGCTGAACGTTTAGCAACATTTAGTTGTACAAATGCAGCCTATATACCTGTATAAATATGTAATTGGACTGATTCAAAAGAAGAAAAAAAAAGAATAATTTCTGAAATTTATGTGCGATGCATCAAAATCTTCGAAAGCAGTGCAGCCGCTGTCATTTCAATTAAAATTTGTCACTGCACTTTGGAAGCCTTCACTTCGTCAATTCATTTTACTTCGTTTTACTTCACTTTCCACATATTAGATTTATCCTCAAAATAAATTAAAACTGCTTTGAAATAAATGACTAAAATCAACAAACTTTTGCTAAAATCCTTTTTAAGTGATAAGTATGGCAAAGTAACTTTTCGCAAAAAGCTACTAAAAATCTGGCATCGGTTATTTGGAAGAAGTCATTTCGATTTTAATTTTCACCTGTATGTACAGATGTAAAGCGCACAGAAATGAATACATAGGTGGGGATCAAGTTTCATAATTATTTATTTAAATATTTGACGAAAATAACAATTTTATTTTAGTTTTCATACATCTTTAATTATATATAGTTATAAAGAGAAGTCCTTTTTTTTTGTAACAGGTAATCTTGCGAACGGTTGGTCCGCTTTTCATGAAATTTTGTATGTAAATAGCTTTCAGCAACCACCACGTTTTAGGCCAAAAAATATTTACTTTTTTCCGGTAGGTGGACCAGGGACCTATCTATTCGAAAAAAATCGTATTTATGGTCCTATCTGCTTAAAATTTTCTATGTAGGTAGCTTTTTGCTCAGATTAGCATATAGGATCCTTTTTTCCGCGAAGTGGACCAGGGACCGATCTATATACATGATACGATTTGATTAAAATTTTTTACGTACGCTTTTTCTCTGGATAAGCTTATAGGATCCCGTTTTCCAATTTTCATGCAATTTCGAATATAAATAGCTTTCAGAAACCACCAAATCAAGGGGCGAATTCATCACTAGGCAAGTAATACATTTTTACCCAGCTCGATGAGTTGAATATGTTATATAATCGAAATAAATGCTAAAGGCTACGCCAAACTCCATAATGCCAAACGATAGCTACATATATCGAGCCCTAACCGCCAAAATAACGTAAGCGCCATTTTTTTCAAATTTTTTTTTTCGATGCAGAAATACATCTAGTTGCCCGAGGAATATTTCTGCATCAAAAATAAAATTTTGAAAAAAATGTCGCTTACGTTATTTTGGCGGTTAGGCCTCGATATATATTTTGTCATTTATGTACTAAAATTTTATACTAATCGGTCCATTACATATCAAGATATTAATCATTTGCTAACTACCGAAAATGGGTCTTGAAAAGGAAAAACCAGTTGAAGAAATGCGGATTTTTGTTCGTTTACCGATTATTTATATTTTAGGATACTTCGACGATGCACTTTCCAACTTAAGTGTATGTACCCTGCAGGGAAACTGTGAACTAGTGGCTTATTTACTTTACATAGATATGAGTTTGCGCCTTTTTCGTTCAAATACGCTTTCATTCTGCACTTCGCAGATGCTTTTTCACAGTTTGGTAATACAAAACGGTCTGGAATCTAACTAATAACAGCGAGCACCTCTGCACACTCAGCAACAGCCAAAAGTATGTAAACGTACATTTCTTACAAACGTTCAAACAAATTTAATTTCAAATTGAAAACATATTTCTTTGAAAATTTTTTAAAATCGCACACACGGAAAACTCAAAATATTGAAAAAAATCACGATACTTTTTTCGTCTGTCGATTTTCGAACTGGTTTGGAACTATAGAATTTAGGACTAGTTCGGAACTATCGAAGAAGGGACGCAGCGGGGGGCAATCGACACTTCCTAGGATATCACAATGTTAAATTCGCCAGTTTCTTGCATGCAAAAGAGATTTATCGCGCGAGCCAGTACTGGGTCTAAATGTTCCCGAAGTGCACCAGTTCAGAACTAGAGATTTTTCCCACAGGGTAAATACAGACAAGTGAAGAAATTTGTAGTGAAACGGATATGTTTTCGGTGATTTTCTGAAATTTGTCTGATTGAATTTTTCGTTCAATACGCTTTCCTTCTGCACTTCACAGATGCTTTTTCATGGTTCGAAAATAGCATTATGGAAGCGGCTGACGAAACTCGAAGCCTGCACCTTCTGAAAGCTAACAAATAATGCGATGCTCCTCTGTATGCTCAGTAGGTAGGGTTGCCAACCGTACTATAATATATAGTATTGTGCTATTTTGTGGGTCTGCGTACTATATACCGTTAGAAGAGAAGATAGTATGCAAAACTACTATATTTCTTCAATTAAAAATATAAATATATTTCAGTCATTTGTAAGTAAGAAATGTTTTAAAATGGATGACATTTTACTGAAATATCAATATTAAAATAAATATATAGGGTCCACAGATGGCAACATTTTTAAAAATACCTAGAATAATTTACCAAATTTACTTAAAATTATTACGCTTATGCTCTCTATTCCTGCAACTTCGACATACATAGAAAAAAGAGTTTTTTCTATTAAGATTTTGAATCTTTTCTTTATTTTAGCTGTAGTTTGCGATGTTTTGCAAATGTAGGAACAATTTCGGTAGCTCTAATAGGAAAGCTATTATTTTCCATTATCGCGGAAAAAATTTGTTTTTGCAAATGAGTATGGAAACACTGAACAGGCACAACTTCTAGAAACACTCATAAGTTTACTTATGTTGACTACTACAATATAAAAATTGCAAATATAGGAAAATGACAAAAAAATCTATTCCACATTTTTTTATTTTATAGTAATTTGTTTATAATCTGAACGATTTTCATCATATTATTATCATAAATAAGTAACCGCAAGTGTCGCCTTCAATTTGGTAGTTATTACGAACCGATCGAGTAACATTTACCAAAGTTATATCGAAAAAAATAAGTGGATCTCCAGTTTTTTCTAAAAAAAAATTCTCTTGAATTGTATAAATAACCTTTTAATGAAAGAACCGGATTACGGAAAAGTGTGCCAGGGAGTGACTTTTTTCCTTCAAGCTGAATGCAAAGCAACATCGTCCAATTGGAGAGTCCTCAAAAGGATTTCCCAAGATATGTTAAAGACTATTGCATTTGCCTACAGACACTTTTTCACATAATGGAATTAATTAAAATATTTATGTATGTCTAAACACTTATTGCACGTTCCCTACTTTCACATAATGGCAAATTTAGAAACCGCGAAAAATGCGCTTCTCCAATGAAACCATTCCGCACCAATTATCTAGACTGCATAAATGGACTTAAAATGGGCGGTTCTCACCCTAATTGTATTCCGTTGTGTTCCATTCCTAATCTTTGACAATACATGTTTAACTAACTACATTCACCACGATCTGGAAAACTGACCAAATCGGCGTGACCAAGTCCCTGGTCCTTTTAATATTATCCGAACATCCGAAATTATTAAAACGTTTGAAATAAATCTCGTTTCACTTTTTTACATTTTTCACTTGGTTGCTGAAGTAATGAAGAATTGAAAATTCATAAGGCAAAATTGTCGTTTTTGTAAGTGCCGACTGACTTGCAGTGAAATTTATCAGAATAAGCTTTGTGCAGTTCGCATGTTTTATTAATTTACTCATATCATTTCTTTATAAGACGGTGTTACTATTTTCCCTACAGTATTAGAGCATAATATTTAGTAAATCTGCGTTTTTAGTTTTTTTATCGGGTAGTCAGGATTTTTTCCAAACGACCATAAATTATAATATATTTCCAAAAGTTTACACAAACTATGTATATGAGCCCTTTATTTTGAAAGTGGTATAAGTCATTTCCCAGTTCTTGTGCTTGAATGACCGGCTACTTGTAACTGTATGCATCTGTAAATCGTACTATCGTCGTAAACTAATTGCAAAACCTTCTACCATTCGTTGATGAAGTTGACACGAATAACCGACGCTTTAAGATACCAGTAACCGGTCATTTAAGCACAAGAACTGGGAAATGACTTATACCACTTTCAAAATAAAGGGCTCATATGTATATGGGTATCAATTGAAAGAAGAATTTGAAACAAGATTAGTTATAACTTTTGTTTTCAATTTTTGGCACATGTCAAAAATGTCCTTTAAAAATATTATCCTTCAAGATTTTTAATTTTGAATGCATTTTGAAGAATCTTAATTTAATTTAAACCGTTTCAATATATATAAGGATATTAAAGGATAAAAATTTTAAATTTAATTTTTTTAAAAATTTAAAAATGCATATTTACTAGATGTGCGTTCAAATATGGGACACATATCGAATTTTTCGCCAAACACATATGTATATTATACAGCACTTAGAACTCACTTGATGTTAAACTTAATTTTGTTAAATGAGCAACTACCGTATTTGATTCATTGGGAAAAATCTGTCGCGTTTGTAACTCCATTATAATTCATCAAATAGGCCGAGGGATATTTCTCATAATTCGTAAGTCCACAAACATTCAAAGATCAAATCACATTTTCTGTAAACAGCGCTGAATTTTAGTATTTTTACATGCATTAATCAAAAAAGAAAAAAAACCTCTACTTTTTGTCGCGTCCGAACCGTTTTTTATTCGTCTGTATCTTTGTACTTTGCACTGTTTATCCTTTTAAAAAATATTTTGTTGAATACACGGCACTAGTGCTTTCAATCATTATAATACACATACAATCTTGCAGTTTCTTTCCCATTTTAAGCTTGGTTAAACGCGAGCGATTTACGCGTACGTTACATACTTACATACATATACAAATGTACACATATGTATGTATGTACATATGTACGTAGTTATAAATACGAGAGCACAAAATCCAAAGTCAAATTTCAACTAACCGGTTATGGAGTCCACTCGATCAGAGTACATACATACATACATACATATGTAACTGCGTACAAGTTATGTATGTACGTATATTTTTTGTGTGTTTCCACTAATTAGTATGCATGTAATAGTGTTTACACTTTGCCGCTTCATGTTAAATTAAAATACACAGTACAGTGTTGGTAATTTTCCACACCTATTAATACGCACAGTAACATAACATTAGTGCAAGAAAAACAGACAGGAACACAATAACAAATGGTTCAAATACAAACATACATACCTACACATATGTGTGTCGATGATAGCCTATGTTGTAAATACTGGCACGATTTATTATTTTTGACAGCAGCAAAATAAAAAAAAATCGGTTGCAATTCTGGTTTCCGTACTTCGAAATGCATGTAAAGTTGCATGCATGTAAGCATGTAAGTATGTATGTACATATGCGCATGTGGGGGCATCACAACGACAACAACATTCGTCATTAAAATTTGTTTGTTATAATTATTCCATTATTCTAATAAATAACGGACAACGAAAGAAGTAACTCGTCTTTTGATTTGCACATCCAAAACTGACACATCCTGATCTCGCACAAGTGGTGACCCTGTTTAGAGAAAATTCTTTGCAACGACAGCTACCAACAACTTCAGATAATATCGCCAATCATATTTTCAACAGCGAACATGGCATCCAAGGACTCTTCGGACGAAGCAGCGAATGTTGAAGCCACCGGTTTCACTCCAACAACTAAAGCAACTGAAACGGCCGCAGATGTCGGTGCTATAGCTGTGAAAATCGACATACCCACGATCGATCGCAGGAACATCGAAGGCTGGTTTCTAAGTCTCGATTATTGGTTTCCCGCAATGAGCATCAACAGCGATACCCAGAAATTCAACACGGTGATGGCAGCACTTGGTCCACGCTTGCTGCAGGATTTCTTAGCTACGATATGCGAAGTACCCGACCAGGGTCGATATGAATTCGTCAAACAGCGATTGATCACCTTCTACGCCGACTACCAGCAGCGACGCTTAAATCAAATGCTGAACGATACCCAGCCGAGCGATCAAAGGCCTAGTAAATTATTTACGGAAATGATGCGTCTAGTCGGCGACACAATGGGCGAAACAGCATTAAAAGACCTATGGGCAAAACGTTTGCCAGTTTACGCTCAAGCTGCTGTAGCCGCATGTTCAGGCCCACCGGAGGAATATTTAAAAATTGCGGACGCCATCGTCGACACCATTAGCCTTCAGGTGAACATCAGCGGAGCTGAAAAAGGTTGCCGTATTAGGCCCGCATCAATCGCGTATGCAGAAAAATCGCAAACCAACACCGAGTACAGCGAACTACAAAGCGCCATCAATGCGCTAGCACAACGTTTCGATCGTGTGCATATTGGTCGCAACACAGACAGGAAGAGTTCTAGACCCAGATTCCGACGACCGGCTCGCGAACGACGCAGAAGTAGTACATCTGCTAGCCAGGAAGAGTGCTGGTACCATCGCAAATTCGGATCCAATAGCAAGAATTGTAGACCACCCTGCAAAAACTATAAACCCAGCAGAGGTGTTCATAGCACGAACTGAATGGAACCGAACGTTGGCGCAAAATCTCCTGCGGATGCCAACGTAAACCGCCTTATAATCAACGACCGAAAATCCGCCATCGCATTATAAGTTTACTCGAGCGCCGACATCTCCGTTCTGCCACATTAATAGGGCCATACGATGACACACCATCATCTGTGAAGCTCTACGCACCACGCCGCCAATTGTACGACAATCTCCACTTTCGGCCAACCACAACTCAGCCTCAACCTCGGCCTACGAAGATGTTTCGACTGAATAAATATTCACTGTTGCAGATGTACGAACACCGATTATATTTATGTAGGAGCAGATCTTACACGTCATAACGGATTTATGATCAACCTTAAGAATAATAAACTGAACGACAGACAGCCTGACGACGACATAAGCGCCGTGCAGCATGCAAAAAAGGTGGGCGCAATCGTGCTAACTGTGCCGACATCTTGGCAGAGTTTCACGACATTACACGTTTGTCATCTGATCGGAAAGACGCTTTTGCAGCGCAGCATAAAATATAAGCATTCGGATGGGGCGCCTTTACGCTCATCCACGACGACTCGATCCAGTGAAACTACGAATAACGAGAGAAGAACTCGAGTTTTTATTACAACACGGTATTAACCATCCGTCCAATAGCAACTGGAGGGGAAAAAAACGAATTGTCAGCAAAATGCTTAGATCTGCACAAAAGGCGTATCATCCGCGCTACCCATTCGTCCAGATGACGACCATTTCGAGAAAATTAAGAAATTTACTACGTTACTCCGCTTTAACGACGAAGTACTTCAATTTTCTTTCGAAAATAATAAAGTGGGCTTATTACATTATCTACCACACTTTTAAGTCTTAAGGCGTTTTCTATTCTACCGTAAAATTGTGCATTCTCAGTGCTCTCTACGCACAAATACTAAGGAGACGGAAATGAAAAAAAGACAGCATTTTTTTTTTGTAGAAAAGGAAATGCCATTAGAGATGCATTTGATTTTAATGAAAGTATGAAATGAGGAATTCAGATAATTTTTAAAGTGTTAAATGTTAAGTCAATAAGATTATTACTAATTTTTCTGCTTTTTTGCTAACGCGCTTACTCCACTTGCTTAAATTAGAAGAGGATAATAGGGATGGAAAATTTGACTCTAACATTAATCAAAAACCGACTTGTTGCTGAAAAAAAAACTCGATTTTTTGGAATCGAGTTCAGTGCCCTCAAGTCGGCTAGAAACTAAGTATTTGATGATAACATTATTACCTCCTTTTTATTAAGTTTTAACATCGTATTATAGTTATATAAACCTTATGTTAATATTTCCTTTATTGGTATTAAGGTGTATTATGGCAACAGTGTCACTTCAATTATGTAATATTAAGGTGTATTATGGATGGCAACAATGTCACTTCAATTATGTAATAATCAAAATATGGCAATACAGTATTCAAATAAATGGTATTAAATAACAAGCGTTCAATATTTCATTCAATTTAATAATGGCGCCCAGTTTAATATGGGTTCAGTGCTGGGTCAAGTGATGTGGTTTTCTTAATTATTTAATTTTAGTATTTAACTTAAAATTTCAATGCCAAACAGCGTGCAATTAATTGATTGGATATCATTTTTTGAATAATTAAAAATAATAATTTTTTTTTTTAATTTTTTTTTCTTTTAACTTTTAGATTTCGTTTCAAATATATATATATTTTTTTAATTAATTTAAGTAATTGGTTTTTTATTTTCTTGTTTTTTTTTCTTTTCAATTTAAGTTTTATTGATTTAAAAAGAAAAATAAGTGTTTTAATTTCATAATTATATATATAAAATATATATTTTTTAATTACTTATCCGAAAGTGGCCGAATTTTTTTTAAATTTAATTCTTTTTTTTTAAATAAATTTTTTTCATTTTTCAAATAAATTCGCTTTCAAAAATATTTTTTTTAATCAGTTAATGTAATTTATTTTTGATTTTCTTGTTTTTTCTTTTCAATTTAAGTTTTATTGATTTAAAAAGCAAAATATTGTTTTTTTTTTAATTTAATTATTTTATTTAATTATTCTTTCAGATTGTATAGTATTTAAAAAACATATATTTTTTTTATTACATATCCGAGAGTCGCCGCTTTTTTTCATTTAATTCCTTTGTGTTTTTAATATATTTTTTTTCTTTTTTTTTAATTTAATTTTCTTTTAACTTTTAGATCCGTTTCAGAAATATATATATATTTTTTTTTTCTTGTATTTTTTCTTTTCAATTTAAGTTTTATTGATTTAAAAAGATAAATAAGTGTTTTTTTATTTCATAATTATTATTATTATTTTTTTGAGATTTGGTAACCCTGAACTCCGGGCATCGAGATTTATGCATAAAAGTTTTCTCACTCGACAGGCGGTTTTGCAATTGGTCGATTGGCGGTTTTGCAAAAGCATCGACGATATAGGTTTTATAAATTTACTTTTTAAATATAACGCTTATAGCCAGTTTCATCAAAAAAATTTAAGTGAAAAATGGTTTTTTTTTTTAATCCGAATTAAATATGAAAACTGCCATAAAATAGAAAAAAATAATTTTTTACTTAAATTGCTGGCGAAACCGGAAGTTAGACCTGCAAATTTAGCAAATCTTTCAATGAGTCTTTCGAAAGAAAGCTCGGTTTTTAAGATAGTTGGCAAAACTGACAACGTTACTGCCTTACCTTGATTGACCGATTCAGACCCTGGCCGCCGGAGGCTGTTCTTATTCCCAGCATGACGACTGAAACTGTGCCACTGGCCTTGGTCACTCGTTGTCCACAGTTCATCACCAACAATTAAGGGCATCAGTTTGAGTCCCTCCTCTTGTAAGAATTGTTCAAGGTATTGGAAACAAAACAATGTAGAAAAACAGTATTACCATCAAGTTAAAGAGAAAATTCCATAGAATTAAGGCCGATTCAACTTTTTGGTGCACGAGGACGATTAGGTATTGAAAATGCCCTTTTCACATTTTCCAAGTTATAAATCGAATTTCATTGAAATCGGATAACATAATATCACATAAATGTCCTTAACTATGTAAGGACCAGAAAAAATACTATTGAACTTGATATTGAAGATGAAGAAAAAAAAAACAGTTTCAATCGATTATTCAACTACCGTTTCTGAGCCGGTAAATTGAGTATTCAAATTCCTACGCGAAAATTCTATTTTACTTCCTGTATCCTTTGATAATTGCTAGAGTAATTTTTCTCAGGAAAAAAATTCTTAAAAGAACAAAAAAGCCTTAGTAGACATGTTTAGAATCGAGTCAACCACTTAGTTGGATTTTTCCACCAATTCCGAAATTAGGACTTTGCGCCACTTTCAGACCACTGCACGACGCTAAGAGCACTTTGTAGCTGTCGCATTTTTTTTTTTTTGTTTTTACTTCCTTGCTCACATAATCACAAAATTTAAAAAGAATAAAAGCAATGCGGCAAATTCAAAGTCCTCATCGTGCAACTAAAACAGTAACTTTCCTTTTGACTTCTACTAGTAATTATGTTCTTTACTTACAACAGTAACTTTCCTTTTGACTTCTACTAGTAATTATGTTCTTTACTTACATGACTTATGCAATAAAACACTTTTATTAATTAATAATGGCCTTAACTTCTTTGCTCTGAACTGAGTTACATACATATTTTACAAAAGCACTACATTCCATTAATCAATAATTATGAGCTTTTTATATGTAGTAGCTCGAAACTAGTCATTTGTATGTACATACCTCTAATTAGTGCGAAAATAAGTAAACTGTGAGTAAGCTAAGAAATTATTACGCATAAAAATATATGTATGTACATTAAGGTGTATCACGAAAAAAAAATTTTGCATGTGTCAGTTTTATTTGAAAACTTATTTCGAGAAAAAATTTTGGGGATAACATTTTTTTATGCGCCCGCTAAAAACCGCTGAATTTCTTATTTGCTATCCGATTTTTTAAATTTTTATGTCACCGAAAAGCCTTAGCCTTTTTAGCAAGGTCCCATCGTTTTTTGAGTGCTTTAGATTTATAGAATAAAACCAAAAATCTAGGGATAGTGATTTCAAAATTAGTGAAGTTATAAATTAAAACGGTTTTGAAGGCCAAAACTATTATAACGGCCAATTATAGTACCGAGCGAGACCTTTTCAGCGACATAGAGATAAAAAAATCGGTCATAACATAAGAAATTTTTGGCAAAAAACGCGATTTTTAGCGAGTACCTACAAAAAATTTGTTTACGCCCAAAAATTTCCTCTTGACATAAGTGTTTAAATAAAACTGACACATTCTAAACTTTTTTTCTTTCATATGTCGTGATACGGCTTAATGTACATGTGTACATACATAAATATTTTGCATTTAATTTGCAATACTAAATGAGCAACTTTGTATGTAAATACGAAGGGTTTTTAATAAGTCGGTGATAAATCCAAGATATAAATACATACATAGCTTCTGCTGTCGCTGAGTTGTTAGAGATGCGTACTACCACTCTGTACGACCTGGGTTCGATCCCTGGTACGGGCAACATTTAAGCTAAAACGATTTTTTTTTACAGCAGCCAATGGCAAACATCCGAGCATTTTTCTGCTTGGAAAAAGGTTATCACAAAAAATTATTTGCCGTTCGGAGGTGGCGTAAAACTGTAGGTCCGCCTATTTTGTGTAACAAAATGAAAATGTATACCTTCTTTTTGGTTGTTTGTGTTTCCGACAGGGTAGGAGTATGATGTATTGTGGAAAGTGTATACCTTATTCTAGTATAATATTCATAACTATTTTCATGAAAAATATAAATATATATATAATATAATATAAACCATATAAATCCGCACTTTATATAATGTTCTAAAAAATTCTTTTATTCAGAACTTCTAGAAAAGTTTGGAGTATGCAACTTTACAGCCCATTCAATTTTAATGCAATAATATCTATGCAAGTTTCAGGTCGATAAAAATTACCGCTGATTTTTTAGATTTTTATTTTTGTGACGAATTTTCGCACTTTTTTCCATATAAGCATGAATTTCTTATGAAACAAAATAGATCGGGAGACCGGTCGCCAGAAAATTTGAAAAAATCAACGCCAGGTTTTGTAAATTGCAATCTCCAAAAATAAAATTCTATTTTAGCCGGTTGAAATTGGCACTTCATTAGAATTGTATTGTATGTATATGGGCTATAAAACTGCATAACCAAAAATGTTCTAAAGCCTCACCATAAAAAGCTGAAAATTTTCTAAAAATTTGTTGAATTTTCCTAAGTTCTGCATAAAGTTCGGACAGTATTTTTTATAGAAAAATACCAAAAAAAAATTTAACTCGAAAAACAATACGAATATATACGAAAAAGAATCAACAAGTGTTCATTTGCTTAAGTCACTGTATATGTATGCAGGGCCGGATTAAGAATGTGGGGGCCCGGGGCCGTTATACACATGAGTCCCTCTTTTTGAGTTAGTAATTAGCAGGGAACGGATCTTTAGGATCTAAAAATCTATCAAAGAGGCAAAATAAAATAGCGAAATAGGCAGGAAAAGGCACTAGAAATAGCAAAACAGGTAAAAGAAGGCACTAAAATAAAGCAAAAACCAAAAAATAATCAAAAAATACATTTAGTTTAGAAATGTTTATGGTACAAGTAAAAAGAGAAAAAATATGAACTAGTTTCATTATTTGAAAAATTTCTGCTTTGAATCTTTGACTATTTTCTACCTTCGAGTTTTTAACTCACAAAACCTCTCTATGGTTGCAGCATTTGCATTCAATTTTTGCGAAGAAAAGCCTTGAATATACTAAACGAGCGCTGGACATGAGTTGATAAAAGTGGCGCCCATTTTAAATATGGGGCGTTTAAAACTTTCGTATTATCAGGAAAAGGGGCTTTTCCTTGCCCTTTACAATTAAAGGTAGAAAAGGCAAAAAACGGCAAATAACTTAAAAGAGGCAATAAAACGCAACATCAAATGTTTATATATGGAATCAGGGAAAGCTAAATCGTGGACATTCTTAATCGAATATACTCTACCTCCTTAGCAGAAAAAAAGGCAACTTCCAAAAAATCCGCTCCCTAGTAATTACATACAATTAATTGGAAAAAATATTTATATTTTCATTTTAACAATATCGTTTATTATTGACTTCTAACCACGTGTTTTCTTTTGAAATTCTCACCAGAATCCCTTTGTACTTGCCGCTCATATTGCATGCAGTATTAAACGACTGGCCATGACAGTCTCGTATATGAAATAGAGATGGAATAGTACGAATGTTTTGTCTTTTTGATCCGGTTCATTATTTCTGCCTGTACTTTCTCAACCCTCAAAGTTATTATTCTCTCCCAGGTCGTTGAGGATAAATATTCACACGAGCTCTCGTCCGGGCGTCATTCTGAGCTATTAGTTCCAGCATCCTACGGAAATTTCCAGAATCTCACCAGTGACAGGAGAAGCTAAGCTAGGTTCCGCAAGATGTATGGATGGTGCTGACAAATCTTTTTAATACCTAGCGATCTTTTCTGTAAACTCTGAAAAATTATTGTTTTATTCTTTCAACATCACATGTGGGGGCCCTGGGCCACGGCCCCGACGATATGAATAGCATTGACAAAGAATAGCCGAGAATTGCAGAGGTTAGGTAATTCGAAGATGGTACTATCAAATCGTTTATTCGAGCTGATTTTGGGAAGATTAGTTTATTGTAAAAAGATAGCTTGGAGCATTATCTAGCAAAAGCCAATATAGAAATATACAGTTCCTGGCCTTCCAATATTCAGAGATTTCACACCCCAACAAACGACCTCCACCCATAGATATAGTCATATTTCGCTATTCCAAATACATTTATGTGGTTAAAAACGACATCAATTTTATGGGCATATTGAGAATTAAATTTACTGTAGACAAGTACGGGATGTAGGCTATAGTCATTCTAAAATTTCTTAAAATACTGTACACTCTGCTGATTTAATTAACGTCTCCTAGTATATATCAGAAATTGGAGAAAAAAATTGGAGCACCAAAATATTATTATTATTATGAATTTTCTTCTACCAAATGATGAGATAATAAATAGAAAACTATACAGTAAAATAAAATAAAAATTGAATTGCATATCAAGCTTCATAGTTGCCTAAGCTTCATAGTTGCCTCGAAGCTCATTGGCAGACAAACAAAAAAAAAAAAAAACGTTAAACAAATTAGCTGATGTGGCTAGCGTCTGTCTAACCATAACTAATTATTTGCATACATAAAACACCATGAAGCGCTTGTGCGATAGGCTTTTAAGTTTCCACAAACTCAAATATTAACAAATATTCACTTTCGTACTCATTGACATACTGCTTTTATGCAAATACGTGACTATTAACCAGACGAAAAAAGCAGAAACTAAAAAAATAAAACAAACACAGTTTATGGAAATTTAAAAAAAAAAAAAAACCGAATTCCCCGACTGATTGAGTGACCAATCGGTAAAGTGAACAATCCTCACGTTTTAGCAGATATTTTTGTATTTATTAAACGCATAGAAATTCATATGTATGTTTGTACACACATACATATGTACGTAAACAAATATACACTACTCATATATTTAACAGTACTAGTGTTCGCCCAGCGGTTGAAATTCAACCTTTTAAAATAAGGGGAGCTGAGGTGGGCTGAGTTGAGCCGGGTTGAGTTAATTGAACTGAATTGAGGTGAAATGCGTTGAACAACATAGCAGAATATAACATAAAATAACATAACAACACCACATAACACAACTCAACACAAAACAACACAACATAACATAACATAAGATAACATAACATAATATGACTTAGCACTGTATGACATAACATAGCATAACATAACATTACATAACATTACATAACACAACATAACATAACATAACACAACATAACATAACATAACA
>NW_023458555.1:34630600-34641347 GCF_013731165.1 Rhagoletis pomonella | reverse complement strand
CATAACACAACATAACATAACATAACACAACATAACATAACATAACATAACACGACATAACATGACATAACATGACATAACATAACATAACATAAGATAGCATAACATAGCATAACATAACATTACATAACATTACATAACACAACATAACATAACATAACACAACATAACATAACATAACATAACACAACATAACATAACATAAAATAACTTAACATGTCATTCTTCAATTGTATCTCTTTCTTTTTCTGTCTTTGTCTCTACCTTTATCTACATATATTATTTTCTATATCTTTATCTTTTAATTTTTATATTTATCATTTCCTTAACTTTTAACCAGATCTTTATCTTCATTCTTTTCTCCATCTACATATTCACCCACATCTTTGCGATGACATATGTATACTATGAAGAATTTAAATTTACCTTTCTCTTTGTCTTCATGTTTCGGTTTCTCTTACTTCTGTTAATCTTTGCTTTATCCTTTCTTCTTCTCCATACTCAACTCCATACCTTCTTCCTCGTTTGAGTCTAATCTGTTCATGTACATACATACATACATACATCTTATTCCTAAACTGCTGCTTTGCACGTTTCTGTAATTCAGTATCAATATAAAAGCATACATTTAGGAGGCATTTCCGCCCCAACCATGTACATGTATGGCATTGGTATTGGTGTGACTTTTGAATTGATTTTTTCGCTCTATTTTAAACTAATTTGAAATTTGAAAAATTGCCTGCACATCAGCATCAAAATACCTTTCTAATGATATATAATTGTTTATACCTTAGAAGTATAGTTTAGCCGTAAAAGGGGTGTAAAGGAAACATGATTGCCTATTTATATAATGATAAATCAGGTAAACGCAATTCGACGCTATGAGAACTTTTGAGGTATTTTATTTCATGCATACGAGGTCAGGCAAATATTTACGAAAAAATTAACATTTATTAAAAAAAAATTGAAAAATATTTAGATTTCTTTAGACGCAGCATGATCGTGTTCGCTTTTTGACGAATGGCCTATAGGTACGGTGGTGACCATCCGGCCTGAATTATACAGGACAGTCCTCTTTTTTCCGCGCAAGTTGTCCTTGTAGTTTATTTATATCATACGGGTCGCTAAATGTTCCGTATTTCTCTTAATGTCCCTTATTTGTCGCGTATTCGGTACTTGCTTAACAGCTCATAAAAACGACAACGCCTACACTGAAAATAAAATCTGCGTAAATATAACGAAAACTTGCGAACATCTTACGAAAATATTCGTGTTTTCATTAATTGTACAAAACCTTTTTCGTACATACTACGAAAATATCAGACGTCAGATCTTAAGTACATTTTATGAACGCATTCGTACTATTTACTAACGAATTTCGTAGTCTTTACTAACGAATTTCGTACTATTTCTTTATTTTTTTACGAAATTTTTGTAAAATGCACAAAAATATTTCGTATATTTAACGAAATTATTTTCTTAAAATCCGCGGTTGTTTCGTAGAATTTGCGATTGCTTTCATTCACCACACTGTAAAAAATAAAGTACGAATTATAACACAACACTTTTAATTTGTTTTTTTTTATCCTTAATTTTAGGCGTTTTTCTTTAACGAAATGTTTTGCGAAAACGCTTAACATTAATGATTAAAATAAATATAATGAAAGTGTTGTGTTATAATTTGAGATATGTTTTTTATAGTGTAAATCCTACGAAAAAAAGTGCAGATATTAGAAGAATGAATGTCATGAATAATAAGTTTTACCTAAATTTTCCAACTACTATGCAGTTAAAAATTAATAAAAAAAAAGGTTAGTTTAACTATAATAAAATTTAAGTCTTTTATTTAGATGCTTTCATTCAACTAAGTATGTTGATGCAAAGTGTTAAATTATGAAACTCAACAAAACCCTTATTAAATATAATAAGATATAAAAAATGAAAGAATATAAAAAATACTGGTTTCACTTTCTTAAACATTATAGTATTTTTATGTGGAGGTACTTGGCAGTTTCGCAGCTTCTTCGATGTTTGTTTCCTTGACGACTATGAATTAAAGGAAAATTATAAGGCGTCTGAAAGGCTAGTTTTAGTGAAAAATCATATATGTACTTACTAAAAATTTCATTAAGTAGTGCGTCTGTTCCTAGCGTGGCTTGGACTTGCCGTTGATAGGCAACACAAGGCTCAGCGTGGGCGATGTTGAAAACACTGTAAAGCATTTATCTACAGCTTTGATATTTAAAACCTTCCTAAATGATATTATAGATACGTCGAACAAGTAATTTTGCAATGGCACGCGGTATATAAAATTATGATAAAATACTAAACGGACGGTAATTTAGTATATTGTACGAAAATATTCGTCTGTTGTTCGAATTGAAAAAAAACATGTTTCTGCATTAATTCTATGTACGAAAGTTTTACGTAAATTGTACGAATACAGAATTGTAGATTTCGTAAATTTTAAAACCATACGTAAATATTACGAATGCCTTCATACAATATGCAAAATTATTCGTACAGAGATTTGATCCGTTGAATACCACTTGTGCTTCAAAAGTAGTCGGATATTTTCTCTGCCTAGGAATGTTTGGGATCATTGAAAAAGATTTTCAAATACTCTAGCTTTGTGTAAAAATTGGCAAAATTATTTTTTGTGCCGTATTCGGCTGCCATAAATATGGACACCGTAGCTATAGGGTTCGATTTTGTCGGTATAAAAAGAGAAATAGTTTCAGGCAAAAAGGCTTTCTCTTTTCTTAGTATATTGGCCTTGGATTTGGGAATACATAATTTTCTGTGATGCTACCTAACCTCAAATGGTGAGGATATCTTTAAAAACACAGCGAACACTGAAATCCTGAGTTCAGATTCGAATTCAAAATACCGAAAACCTTCACAGGTTTCTGGCTTTAAGATTCGGAAAAATTCTGTCGGCCTGTGTTACACTCGGCGGGTTTGCCATTGCCCGCCGAATGGCGACCGCTATTAGAAGAAACTTTTTTTATGTTAGTCAGAAACTGTGCTCGATCGAACCCAGGACCTGCGGTATGGTAGTGCGCACTTCTAACCACTACATCACACAGCGGAAATAAAAGTTCGGACGAAAGCGAACTTATGTACGAATACTATTGAGTATCGTTTTTATCAATTTAAAAAATTGAAATTTTGATGAAAATTTTTTTCAGTTTAATTAAGTTTTTTGAACTTTGTACAAGCTTTAAAACATTTTTATTTTTTTTTGCGGTTTCTGATACAGATCGATTCATATTTTAAACGAAAATTACTAACAATAATTAAGTAAACATAGGTTACCAGCAGCATCATTTTGAATTTTACTGCTATTATTTTACGTGAAACTGTACAAACTACTAAATTAGCGAAATTTCATATACATTCATACATATGTAGGTGACGCAAAGAAAAAGTGTGAAAGATGAAATAAGTCTTTGAATTTGAAAACGCGACTGTTTGCTTTTGAACATATTTTACATATATATTTATTTCGGGAAATACACAAAAAAAGAAATCATGCGAATTAATATGTATGTATATGCATATACACTAGGGTGGTCCAAAAATTCATGTGAAAAGTAAAGTCGGAATTTTTATACTCTCACCTCCTAAGATTGTGCTATACCGCAAAAATATATCACTTTTTATTTTGAAATAAAAAAATATTTAGAGGTCGCTCAAAGCGCTCAAAGTTGTCCATGTATTTTATATGGTGAAAAAAAAACACTTTTCGTAGAAATGGTTTGGAATTCTTGAAAATTTTTATTTTTCGATCGGAAAACTCGGTATCTCTTCACGACGTTGTCAGTAATAATACCCTCTAAATATTTTTTGATTTCAAAAAAAAAAAATAGGGATAAATTTTTTCGGTATAGAAAAACCTTAGAGAGCGAAGCATTAAAATTCCGGCTTTACTTTTATTGGACCACCATAATGTTGTAGACGTAATTAGGTACGCAAATAAAAATCTTCAATTATTTTTCAACAATTTTCCAAAACTTTTTTTTTTTTTCGTTCAGCGCTTGTTTCCCCCTTAAACACGCATTCGTTCACTAGCACACTGGTGGTGATTTGTTTTTTTTTTTAATGAATTTTAATTTACTTCGTTATTCGTTTATTGCTTAGGTTTGCGGCAGTTTATGAACCACTTTACTGCTTCCGCGCCAATCAATTGGGCTGGTTGTTTATTTCCATTAAATCGTTTGTTTTTTTTTCTGCATATTCATATGTATGTAGGTATGTGTACATATATTAATGAATTCATATATTGGTGGTGTATGGAATTATTTTAATTCTCTGATTTTACTACATACATAGTTTACTTTATTTGTTTGTTTTTTTATTTTCAATTTATTTAGTATTTTATAATTATTGTTATGATAAAAAATTTACATGGTCAGCCAGTTTAGTTTCTAAATAGGCTTTTAACGGAGTTTATGCCTTTTTTTTGCATAAATATTTATTACTTATTATTACCTGCAGTTAGTTTGTTTATAAACAGTTGATTAGAAAATGTGTTTAGCTAGAATCTGAGTTGACTGAGAGTCGATGCTTTGCTGTTAATTAAAGTTCATTGTACGGAAGTTTGCAACAAAACTTGATTTCAACTAGAAGCAAAGACACAGTCAATAAATTTTTGAGATTTATTTATTATTTATGAAGATAGTGTGAACAAAAAAAAATAAATAAAAGGAAAATCTGGGACTAAACGCAAAAACAAGCCGTCATATGAAATGAGGTCGTACAATTTATGTACATTAGACTGTCCCAAGAATATCTGGAAAATTTTTTTTGCAAATTTTGATATGCATACCTTCTATATTTGTGCTTTTTAGCATAAATAGATGTATGAGGTTTTATGGCCGTAGGATAACGATAACCCGTGCCGACTTATAGTTGAAATTTTAGTTAATAACTTAAATTAATCGTCTATGGAAACTTTGGCGAAATTTTTAATAGGACGGCAGGATAATAAAAAAATTTGAAAAATATCCTTTGAAATTTGTATCCTTTAGTATCCTTATATATATTCATACGATTTAAATTAAACTAAGCCTCTTGCAAATGCATTCAAAATTAAAAATCTTGAAGGATAATATTTTTAAAGTATATTTTTGACATGTTCCAAAAGGATAATTAAAAACAAAAGTTATAATTAATCTTGTCTTGAATTTTTCTTTTAATTGATACCCATATTACCAGATTTTATGTAAAAAATTTGCGAAAATTCTACTACCTGGTAAAAAAATAAAAACGCAGATTTACTAAATATTACACCCTAATACAGTAGGTAGTATAGTATTACCATCTTATATAGAAGTAAAATGAGTAAATTAACGAAACACGCGAAGTGCACAAATATTATTCTGATAACTGATAAAAAGGATGCGTTCCTGTATTTTCAAAAAACCGCATAAATTCAGATACTCCATGTAAAAAATTCTGAAAAACCGCATAAAAAATCCAGTGAGGCAATATTAAGCAAAACAAAAAAAAAAACAATTTATTTCTTCACTTCAACACTTATTATTCAATATAAAACTGAACATTAATCAAAGAAATAAAATTTTATCTGTATTTTAACCAAAAACAAAAAAAAAATACAAGAATAAATATATGAATTAAGTAAGAATACAAAGACAAATTATTTATCAGAAGCATTGTCTCTTACAAACTGAAAACAAGTAATAAAAACTTTCAAAAAACAAAATCGCTACAACGAAAATTGGTTTGAAAAACCGCATAAAAAGAGACCTAAGTGTACCTCCAAAAATCTCATTATTTTTATACCGCTGATACAATTTTTAAACATATTTATGCAGAACTTTTAAGCTTTTTTATATCTGCGGTAATTTAGAAAAAAAAATAATTTAAAAAAAACTCGTAAATCATAATCAGCTTTATCATAAGTTTCATTTTCAGCCTAAATCGTTCATTTTTCGCTAATGTGTATTCAAACGGGCGATGAAAAAATCAAAAATCAGGCGAAACTCACGATAAGACTGAATATTTTTGGCGGAACTCTTAAAATATAATAAGTAAATTTTATATTTCCGATGGATTTTTTTTTTTATAGGGATAGTGATTCATTCTAATGTACATACATATATGTTTAGCATTTAGAATTTTTTTTTTGTAGAATAGACTGATTCATATTCGATACGAAGCTCTTATTTTGCAAGGGAATCAGAAAATTTAACCATTTGCGATTAGCGCTAATATTATTTAACTCAATTGAAGTTTGTTCGTAGGATAGATCGATTTTGGACATGATTTTTGAAAATCGGCCATCTTTAAAGTAGATGCGCTGAAGTAGCCCAAAATGCGCGTTGCATGTTCTGGATGAAGAGGCAGCATCGCCCTTCACCAAATTCCATCCCCATCCTCATCCCCATGGTACAAATGCTGCTCTCGCATTTAGTTCGAGGACACCGGCTTGATATTCTTTGTTTTACAAATAACTGATATTTATGTTGTTATTTTAAAGAGTTACGAGTGTAAGATTCGTCAGTCGCCGACCCGTCGATGAAGAAAATTCTCATTCGAAAAATTAAACGTGATCCCAGAATTTTTAGGCCCCCTCAGTTTGGCGCCAAGGGCCACCACCCTCTCGCCCCGCCATAAATGCGGTCCTGGCTGCCACTTATAAAAAATGAATAATAGGTAGGAAATCCAAGTATTTTACATGAACCATTTGCTGGAACATGAGTTTTATGCTAAAATGCTTAGTTTATTTATTTCATTGTACATCTTGAGATGTTTTCTTAATACAATTTTATTATTTTGTATTTTTCAGCGAAATAATTTATTTACATTTAAAGGCATAACATTTAACCGAACTTCAGGCTAGCGGACAACAGCTAGTTTCACATATCATAAACTATAATAAATTTCTAAGAGAATTTCTTTTTTGTAGAGACCATCTTCTAAATTTTATTAGTCAAATTTTTATATGTATGTATATTTGCTTTTTTAGTAGTAAATTCAAAGCAGCATTTCGAAGAAGTTAGTACGCAATAGTTTTCAGATAAGTTTGAGTATACTTTGTTCAAAATATATTTTAGCAAATCTTTACAACTGTAATTTGCATGAACATTAAAATTTTTATTAGTAGATACTTTGGATCAGTCGGAGAACCCATGCACATGCAAAGCTGATTTTTTTCTTGTTCTTCTTCTAGAAGAGGATATTTATTAGATTTTGTTATTTTTTGCATTATTTACTCTTAAAATTTTTCAACAAATATAGAAAACTTTCAATGTCACTTGCAAATGCGGTCAGCAACAAAATAAAATTTATTTTTACATATAAACTCAATTTATTTTTGTAGGTTTTTGTATGTAGGTACGTACGGTGCGGCTTTTGTTCAATGCTGAGGCATCACTGAACGATGTGGTGAGTATCGTGTCACGATGAAATGGCACCGTAAACATTTCGATTTACAAAAATTTATTGCACTTACTGAGAGGGGAAATAAAAAGAAAATCTGCGACGCTGTAGAGAGGTGCACCAGCTATTAAGGGGCTATTGACTTTGTAATAAAATCGTTTTTTTTTTAATGAAAATACTTTCTTATACGTGAATTTACCATTCAGTTTTCAGAAACTTCAGCTTGCTGATTATTTTTCTACGCATCCAAATTGGCACAGATTTTTTACGAAATTCGCCGATTGATAAGGTATATAATTTTCTTGTTTACTTTAATCTGGAAATTTGTTTTCTTAATTGTTTTTTTTTATTGTTTTATTTTCTACGTATTTAATTAATATCACAATGATTTAATCACAATTTATTGTTCATATTTCTGTGCTCAACAGCAGACAAATACACATATACATCATTCCATGCTAAATTTATTTTTAATTAATTGAAGATCGTTCGTTCGATCATTCGATCAATTGCGATCGGTTGCATCACAAACTCAGACAGCTGCGTTGCATGCCACAAGCCAGCACCCGCTTTTCAATGAACATCTGTACACGCAGTATAGATACATATGTAGTCGGTTATGTGGAGTGTTTTTTTTTTGGCGATCACAAGGCGCGCTATCCTTTTAAATAAATCACTTGTTTTTTTTTTTAACTTTTGTGTTATTTGTAGGTCACTAGCATTTCAATGAATAAATTTTATTGGCTTGTGGGGCCAATTTTTTGCTTTATACTTTTAATGAATATTTTCAAAGAGCAATGAACGTTTTTTAAAATTTCTTTTTTTTTTTCAAACACATTCGCTTTAATAAAATTTTAATATTTCTCCCGTCACTCTTTTAGAAAGCGCACTATTTTTATTATCTTTTACCCTTTTCTTTAAAATCAATGACAAAATAGCGCTTAATGTAATTCAAACTACCGTTACGAGTCACGATCACTTTGCTGCATTTTTTTGCCGTTTACCCATAGAGCGTTCGTTTGCGCTGTACTTTAGTTATAATTCCACAAAAATTTCACACGTTTGCTTTTATTTAATTTTATTTATTTACAACACATATTATTTTTGTTTTTTTTTGGTTTTTGTTTATCGTCTCGCCTACCGTTCGCTTGCTAGTGGTGCGTTTCCTGGACTAGCATGTTAACTGTAAATTGTTAATTTTTCAACTGAACGTTGCCGCACAGCTGTGAATTGTTCAAAGTGATCTCAGCGATGTATGTAGTCGTCTCTTCACAACAACTGCTGTCCACCCGGCTAGTTAGACCGTTTGCTTTAACGTTTGCTCAGTTGGTGGTACATATATGTGCGCGCAAGGTTTGCTCGCTAGAAATGCAAATTTCTTCAACGAAGCTGTCAGTTTCGGGATTGCATTTCGGCATATTTTTCAAGGATCATCTTTGTAATAAAAATCACAATTTAATTTTTGTGATCAAATTTAACTGTTATTTAATGATTTTAATTTTTTCGATAACGAATAAACGTCATAACGAACGATCATAAAGAACGGTTTCATTTTCATATTTAATTTTTCAAACCATAAAATTTTTCTTTAAATTACCATAAAAACGCCGTCTCCATTATACCGGTTATAAATGACCGAATAAAAAACGATAAATAATAAAACTTACAAAATAACGATTATTTTTGACCGAAAATATAGAAATAACGGTAAAATGTGGCCGTACATAAAAATCTAAATTTAACGGTATTCTTCATCGAAAAAATAAAAATTACAAAATAACGATTAAACTCGACCGAAAAAAATAAAAATCCAAATTTATTTACCAATTATTTTTTATCGAAAAAAAATAAAAATTAAAAAATAAAGAATAAATTTGAACGATAAAATAAATATTTAAATTTAACGATTATTTTTGATCGTAAAAATAAAAATAGCGATTAAATTTAAACGGAAAATCTTAAATCAAAATTTAACAATTATTCTTAACCGAAAAAATAAAGCTCGATATTGATCGAAAAAATAAAAAACAAAAACTAAGGGTTAAATTCGAGCAAAAAAATAGAAATTGTTAAATTTTAATTTTTATTTTATTATGTGTTTTTGATCGAAAAATAATAAAACACACAAAATTATGATTTGGCTGCAATCTAAAAATAATAAACATAAAAAATCTAGACATAAAAAATCTAAATTTAACGTTATTCTTCATCGCAATAATAGAAATCACAAAATAACTACTAAATGGGGCCGAAAAAAATAATAATCAAAATTTAATGATTATTCTTGAACGAAATAATATAAATCGAAATTTATCATTCTTGATCGAAAAAATAAAAATTACAAAATAACAATTAAACTCGACTGAAAAAAATAAAAATCCAAATTTTACAAATATTTTTTATCGAAAAAAAATTTAATTTAAAAAATAAAGAATAAATTTGACCGATAAAATAAATAATTAAATTTAACGATTATTTTTGATCGTAAAAGTAAAAATAGCGATTAAATTTAAAAGGAACATTTTAAATCATAATTTAACGATTATTCTTAACCGAAAAAATTAAGCTGGAAATTGATCGAAAAAATAAAAATCAAAAACTTAGGGTTAAATTCGACCAAAAAAAATAGAAATTGTTAAATTTTAATTTTTATTTTATTATGTATTTTTGATCGAAAAAAAATAAAACTCACAAAATAATGATTTGGTACGGGCGGTACTAGCTCTAACTGCCAATATAAGAAGTATTACATATGTATTCAACGGTGTTTTTCCTTCACTGATATTTTTTAACTCTTAAATTTCTAACATTATTTTTGAAGTGAAACTTCTTTAGCGGCGGTTGGTTGGTTGGGAGTAAATTGGCATATTGAAAGGAAATTTCACACGGAAATGATGCAACGGAAATGGTTGGGGCTGAAACAAGTATGCATATGGAATTAGTTTAACAAAAACTTGCTAATAAAAGGTTAAAGAATATCACTTAGAAAAAGACCAATACAAGAATGAAAGTAAGGATGAGTACCTACATAGATAAAGAAAAGATTAAAGGCAAAGGTAAAAATACAAAGAAAAACAAACATGCGTAAAGATAAAGGAAAAAATGAAGATCAAGAAAGATTTAAACACTTTACAGGCACTTTAAGGGCAAAGCTGAATATGTAGAAAAAGAACACAAAAGTAAAAACAAAGATAAATATAAAGAAAAAGATGAGGATGATGATACCGATAACAGTAAAGATATAGATAGAGGAAGAAAGATTAAAATAAAGGTAATTATAGAGAGAAGGATATAGATGGAGACACAGAGACTCAATCTGTGAACTATTTTGGGATTTTAG
>NW_023458555.1:34590911-34630590 GCF_013731165.1 Rhagoletis pomonella | reverse complement strand
AAAGTAATCGCATAAAATTAGAGTTAATTAATTTTAATATTACACGGCCACGTATTTGGACGTACATATTTATTGATTTTCGTTTTCTTACCAATGGAAAATCAAAAATTTTTACTTTCTATACTAAAAAAAAACACATTTTCGATTCGTACAAGCATTTATATGACCGACACGTTGTTTTGGCGTCTCAAACATGGAATTTGAACCCTTTTTTGTTATATGTATTATGCATATAAATATGTAGTAGGCAAATTTTTGTACAAAATTTCTTTTTTTTATATTTTTGGTTGGTCGCTTGAGCAGTTCGAATTTTAAACTAATTTATACTTTTTCAGTATTTTTGAAATTATTGAACAAAGTTCAATTGGCACGATCATCACTTTTGGGCCAAGAAATTTATACAAATAGTAATGTAAACAGTCACTTAAATTATTTTGATGACATTACACACAGGCAGTGATAAATAAACCTTAACTAAGTTCACTGAAAGCAAAATTAGAAGTTTAGGCAAATATTTTTAAGTTTTTTTTTAAAGCCACGACAAAACTTACAACAAAGTATGTATTTGCATATACATTTGTACTAGGGATGTTGCGAATTTGGAATTTTAGACATCCGCGGATGCGAATGCGGATACGAATATCTAACAGCTAACATCTGCGGAAGCGGACGCGAATGCGGTTGTCAAGTATTGTTAAGAAACAATTGGAATCTAGCATAATGGCGAGATCGTTGTTTAAACAGCGCTTACAAGCCAAACCAGATGTGTCCGGGTTTTCTAAAGCTTTTCAAAAAGAATTCTTCATTCGCATTCCTTTCGCTTTTTCAGAATTTGGAGAATCTGTAACTTCATCAGCGTTTTTCCGATGATTATTTTCCGTCCCTGCTTTAAATAGCAAAGAAGGGACAGACGTTTTTAGCCAATGTACATCCCTATGAAAAAAAAAATATTGCCCGCCAAGTAAACTGTAAATTACTGTTTTTAAAATTTTTGCTAAAAATAAATTTCCCAAAGAGCCCAATTTGAAATTATTGAAACGAATATATCGATTGCTGAGTAGAAGATCGACCTATCTTGGCAGCCAGTTCGAAAACGCCCTATTTCAAAAAACTTTTCAAGAACGCCCTATTTCAGAATTTTATTCAAAAACACTCTATCTCAAAATTTTGTTGAAGAACAACGCCCTATGTCACTTCAAAATGTATTGAAAATGTACTGAGATAGGGCGTGTTTGAAACGAATTCTGAAATAGGGCGCTCTTGAAAAGTTTTTTGAAATAGGGCATTTTCGAAGTGGCTACCGAATAGGTCGATCTTCCACTAAGTAGTCGATATGTAACATCAAAAGCAAATCACGAAAATGTGGTTAAGAACTACAGCGCACACTTTCTTCTTTTTTGTCTAAAAGTTTTTTTAAGATTGATCCGAAAAAATCATAATAAAGAAGAAACCAATGCAGGCATTTAAAGCATAGAAAAAAATATTGTTAAAAAAAACTATGTTCTCCTTGAAGATGAGGAAACTGAGGTTGAGTGCTATCTGAGTGCCATAAGCGTCCGTGTATCTTCTATGTACGCCATAAGTGGGCGTGGCTACGCCCATTTTTCAAAAATTTATAATATTCTTATTTTTCGTTTAAAACTTATTGTAAATATCAATTTTGAGTGAATAATCTTCGGTAGTTACTAAAATATCGCAGTTTTCGTATTTCTGAAAATTACCGTAATATGGGAGGTAGGCGTGGTTATTGTCCGATTTTTCCCATTTTCAATACCATCCATCCTACGCCTGAAAGAAGTGCACGTACCAAGTTTCTCTCAATTTTTACTCGAGTTATCGTGTACACAGATGGACAGACGGACAGACGGACAGACAGACAGTCACCGCTTAATCAATTTCTCTTTTCATTCTGATCATTTGTCTATATCTATCTCGATACGTTTTGCCTGTTACAAACAGCCATTATGTGAAAAAAGTTATAATACCCTTTTGTGCACAAGTGCGCTCGGGTATAAAAATGCCTTGCCAAATTAGTTTAGAATCAGGGATGTACGGCGAATTTTTTTTTTCTGGTACACTCTAATGTACATACATATGCATATGGATATATTTCTATCTTCACATTGCACTGGTACATCTGCACCTATTTTTACGAGTACCTTAAATAATTGAAATGCATTGACGATCACTGCTGAGCGCGCAGCTTTTCGTGATCGCAAGCAATTTAAATTGAACAAATTGATTTATTATGGACATTTTTAAATTCTTGTTTTTTTCTTGCTTTTTATATAATGCGGCACATGCATACAATATATATATTATGTACTGAAGCAGCTTTAAATTTAGAATGCCTGAAAAAAAAACAAAACAAGTAATTTTAAGTAAAAAGCAAAACCGACTTCAATTCTTATATAAAAGTTTAAGATTATCGTTAATTTCTCGGATCGGATTTAAACCAAATTAGTATGGGACCAACTGTGAGGTAACACCTTTCCATTAAAAAAATTATATAAATCGGTAAACGTGGTCCAAAGTTATGCGGTAACATACATAAAAAAAAAAAAAATTCCACCGAGTTGATAACCTTTCTACTTTTTGTAAAGTCAATTAAAAATTTAAAGAGGTAAAAGTGGACGAGTTTCTTTAATTGCCATCTTCGGATATATCAATAAAATTTTAATAACATAATCGATAAAGATTTATTACAGCATATCAAAGAATACTATCGATTATATTGAAGAAGATAACGATAAGAATTCTGGTGGACATATCGATACAATTTTGACGGATAAATCGATGAATGTATTATTAAAATGAAAATGTATCGATAACTACAACAATGTATATTCATTTATCGTTAACGGTAGCAGTAAAGATATCGAAAACCAAGTTGTTAAATTGATAATGATAACGTGAGTATATAGAAATCAGTTGTAGTCTCGATAAATTTGTCGATAACGATATCAAAGGTACATACACACGTTGCTAAATTTATTCCCTTACCCATTTTCAAAAATTTTTTTCCTCTTAATTAATCTCAGAATGACAACTGGGACCTTTAATCTTAGAAGCCATCAGGAGAGTTTTTGACTTACCGAAAGCTCGATTGATGATCTCGTGGATAAGTTCATAACAGCATGTCACAGCACCATAGAAAGCTCGCGACCGCTGAGCAGGCCCTCTTCTTGGTTGGATTTTGGCCGAGTGAAAGCCTACTGGTGGACAATTAAGGAAGATACTTTTCGAGGACTGTGAGGGTAACGTTTATTCCCAAGGCAGGATCAATTTCCTACTCGTGTCCGAAGGCCTTTAGACCAATTAGCCTCTCTTTTTCTATTTGATGACCCTTAAGAGACTGATAGACCGGTACATAAGACAAATAATTCCTCGAGAGAAATTGAGTCTCTCTCAGCATTGTGGAATTCGCCTTGAAACCCGTTTTTAAAGTTATAGACGTGTCTTTTAAGAACAAAGACTTCGTGGTTGGTGTCTGTCTCGATATCGAAGGGCATTTTTATAATGCGACTAAGCTCGGAGTCGACAACAACTTAGTTAGGCTTATGGCAAGGTTGCCCTCACCTAAGAAGCATTGATTTCACCTTCAACTTGTTGTATGAGCACTCGGTAATCTTTGGAAGCCTTAATTTCAACTCTGAAGAAACGGATCGGAGCTAATTTTGATCGGATGCTTCTCCACATACATCGCCCTAAAAAGGCGAACGGGAGTGTGGCAGTCTCTGGAGCAAAGGTCCAATCAACAGTTTCACGGATGGGTCGAAGTTCGACGATGATGAATTGGCAAGCCGGCCACATTTAAGAAGTTTCTATGACAACCTATGGATTGTCCTCGCACAGATTGGCTCAGTGAGCGCTGGGCGAAAACCATGTTATGCGAATTCCAGAGTCCAACTGGGCAGTAGTCGATTCTCAGTTTCTCATAAGATTAAAGTTTTCCATTCGGAGTGAGTATATTTTAAAGGAGAAGCTCGACTAAACATGTAGAAAAATGTGTAAGCGACATATACAGTTACGGTCAAAATAATAGCAGCAAAATTCAAAATGACAATTATCTATAACTTTATTTATTAATTCTCAATAATTTTCATTTAAAATATGGGTCGATCTCTAACAAAAACCGCATAAATAAAAGATTCAAAGCTTGCACAAAAAAAATTTGTTCATCAAAATTTCGATTTTTTTTAATTAAGTAGATTTCCTAGAAAGATTTTTTTTCGGGGTGTTGCGCATTTTGACCGTAACTATGTTTATTTTATTTTTAAAAGTGTTTAATCTATTTTTAAAAGTTTACATATTAATTAAACTCAACATATTTTTATAACATTTGTTTGTATAGTTTTTACTTATAATTTTTTTCCTATCATACATATGTATACAAACCTGTAATAATTACAGAGAAACTCATGTACACACATTCCCCTCATACTCCTCATTCTTTCGAGACATTAACACATAAGTATGTAAGCACACATATGCCGTTTTTTTTTTTAATAAAATATTCCTCAACTACAACTTTGATTATTTACTTTGCGTCAGCATTTTACGTAGACGCCGGTTCACCATCGAATGTGCATTGCCATCAACTTGAAGCGTGTTGCGATAGTGAATCGAAAACCGGCCGAATTGTTTTTTTTTTGTTCTTTTTTTTTTTTGAAATACAACAGATCAAGAATATGCCAACGAAATTGCCAAATCAGCTGCGAATGCAGTGACTTATGTCGTCATAAATGCTTAATCATATTTTACTAAATCTTATAGACATTAAAAATTATTGTGTGCATTAAAAACACACACATACACACGCTCGTAAGCTTAAGAGAAATACCGAGTAAAAGCGAAGAGAGATTTATTAGATAAAACAGATTTTTTTTTAAATGAGATTATGTGGTGAGTAAAACACAAATATGTAGCAATGCACAGCATGTTCAGGCAATTTGATAATGATGTTTTAAGCAAAATTTCGTTGGGTTCATCGTACAACCACGAATGTGATCATTTAAATAATTTTGAATATACATATTTTTTTTATTTTTGAGCAGTGGATGTATGTATGTACTGATGCCTATAAATACTGGGAAAATTATGATGTTTTCGATTCGCCAATCTGCTAGTGACGTGCAATGGCCGTGCTATTCTCGCCTAAATTCTAAGCATTAGTTAAAATTTTTAAACAGATCGCTAGCGAGTTAAGCAACTATTGTACGTACATACCTGCTAGAGATGCCAAAATATGAGGAAAATTGTGATCACGGGATTTCGGGATTGTTTTTAAGTAATCCCGGGATTCACATTGAATCATAACTTTTATGAATATGAGTAAAAATTCAATATCTGAAAGCATTTAAACCTACCATAAAATACAACTATTTAAAATTTACGATAAACTGATTATAAAACTTACATATCGCTAGCTTAGCGTGAAAAGTTGCTAACTTCACTTTTTATGAAAAATCAATGAAATCCATTATTTTGTACCTTCTCGCCTATATATAGATGCGTTTTATTTCGCTCAATCTTTAAGAAAATTCTTTAGTTGCTAAGCTTGTTCCTAGTACCCACTTTTTCACTTCTCTGAAAAGCAAAGTTTCAAAGATTTTTAGAAAAGGGGTCGTGCATAAGACAAAGAAAACAAACGAAAAACCAAATACAAAACCTTCACTAATAGGCTTCTTTCTGTAAGCTAAACAAAAGACTGCGGACCCATATTTATAAAGCGATTTAGCTCATTAAAAGGACATGCAACTATTTGCATAAAACATATCAAATAAATAAAAGTTGGTGGAATTAATCGTATATACACATACATATGTATGTATGTATACACGTACACGATTTAATAGCTCACTAATAGCGGGTGTCATTTGAAATGGCCTTTTCAAGCATTCGCATGTCGGTGTGGTGTAGGAACCTGCAAAAGGTATGTATGTATTATGTACTCGTATGCATAGGCAAATATGTTTGTATGCGAAATGGACATGTGAAAAAGCAGTTGGTTTAAAAATTTGCATTTTGAGGTCATTTCATGGATGAAAAAATAAGGTTGACTTTTTAGCTAAGCTTATTTTTAACAGGTGTATATACATACATATGTATGTATCCATGCGTCTTTGCTGAAATTTTTCACTTTTTCTACAAAGCTTGAAATGTGGTTTTATGCAGTTTGTGTTTTTTATAACGCTAGACGTAGATATAAAAAATTAATAAACATTAATACAAAAAAAAGAAGAAACTCAAAGTCAAAACTGCTCAAAATGGCGTATACCTATTATTATGACCACGGGTGTACATTATGGTGCATCACTCTAATACAAAAAAAAAAATCGGTACTGCTTTTCCATCGAAATTGTAAAATGTATTATGCTTTAAGACCTTCACCAAAATATTTAAGAAAAATATCAAGATGGGTGAACTGGACCCAATTGAAAATACCTCCAAAAAAATCGAGTTTTTATAAATAAAATTAGTTTTAAATTTTTATTTTTTTTTTGTAAAAAAATCTCCTAAGATGACAGAAGGGTTTAAGCTTAAAAAGCCTTCAATTATAAGTTTTAAATAAACAGAATAGTCATATTCTACCAAAAAAAGACTATCGCTTAGAAAGTATTTAAGAGAAGGGCTTCTAGAATGATTTTTTTTTATTCCTTCTTTTGCCGGCTGGGTTGTTTTCATAACAAACATATATACATACATATGTATGTATGTACATAGATATGTACACATTTAGGTACGTACGTTTGTATGAGCGTAAAGTAAATTGCATGCAAGTCCTTTATTTATAGTAGTTCCTGGTTGTTGTTGAATTAGGACACAAATTGCTGACTGAATACAAGCAAGCAATGGCGCCAAGTTGGTTAACGCCCCGAAAATCAAATTGTACACACACACACGATTTGATTGAAGGGAATTGAGTTTGCACATTTGTTTGCAAGTACAAACATATGTAACAATAATATAACAACAATGGATTCCACGATTTTTTATTTTTTTTTATTTTAGACAACATATTACAACATATATTTTGCTTCCTCGTTTCTAGGATAGAAAGGCGGCTTTCTACAGGTATGCTAAAGCGACTTTAAAAAGGCTTAATTTAACTCCACCTTAATGTACATATGTATTTACATACACACATAAATATTATTAAAAAATAACTGTCGGTACTCAGTCCTACGTTGTTTTCTTTTTTACTTAAATTTTTAATAAAATCTTTAGAATTTTTCTATCCTCATTCATGCACTGAATTTTGTATGTCACTGCCCACACAAAACTCACCCAGCAATGTGAATGGAAACTTTTACGAGGACTTCGTAATGTCATTCATTATAATCGGAATTGCAAATGTGCTATTTGGCGGTGATGACATTTTACTGAGTCATGCAGTCGGGCGCCTTATAAAAGATATTGCAGTTGTAATCGGAGAAAATTCACAACATACATATTTTTTAATTTAAATTAACTTCAGAAAGAAATCTTCAAAATACTTTGCATCAATTTCTTGTCAAGGTGAGGATTTCAGGCAAGCTACGGTTTGTAAGATCTTACACACTGCAAAAAAAAAAAGAAACAAATAAGTCTCTGGCTTTATCAATTAGGAACTGGCACCTTTGGAAACTTGCATACGCTTCGCAGAACTTGTTTATCTTTCCACGCTTCGCAGACGCTTTTTTGATGGTTTTGTTCGTTAAATTCTCGCAATATTCAGCCACCACCATCAGACCCTTATACCATAACAACCCAGTCCCAAACTACTGTGCGATATTATGCAGGAAAAGATAAGGAGGATAAAAAAGTGGACAAACGAAAACGGCCTAGAAGTAAGCTACTCTTGGCAAACTCCAAATTGATTAGAGACCCCAAGTTTCTTCGGCAAATTTGCTTAGAATTACACTTAGAATCTTCTTATGTTATACGCGCATAGTAAAAAAAAAAGTTGACCCGCCCTAATATACATATAATGGAAAGTATCGGCAATCCTGGGATCTTCAGACCTTTGTATGTATTGTATGTATATAGAGTCAGGTTGTGATCACCGCCCGTCAATCGGTAACTTTGAACTCGAAAAGGTTTCAATCTCTCCACCAGACATGCAAGGCGTGTGGAAAGCGTATCAGATAGGGATTGAGAGATCAAATGCAAATATTTAATCACACCGGTTTTGCTGCAGTAAATAGGTAAGAACCTCCAAAGCAAACGTTAATACTCAAGTTTTCTTGAAGAGGAAGCAGATGAGGAAAAGGTCTCCATATAATACGCCTTAAAATTCAGATGACCACTTGAAGAGTTTGAGTACTGAAGCGGTGTCTTGAGGTAAAAGTTGACAGGAAATTCGGTAATTTATAGATGAGAAGAGGTAGCATAGTTATGTAGGAATTCACGCTGTATTGGAAATTAGACTCTATGGCTTTAGAACAGACTTTTAAACCAGAAAACTTTCCGCAACTAAGTGGACTGTTTTTTTTTTTAAGATTTCCACAAATGCAAAATGAAGAGCAGAGAAACTTATTTGCTAACTTAAGTACTATTTAAGCTTAATTAATACTTTTCAATCTTAAATTTTCAAACTTACCTCCTCAACAGCTTCACATTCGAAGAGATAAATATGTAAGAGCGGATCGCGTGGATCCTTCATCAAGTACACCAGTCCGGTGATGGGACCAAGGAATTCCATGAAATTATTTGCATTTCCACCATTCGCTACATCATTTGCACCACCCTCTGCGCCATTAGCACTCTCTCGCTCGCGCTCGCGTTCCCTTTCACGCAGTGCGGCACTCGAAGAGAGTGAACCATACGAAGTGGAGGTGGTCAGAGGTCCACCAGTGGTATTGCTTGACTTAAAACCATTCGTATTGTTGCTGCTGTTGCCACCGTTAGTGAAAGCCTTCAATTGAAGAAACCCATTGCCGGCGCTTTTTGCGTTGCTCTGCTTGTGAACGATACGGCACATGCCGACAATATGCTTGAGTGGATGACTGAATTGTAATTCGAAATCGGAGTTGTACGACTCGAGTACGCCATTTTCGATGCCAACGGACAGCTGTAAGGGAAGGAGAGAAAAAGTGTGAAAAAAAATGTAAATAAAGAGCAAGGAATTAGAATTAAAAAGGAATTTAAATGTGAATTTAATGCGAACTGCTGTGGAGTTGGCCTGGTTGTAGCTTAAAAAACAAAAAACAGTTAAGTGTTGGGGCAGGCTTGCCACTGACGAAAAGAAAATACTTGCCATCCACTTGAGAAAAATCTGCCAAATTTGGAAAATAGCTACCAATAACTTTTTTTTAGTTATTTAAATAGTTTTTATCGTTTTTTAGTTACTTCAATAAAAAATAAAAATTTGTAATGAGGAACTTTTTATTTCACTAATTATATGGTATTTGCGACCATGTTTTCTTCAACCAAAAGCGAAAGTTATGAAACTAAGGCATCAACAAAACTTCGACATTTGAAAAAATTTCAACTGGAGTTATCATAGACAAATTCAGTGACTCAACAAAGCGCTGGGTGATTTTTTTATATTCACAATGATTTGCAAGTAAAAATTTTTTTGCTTTTTTTGTATAAAAATATTGTTTGTGCTTTAACCAGACCAAAAATTGTCGTCTAAGTTTCGAACTTTTTAGTCTGAATTTTTTGAGCATTTCTGGGTATGCAGTTTCAAGCCCAAGGAATTTAGGTATAACAAACAATATACAGCTAAAAATTTCCGCTAATTTTGCCGTTTATAAAAATTGGCGTTGATTTTTTTTTTTTGATTTTTTGCCAACAATCATAATATGTAATTAGATCCCTGTCCATTTTTTCTTTTTATTTAAATAATTTAAATTTTAAGTAGACCACACTTTTGGAAAAAAATGTATAAAACAAAGATATTTAACTACGAAAAAAAGTGCGGGAACGAAAAGTTTTATTTGTTGTTCAAAGAAAATACTTAAACCAAAATCTACCAAAATGGAAAGAAATTTACATTTTTACCCAACCAAATTTGTTCTACCAATTTTGGCAATCATTTACCAAAGTGGCAACCCTGGTTTGGGGGGAAATCTTTACAAAATCTCTTGTACGCAACAAAGCTGCAGTAGCGTAGTTTCCACTTCGCTTGTCGCATAGCTGCATGGCATGCAAAGTGCATATTATAATGGCTTAGCGAAGTATGAAATATTAAAATGGAATATAAAAAAAAATGTATATGAAAAAGAGAAACCAAGCACAGCAGCCATAAGGCCAACTCATCCGAAGTCAACAATCTCAAGCATAATCACCAGGCACTGCGCACCGCTGCCGGCACGTTGCTCTAAATGGCCTGCATATGGCGCAGTTGAGACACGCGTTATACCTCCAGCTGACACCGCAGCTGTTGGCTGCTGTGCAAATTGGCTGGCAACTGCGCTCTCTAAAAAAAACAAAGTGTAACAACTTTTCTACCTTGGTGTCTGGCTGCTTAAAAGGCAAAACTTTTCCATTGTCATATTAGTTATTCAATAATCTCGATTTTCTTTCACATTTTAAATTCCAACCTTTTGCCATCCTTCCTCATATTTACTGACATAATTTAATTTTCCTTCCTTTTTCATGCTGTTTTTTTTTATTGTTTTTCTCTCACTTGAAGACAAAGTGAAATACAAATTAATTAAAACAAATATCGTGTTTTTTCGTTTTGCGCAGCAACAAAAAATCTGCTAAGTGCAAAACAAAGTTTGATAATCGCAAAAGTGCAAGGATGCTGCACAAAAAAGGCGCTCAATTAAGCAACGGAAAAGAGCAGTCAGCGCGAATTTCCTCTTAAAATATCGTTTCACTTTTGAGTTGAGCGGTTGCTTGCCAACTTTCCGAGTTGAGTTTTTTGCAGGATATGCGCTGAAAGTTCAATTTCCTTATTAGTTTTTTCGTAATTGACATTTTTCCTTGCTTCGCCTCGTTAAATGTCAATTTAAAGTCAATTAGTGTTCCATGGCTTCCAAATAAATATTTTTCGATCTTGCTCGAAGAGATATGAAAAGTTTTTTAATACTTGTACTTTCGTTATACTTCTAATATTTAGTTGTTTGCTTTTATGAAAGTTGGCTGTGAACTTTTTGAACTGTAGGAGGTAGGTTGGTTATAAAAATTTTAATACGGCTAATTTTTTTGTGGCGTTATTTCTCTCAATTTAAGTAATCAAATCAACGTTCTAAGTATGAAAAAAAAAATTGGACCACAAATACAGATATTCCAAATATTTCGACTCTTGCGCCACCTACCGGACTAATTCATCTTTTATATAGCATTGCTAACGGTTTCAGGGCTAAGAAGTTCTTATACCAAAAACTCCATAAATCAAAAAATTTAAGCATTGCTTTACGACACCACGTCAAAATACAAAGGAAAATAAACCCTATTTTCGCAATTGGTAACCTCCAAATTTATTTTATACCCATGGTTTCTTCGACAAATTTAATTTTCTTAGAATTACACGTAGAATCCTCTTATGCTCCACGCGCATAGTCAAAAAAAAAGTTGGCCCACCCTACTAGGGTTGTCCTTAAAAAATCAACATCTAAATTTTATATAGGGCACCCTTTTATTTTGGTCTACATACAAAATAAGGACATTCACGAAAATTTCAAAATTTTGAAATAATTTTTAGGGGTCGCTATCTGGGTTTGAAAAAATTTTAATCTGATAAGTTTGATATTATTATTGAAAAATTTTCATATCAATTGATAAGACATCGCCAAATTGATTCATCATGTAATATTAAGCTCCAAAGACTGTCATTTGTTCAAATTTTTTTCGGAATAAGTGCAGCATTTTCTTAATTTTTCCTAAGTTCTACACTAGCGTAGGCGAAAATCTGCTTTTTAGAATTTTGATTGGTAATAGCAAAAATATGGTTAATTATGCTCTCAAAAAAATCTGTGTGAAAGATGAAAATTTTTCGTCAATATCTTAGGCTTGTCCAAGTCCATCAAAGTTCAATGTGCTCAAAAAATAAAAAATTAATACATAAATTAATAAAAACATTTTTTTTACTAAAATTGCAATTATCTTCAAAAGTATTAGTCCTACATAATTGTGTATGCGGACCATTTTTGTAGAGAATCGAAATAAGCAAAGAAAATTTTTTTTTACCTTCTGAACTTTGATGGACTTGGGCGAGCCTACGATATTGACCAACAATTTTAATCTTGCACACAGATTTTTTTGAGAGCATAATCAACCATATTTTTACTATTACCAATCAAAATTCTAAAAAAGCGGATATTTACAGATAATTATCTGTCTTGAAAAATACCAAGAAACCCATGTTAAGCGGAGAGTTACTTGGGATTTACTATACTCAAAAAGCTTTTTTTTAATTTTTTTTCTTTGGGCAATTTTTTGAGATTAATTTATAACAAAACTGACAAGTCCATCAATACGAATCACTTAGTAGCGACTCCTAAAAACCCTTGGGTTGCGCGGAACCCACTTTATGAAGCTCTACCCTAGGTTATTGACTACGTGATAGAAAATATGTGGAGGTTGTTTTACGGTGGGTGCCAAGTCATTCCAGGATAGCTGGTAATAAAATATCTGACCATTTGGCTAGTGAAGGCTCAAACCAAGTAATTTTTTCTTTCTTCTGCCAGCAGTGTTAGCCCCCTCATTTTCAGCCATCGAAGCTACCTTCAGAAACTGGCGGAATATTTGGTTTAGCAACGACTGGGAGGTTCTGAGGAGCTGTAGGTTGTTGGTGTTACCCTCATTCTTAGAAGGGCGAATTAAAGTACAGCGGCTCCGCTGGCTTGATCATAGCCAATGAACGGAGAGAAATGCTCCAGCTCTGAGTGTATTAAGTGCGGGTCCGATGCTGTCAACAGAGAAAAAAGGAGGAAAACCTCCTCTGCGATGGGAAGACCAAGTGGAGAAGGACTTGACTTCTTTTGGCACAGAAAAGAAACAACTGTAGGGCTTTAGTGGACTCGGCCAATATGCAGCAATTTTCATAATAAAAACAGAAACCAGAAATTTAATTCAAATTCAGTCGCTTTGCTTGGTTTTCTACTTTGATTCTGTTTTCTCCCAATTTAATTACGGTGGCAATACAAATGTATTTTTTTTTTTTTTTCTGAAAGCGATATTTTTCCAGATGTGTCTAGCTAATTTATTATATCAATCATTTTAAGCTTTCAATTAAAAAAAAAAAACAACCTGCTCATCCCGACCGTGTGTACATAGATAAGGGCAGTGAGTGCATACATACATACCTCCTACACATTTACATAGCAATGTGCCGTCTGTATATAAGTATAATTTAGATAAATAATTGAGAGGTGTATATGTATGTATGTTTGTACACAGTTAAGTCGTATATAAGAAAATACTGATTGTTACGACAATTTGTGACGCAAATTACTAATGGATGGGAAATGGTAGATATATTGCCACAACAGTTTTGAATGCGATTATAATGAGCAAAACAAATATACAATAAAAAAAAAAAACTATAACTTGAACAATAAATAAAAGAGAGAAAACCTGCGCATAAAGTACAGTAATTGTGCAACAAATAATTATTAGCCTACTGGGGATGCGTAAGTTGAACATGCTCATACATGCAATACATTGCAAATATTTGCTTTGTCGTTGTGAATGTACATCTGTATTATTTAAGCAAAGGTTTTGGGTCAACAAATAACAAATACATACATATGTATGTATGTAGCAACATGTAGTGGATATTGTTGGAGGACTATTGAACTCAGCAGCCGTTGTAGATACACTCGGCAACAAATGAAAGTGTACACCTTGTTCTAATGTAATATACACAATTATTTTCATGGAAAACATTAATTATTTATGAAAATATAGTTCATTCTATAATATAAACCAAAGTTTTACACTTTGTATAAAGTTAACAAAAATTCAAAAAAAATTTCAAAATTTTTATTCAGAATTTTTAGAAAAATTTTTAGTATGCAGTTTTGGAGCCCATTCGAAGTGCATTTGGTTTTTTAGAATTTTTTTGTGAAGTGTTGCGCGTTTTCTTCCATGTAAAGCATTATCAAAATCTATTTACTGTGAACTTTATTTAAAGTGTGAAACTTTATTTCATTTATATTATATTTTCATAAATAATTAATACCAAAAATTGCTTTTGCAACACCGATTTGTTTAATAATTTTTTATGTTTAGTAAAACTAGATGAGAGAGGCCTCCCTGATTCTTTTAAATTTGGTTTATCCAGCAGTTTCGAGATATCAATTTTTGAAAATGGCCAGATTAGGACCATTTTCTTTTTGAAAATTTTCATTTTCAAACACTTTTGGAATAAGATAACAAAAAAAATTTCAAAACCGTATTTTCATAAAATATAAATTTTTTTTTTATGTAAAATTTTGAATTTCAAAAAACACGTACATAGGTACCAATCGATTTTCTACTAAAAAACTTTCACAAATTTCGCAACTTTTAAGCCTAGCCCACTGTCAAATAACAATGGCATATCGATTTTTTTCGAATTTTAAATTAATGAAAGACCAACAAATTTGGTCCAATTCAATGCCAAAACTCTGACTGCGTCAAATCAACTGCATTTATCAAAAAGATAAAAATACTTTATCAAATTGCAAAATAAATATGGGTATTTCCATAAAAATGTAAACCGAAAATGTGTCAGATATTTCGGCTGATAAAAGCAGTTAGAAAGACTTTAATATTTCAAACGTTAAAGATTAATTAACCTTAAATATTTTAAAAATTACTACTAGTAAAAATTTTATACAAATAGTAATGCCAAATTCGAAGAGAAGTGCCCATATACACTAGTCGTATACCCGGATATTCGGATTTTTTCATTCAGATATTTGAATATCCGTATTATAAAAATAGTTTAAAAATCTTTATAGAATTCTCAGCCCTACTAAATACCCAAAGGCAACCTAATATAGAAGCATTTCTAAACAAAATATTTCGAATTAGGCCAAAATCTTCAAAAGTATATTTGTGCAGCATGGCGTATGAGTAACATATTTTATTGATGCTAACGAAGTGTTATATTACGTGTTATATTGAGCCATTAATTCGAGTTTAACGTTTTGAGTTTATGAACAACTGTCAAGCGTTCACATTGGGGTGTTTAAGAAACTCGGAGTTTAATTTGACATTTTTTTGTTTACTTTTTCTTATTCTCATTTAGTCTGTTCCCGTACTACAGGAGTTAACACAGACACACATAAGTCTAGAATACCAACCGTTTAGCTATAAAAAAAAAAAAAAAAAAAATAAGGATCGATAGAACTTTTTACGCTAAAATTATTTGGTGCTAATTAAAACCAAAGCCAATAAAAGAGGTTAAAGTTCAACTTAACTATTTCTTATGTGTTTAATATCTCGGAAACTAGTTAACTGATTAAAAAATTATTGATGCTAATTTCAACATTATTTAAATGCCTTTTATGCAAGGTATATACTACCAGTTTTAGAACTAATTTTATATAAACGACACTTAAAAATATATATTTTTATTTTATTTTGTTTTTTAGTATTTCTGGACTAAAAATATAAAAAGGCATATAAATTATATACATACGTAAAAGAAAAATTAATTATCTTTATTTTGACGTCATTAATTTTTTAATAGGTTATGTTGCTCAGAAGATATTAATCTTTAAAAAAATCAGAAAATTTAACTTTAACCATTGAGATCTTGACTAACTGTCGGCAAGTTGGTTGCAAGTTTTGATTATCAAAGACACAAACCGAATCGGGTCAAAAAAAAGGGTTGCATTCGCATCAACTCCAAATAAAAGTGGTGTTTAAGGAGAGTTTAACGAAATTTTTTGTATGGTAAACTCCGAGTTTAAGAGTAGAGTTAAGGCTTAAACTCCAAAATGGCCCATAAACACGAGTTAGTGGCTCAATGTGAATGCCTTATTAATTCACGAACAAAGGTATTGAAAATGGTAAAATAATATGTATAAAGTATACTCCAAATAATTAATTAATATTTAGTGCGTCCACCACAAGCCCTTATTACAGCTGAACCTTTACATAATTTTTTCTCCACGTCTAAAGCAGGAATCACACGATTAGTATTTAAATTTGTACAGATTTGTACATATTGGCTGTCACAGCGTGGTGCAGTCTAGAAATTTGTAACGAGAATGAGTTCAGCTCAACAAAAAAAAAACCCCACTCTATAACCGTCAAAATTTCAAAATCTGTACAAATGTACAAATCGTGTGATTCCTGCTTAAGATTGCTTCAAATCTGTGCCATTTCCGGGCCACTTCAGAGTTGTTAGGCCTTTTCTATTCAAATATTCCCCACATTTATTATTTTCATCGCAAGTGTAATTTTTAATATTCCATAGTGGAAGTATAGTAAATATAAAATAAGTAAAACTAGTAGTTAAAATGCGCTAACAATAATGAGACACCGTTAAATAGGCGCCAACCTGTGTAGACAAATTAGCGAATAGTAAATGAAATCAAAGACCGTTATTCGCACAGCTATTACACATTATATAATTTTATTTTACTATCATTTGCAGTAATAAGACTTGAACCTGTGATCTTTAATAAATCATTAAATTTACCATTAACGACTTTCTATGACTTTACAATATGCCACACTTGTTCGAATTGAGGAAGGCTTATAATTTTATAATATCCAATTACATATATTCAATAGCTATACTTAAAGAATTTATGAAATGTTACATGAATCAAAGTTAGATAAACGGGGTGTAGGCTCCAACAACTCCAGCTTCATCTCAATGTGTTTTAGTGAACCTTAGGAATGGCACAGCATGCATAGTTTAAGAAGACAGCTTAAAATAGCCCATCCGGGTGGTTAGGTCAGCATTGGCATTGGAGAGATCATTTGAGGTCCATTATCGCTAACAGATAAACATGTCCACATCAGACAACTAATCACTGAGCAGCAGGAGCTCAGTCTTATCGGCAACACCTAGGCAGAGGATCACATATTAGGTAGAAAGCCTGCCACTTGCAGAGGATATGCTCCACTGCTTCCCGTTCTTGCCAGCTACGCCGCTGTGCGACGGTACCCAGTACAGATATACATACATCAGGATCAGTATGTAGTAAATCCAGAGCTGCCCTTCACTCCGCAACATTTCTTGAGGAAATGCTGTTCGAAAGAAGCGCCTGCATCATAGATAAAGATTCGCTTGTTTATTTAATAGGCAATTTGGAGGCTTAAAAGAACTGGATGCTGGCAAGGTACCAGCAGGAGAGAGGCGGCGTAAGTTGCTGAAGACAGAGATGTATACTTCAATGTCTTTTCAATGCCATAGGATGGTATGCCACTCTTGCCTTTGCTGAAGAGATACTACAATGTTGAGCTCCCGCAGACTCTGTGCTGGACTATATATTGTAGAATCTTTACTGTTATCTGCAAAACTGACGCAGGGTCAGGATCTGGACTATATGGCGGAAAATTGGTCAAGTAAAGTGTCACTTAAGGCACTGACCAGCCGTCTAAATAGATACTTCCAGGCTAGTTCGCCAATGCAAGTCTTGACTAAATTATCTTAGAAAACAAAACATTCTTGTCTTACTCTGGGTGGCAATTAAATGGAACTAACTGGTAATGAGATATCTGATTATTTAGATGGAGAGGGCTCAGGCCAGGTATTCCTAAATTCACAACCACTTATAGTACTCCCACCTTTGGTCGCCAAAGCCACGGTGAAAAACTTTGTAAATATTTAACTCAAGTCGAGTAGCTACCGAACGCAACTCGTTTTTAGTTAATGGGCTGGTTTTTACGAAAATGAATCGCTTAATAACACTGGATCACAAATTTTAATTTTGATTTTGTTCTAAGGGCAATCGAAAAGTGATAGAACTTCATTGAAATATTTTTTTTTTCATTTTGTTTATAAAAACCATTTTTTTTATTTTATTAGTTTTCGATTTTATTGTAATAAAAAGAAAAATATTTTTTTATTGTTTCATTTAAATTTTAGGAACCTATTTTATTTTTTATTTAATTTGCTTTTAACTTTCAGATTACAATATTTGTAAAAAAAACTTATACATATAGTTTTTAATTTCATTTAATTTGTTGGAATTGGAATTTGTTTAATTTTTTCTTTATTCAATTTAATTATTTTCCCTTATTCAATCAGTTTGCCTAAATTTTGATATTTTTCAATTTAATTGCCTTTTCATTTTTAGCCTTTATTTTGTTAAAAAGAAAAAATATATATTTTTTTTGATTTCATTTATGTTTGATAATTTATTGCCAAAAAAAAAAAAACAAACAGAAAAAGCAGATCTTTCAATTATGGTGACTTCGTTTCTTCCACAAAATGTTGCTCTTCCCCGGTGCAAAATGTGTTAGATGTTCCAATCAACCCTGCAAAAGGGCATGTTTTTGCCTTCTTGTCCGCTCACGCAACTCATAACATTGTCGTTTTAAGCAACCATCTGATTTTCAGGGCAACCATCACCCCTGACAAAGCTTCAAAGGGCAGGGTATGTGCATTTTTTTTTGCCTTACAGGAGTGTGACATTTTAAGAAATAAACCGAACACGAAAAGAGAAAGGGGCAATTAAAAGGCGAAATTTTTTGGTAGAAACGAAAACACCATTAGTCATTCGAATGACAGAAAACAGTTTTCTAGATAAATAGTTGCCAGAATTGGCTGTGGTGAGTTGGAAAGACTGAAAGACAGTTGCCAGAACTCTCCTGTAAGAGAACATAACGCTCCGTAAATTTTTTAATTTGTTTCAATTCATTGTACAGAAATATTAGAAATTGCACCGTGAAAAAGTCAAGCAATAAAATGTGCTCCAATCGATTTTATTAAAAATGAGGACAGTTAAAATATTTCCCCATAAAAATCATACAATAAAAATACGCGAAAATATATCTACAATGTCAATGTGGGGCGTAATGTTTCTCATATCTACGATACTTTATCTGAAACAATTTATTAACTGAAAATCGAATGGAAATGTGAAATATAGGTATTTAATGTGCCAAAGCCAAGAGGCGAATAACGAGTAGAGAGGAGCACAAGAAATGAATGAGAAATGCTCCAGCCATATGCAAGAATGTATGTACCAAAATATAAAGCAGCATTACACAAATAGTTGTGTGGTATGGACCAGCACCACCAACACCAACAACAACAACAATAATAAAGTTCATTACAAAAAGATTTTTTTTTTCATTTTCCAACAATGGCAATGCAGTGAAAATGACTGCTGCATGAACTACATAAATGACAATGTGTCGATGGTAGATTTCGAATGAAGCGCATGTACATTAGGGTGGATCGACAAAAAAAGTTTTTCCAGTCCACCCCTAGGATTAAAGATATTTTGAAGGCGATCGCAAAAAAAAATTTTTTTTTTTGCCACGCCCCCCCCGATGGGCTATTTACTTTTTTTGACACTACGTCGCCATTTTAAGTCCGATTTTAATGAGCCGTACACCGTTGTTCATGGCTTGGAAGCCGCCACAATTATTACCTTAATCATTTTTTAGAAAAAGTTTCACAGAATTTAAAGGCCTTTTCGACAGACTAAAAAAAATTGGAATTTAGGTATGATGTGAAACGAGATACCGACAGTCACTACTAGAATTTGAACTCGGAGTAAAAAATGATTAAGGTAAGAATTGTGGCGGCCATGAACAACGTTGTACGGCTCATTAAAATCGGACTTAAAATGGCGACGTAGTGTCAAAAAAAGTAAATAGCCCATCGGGGGGGCGTGGCAAAAAAAAAAATTTTTTTTGGGATCGCCTTCAAAATATCTTTAATCCTAGGGGTGGACTGGAAAAACTTTTTTTTTTGTATGGGGACCGATCCGCACTAATGTACATACATATGCATGTGTGAATGTGTGTATGCTTAATATGAAAGTTTTGAAACAAAAGCAAGATAATGAAAATAGAAAACATGAAAGTCGCAGCAAAATCAAAGCAGCAGCAGTCGATGAAAACACATTTCCTATGCAACAATTTGATTTTTTTCTCGGCGACTCACAATTCGCATATATGTATGTACATACACATTTCATGTTACACTGGTTTGTGTCTAAGGACATCATTTCCTGAAGAGAAATGTCAACGAGTTTGAAAGACGGCAGCAAATGCGAAGCGGAATGATTGTTGATAAGTCTGAAAGTTTGAGATTTCGATGTTGGAGAAGTGGATGGAAATGTGAGTGGAAATGATAATGAAAATGCGACAAGTTTTTTTGTGAGGTGGTCATATTTAGTGAATGATGTTTTACTTGTGGGAAATTAAGAACGATTTAAAAAAAAAATATACAAATATTTTTATGGGGTGTGGCTAAACCGGAGACCTGCACAAATTTGGATAAGGTATTGCATACTTCTACACGGTAGAGCCTAGGTACGACTTTTGGTCCGAGTAACATCCAAAAAGGTTTAATTTCTAATCGGGTTTGCCACGACAGGCAATGGCAAACCTCCGAGTCGACTTTTGCCTAGAAAAAGCTTCGCATAAAAACATTCGCCACGGATGCTGCGTAAAACTGTGGTACTCTAATTTTGTGTGGCAACATTAAGACGCATACCACAAATTGGAGGAAAGGGCGGGCCAAACAAATAATGTATAGATGAAATCGTATTTTTTGTTTTGGTTTATTAAGAATATTTTAGTAATGTTCAAAGAATTCGCTATTTCTCACTTGCTTCGTTTTGCATACATACGTACATTAGGTTGGTCCAAAATAAGTAAAGTCGGAATTTTAATTTTCTCACCCCCTTCGATTGTGCTATTTCAAAAAAATTTTTATTTTAAAATCAAAAAAAAAAAATATTTAGAGGTCGCTCAAAGCGCTCAAAGTTTTCCATGTATTTTACATGGGAAAAAACAATGTTTCGTAGAAATGGTATAGAACTTTTGAAAATCAATATTTTTCTATCGGAAAACTCTGTTTCACTTCAGGAGACTTCCAATAATAATAATACCCAACTATTTATCAAACCGTTTTTTAATATTGTACTATTTTTATAGGTCTCCTAAAAACCACAAAAATGCAAAAGGGGGCCCATAAAAAATCGTTAGTATTAGAAAATGGAAAAATTCACAATTGGGTAATATTCTGAAAGTCTCCTGAAGAGAAACATAGTTTTCGAACGAAAAAAAAAAAATTGATTTTCAAGAATTCTATACCATTTCAACGAAACCTCATATAAAATACAGCCGTGGCCAAAAGTATTAGGCACACCAATATTGATTTAATTTTTTTTTTTGTTTATTTAATGTTTACAATTTTTTATATAGAAGCCTAGCTCACTACCTAATAAAGAACATATAAATCCAAAAGTCCAAACTTTGTACAGAAAATATAAAAATTCTTCAAATTTTCACCAAAATTTCAAACTTTTTATACAGGATCCTTAGAAGAAGATGCGAAGAATATCATAAAAAATTAACGGGATTTTTAAACAACTTGAAACTTGCACCTTATTATACTAAAGTTTAATGGGCTACAAAACTGTGTACCAAATTTTGTTTCTAAAGATTCTGAATAAAAAGTTTGAAATCTTTGGTGAAAGTTCGCAGAATTCTTATCTTTTCTGCACAAAGATTGGAATTTAGATTTATATGTTCTTTGTTAGACAGTTACCTTGGCTGTTATAAGTAATATTAAACAATAAATAAATAAATAAAAATTGAAATCATCATATATTGGTGTGCCTAATACTTTTGGCCAAGGGTGTACATGGACAACTTTGTGCGCTTTGAGCGACCCCTAAATATTTTCTGATCTCGAAATAGAAAAACATGGGTATCATTTTTTTCTATACAGAACAATCAAAACAACGGGGTGAGAGCATTAAAATTCCAACTTTACTTTTCCCCTCATGCATTTTTGGACCACCCTAATGTATGTATATATACATAAACGTACATATGTAGTGTTTATCTCGGTGCCTTTGCAAGTATCTATTTTCCACTTGAAATGCTTTCAATGGATATTCAACAAACAAAATACAAGTTCATTGTGCAAAAGCATCTTGTAGCGAAATTTGCAAAAATTTGATGAAACCCTTGTGTTATATGTACAGTGAAACATCCCTGCAGAGAAAGCAACTTGTTGTGAACCAGAATTCTACCAGTTAGCTTTGCAGCTCAACTAGTTCGTCTTCCATCCTTTTCCCACGCTAGCGACTGGTATCCTTAGCATGGCGATGCCCCACTAAAAGTCAATTGTCTGGCTCTGCATCAGCACATACCAGTAGAAATACTAGTAGCATCATACTAGTTTTTGGGATAGTGTGCCGATTCATCACCCGCTCCGACAATCGCAATAGCCTCTATGGAGACTCAAAAAAATAAATATTTTTTTTTCATCTATTACTCAAAAGCGATACTGCCAAAGTCGCGATTGGAGTCGATTAACGCGTGTCGCAAAGGGGTCAAAGACCAGATGCCTTTAAGGACTCAAAAAATTTAAAATACGTTTTTTCATTTAATGCGCAAAATCGATACTATAAAAGTCGAGGATATCACACATAAATTTTAGTCCCGATTGAGGTCGGTTAAGACGTTTTAATAGGGTAATCTGAACTTTGACCCCTATGCGACACGCCTTAACCGACTTCAATCGCGACCTAAATTTATATGTGATATCTTTGAAAGGGGTGAGACTGTAAAAATCGTTTATTTGATTTTTAAGGATCACCTTAATATACATATTGGATTGGGATTGAGAGGAGGAAATTAATTTAATGAGAAGTTTTGTTAAGAAATTTGTGAAAATATATTAACAAAACACATTTTATTCGATTTCAAATGTCCAGCGAGAAAAAACTTAGCACTTGGAGCATCAACGGGGAGAAAGTGCTGCTGGATTTGTGGCCCGAAGGTGCCGCTGATTTGCGACAATAAAATAAAACAATATCAGCTGTTTTTATGCACCGCCGTCTTTCAGGGTTAAATTTTAATTAGCATTTGTCCTACTAAAATAAAATTAGCTCTATTCGTCTGCAGATATCGTCCATCGCATAAGTTGTTCGGAATTATTGAACTGGAAGATAACCGCTTTAGCTTACAGATACCAGTTCATTAACTGGTATTTTTACTGACTGCCTTGACGTCTTACTGCAGGGATCCATTTGAGTGTCCATTTTTACGTTTTCAGACCATTTTTGCTACATGATAGTGGTGCACATTTAAAATAGTCGATGGAGGTGAAATGGTTGAGAATTATTTTCGACTTTTAAGTTTCCTGGAAAAGGAATGACAAAAATCAAAGATGTGATGCGCTTAATCCGATTAGCTCCTGCAAAAGTACATGAAAGAGAAAAATGCCGGGGTCTACGACAGCTAAATAAACATTGAATGTATGAAGAAGTTGTAATAGGCACCATAGACCGTGTAAAACTGCATTAGGCTCAGAGAAAACCAGCAGAAGCACTGTCTGCGATAGCCAGTCGGTGGTTAAGTCACCTGGCTCTTCACACAAAAACGACTCATATGAAAACACAACAAACAAAGACTAGACAAAGTGGCATTCCACATTCTAAAACCATTCATCGTTTATCGATTTGCGGTAAGTCAATAGCAAAGCCACCGCTATTTATTTCAGTTACGTGCAAAATTAACATCCAATAATTCATAGGTTTGCAATGATTTTCTGCGAATTAAACACAAATTACATAATTCCATCGTTTATGCCGTTTATCCACGCCTACTCTGGCCTTCTGCTGCGTGCATGCGTTGCTTTTTTTCGTACGCTTACTATGAGGCCTTCACTGATTTTGTGTTGGAGCGACGTGTATGCCGTTGCAATCAACTGCGTGACCGCGCTGCAGTTTTGTGTCTTTCACTATCTTTTCAATACATACATACTCACACATATGTATTTTCGTCGCACCAAAAGCATTTGCACGTTCAGGAACGCTGCGAAAATACACCCAACGCTACTACGCTCCAGTTCAACACCCAACAAAGCGACTCATTCAATCACCTGCCGCCCACCCACCAGCGCCACTCAGTCCACCCAACCAATCAACTTAAACAAATAAACCAACAGCCATTCAACCAATTCATCTGGTACAGGAGTAATGCCGCGCATTTTAATGAAATCCACCAACAATAATAGTGGCAAAATTGCAAACAGCAGCAGCGCAAATCGCTCTGTGGGGCCGCTCGCAGTCCCAACGGCAGTTATACCCGCACTCATTCGTATTTGCACTCGGTCACTTCTCTTAGCTCTCTTCGGCACCAATATGCTCTAGGGAAGTCTCGCCATTTATTCAGCTGACGACGCGCGTTACAAATAACATTTTACGATATCGAATTTACTGCTTGTTCTAACAAAAATGATTGCCTGAGCCTTGTGGGCTGTGAAAAATACGAAATTGGGTAGTGCTTTATTTTTAAATTGTAATTTTCTATTTTGAAATGATGGAATGCTAAGGCTTTTGGTCGATACTTTTAGGGCTCCCATTAGATTGCGGAAAATGCAGGGCAATTCGTTAAAGTTTAAAGAATAATCTTATGCCGAATTTCCACTAGGCATAGAAATTAAAAATTGTCATGTGGACAGGAATTAAGTGACAATTTTTCTTAATGTGGAGGCCGCACATTTTCGATAACCCGGAACACTGCCTAATAGATGATTGCGTCCGGCGTAAAGGGGTTTGGGAAGCCAGAAACATCCTTAAATCCAGAACCATTACATCCTCTCTATGAGGGGAGCGTGACATCCCCTCTTGAATGGCCCATCGTAGTAGACGAACCACTCTGCCTTCTTAGTGAAAATGACTTCCGACATTCAGGGCAATGCGGATGAAATCGTCATCCTAAACCCCAAGATGACTATGTTCCCCAGGAAAAGGAAAAGAGAGAAACTGCTTTATCCATTACTCCAATGAGAAAAGATACACTTCTCTAAAGAGATCAAATATCTAGCGGAGAGATTGCAAGCTTTCAAGGAATCCGAACAGGGCCTGTATCTGGACATGCCGGAAACTAATGGGACGGAACTGGACCTAAAGGTGGATGTATGATCTCCAAACCCATTTTAATTTATGCTGCACACGTCTGGTGGAAGAAGCCGGAAGTAAAGTCCACGCAGGCCAAACTTAGTATGCTAAAACGACTGGCCTGCATGGGCATCACTGGCGCAATGATAATAACATCCACTGCGGCTCTCGAGGTGCGTCTCGAGCTGCCCCCCCTACACATTCTAATCAACAGAGAGGCGCTCTACTGTTTACAGCAAGGTTCACCCTTCCACCCTTAGGGTTATAGAAGAAGAAGACGGGCTGTGCGTTAGCTTTATAGACCTAAGCCTTCCAGGGTTTAACTTTACCAAAAATTAAAGGGCTTTTTCTCCATCAGGCAGAACTGGGACAACGAACGATCTAAACCTCGGAAGGACAGCCACATCTGATATACTGGAGGCTCCAAGACTAACCACGGCGTCTGAGTAGGAGCTTATGGAATACAATCCTGACGGCTCCTCTTCTAGACTCCCAGGATCTTTTACTGGTCTCCCATGGAGCTCTGTGTCTATGGGTTGCGTCATATCGTGTCTTGCACTATGTTTCATGGCCTTTTGTTTCGCACGTTGTTGAGAAAGAAGTTTCCTACGATGTTGTGGGGAACTGGCAGAGGCTAAGTTGGGAAGGGTTTTTCGTAGGTCTCTAAACTAACGGTGGGCTCGTCTATTTACAGAACAAGAACGTGCTCAGCATAAATAATTTTAAAGCCTTCTTAGCTACTTATGCAAGTACATATATCCCATACGTACGTTTTTTGTTTGAAATAAATTTCGAATAATATTTAAAAAATTTTAATAACTAAAAACTATAAGGCCACTAAAATATTTTTTTACTATTTCCACTTCCCTTAGTTAAATGCTGAAAACGACATCTAAGTGGCAGCAAAAAAAAGAGGCCATCAAATATTTAACTCCATACTCGTATGCCATATAAAAAAGCGAACAGAAGGATACAAAAAAGCTGGTAAATAACGACAAAGTAAACGAGCGCGCAACGAAGCGAGTTATAAACGAGTGCCCGACAGAGGTGAAAATGTTAGTAAAAACAAGTTGGTAGTTGCGTGTTTGAAGAGCTTAAAGAAGCGACACATAAGGACATGCAAAGGGCAGCCAACCGAATAAAGTCGATGGCACTTTGGACAGCGTCAACTGAAATCTAATGCCTGGATGCAGAGATTGAGTTGTATAGGTGTGTGAGTGGGAGGGAGTGCAAATAAACTATGGTAAATGGTATGGCCTAAAGGTAGGCTGCGTTATATGTGGTTGTGGAATCAGTGATGTCACTAATGAAAGGAGGTAGGAAATTCATGGGCATACTTTAGTAGTAGGTTTATCCCTTTTTTTAAGTGAAACCATTTTAAAGGTTTACCGAAGAAGAGCAGACAAAAGTGCTTGCCTTTGGCTGAAGGGCTCTGGCTATTTACAATTGACGCGAATACATATATGTAAAAGCTTATACTAAGGGTAATTACAATGCGTTGCGTATGGTCTCGCTTTTGCATATTTCGATAGATTTGCAAATTTTATGCTTTCCCTGCCTCAATCAATCATTGCCTTCAAGTTCATTTAACGATAGGTCCTAAATAGAAACGTACTGTTAAAATGGAGTCCAACTAAATGGAAAAGGATGTTAAGGACTCAGAAAAGAAACTCGGAAAGGAGACGTTTTGTCTACTGCTTTAAGTAGGCCGCTAGAGAGTTAAGATGCACTCAGAGAAAAATTTTATTCTAACAGCAAGCCCGACTGGAATAAAAGTTTTCGTTTTTCATTCTTAAAATTTTAAAATATATACAGTGCCTTGGATAAGTGTTCACGTGCTGATTTTTTTTTAAATATTTACAACGTTTTTCAACTTACATTTTTTTGTTATTTTTTTAAATCTATTTAAAGCAGAGTTTCATAAAAAATATTCAACAAAATTTTAACATTGTAATCTGACAATATTTTTATAGAAAAATAACAAAACAAACTTGACTTGAAAAACGTTGTGAAAATATAAAAAATTAACGCATGAACACTTATGTAAGTCACTGTATTTAGCAAGGAGTTATTTTTTTTTAGTTTTTTCCGCATTTTCGTACACATTTGAAACTCAATTGAAACAGCGATTCTTCCGCTTTAATTGGAGTATTTTAATTATTTTATATAACTTGCTATTACCATATATAAACATAACTAGTTATATGGACGGACCTCGAGGAAATTTCTCAAATTCGGATATACTTCTTGTGCAAACAAAGTCCGATAATTAAAGGAACTTTTTATTGAAAACCTACATAAATCTGGATTACCTTTAAGATATATACTCAATTTAGACATATCCTTCAGATTGAGACGATGTGCAGCTCAAAAACCGTAAAAATTAAAAAAAAACATGATTTTCCAAAACGTTGCCGTCCTCAGAAATGCAGCCGGTTTTGAATTAATTGTTTCTTTTGAAAACATAATAAAATGAGCCGCTTGAACTAAGCACAGATAACAAGCACTGTGTGGGTAGTGTAGAATAAAATAAAAAATCTCCATACAAAAAAACTTTGGTTTTTGGGAAATTTCGGAGCACGTTGTTCTAAATTTTTTTCTTTTAAAATCTTCTTTAAAAATCCGCAAGGTCCTAAAAACTTACTAAGAAGAATTTTCGCTCTCGCAAATGAGCAAATCTCGCGAGTGTTTTTTTGGTGTCGGCAGAAAAAAAAACGCTAAAGCATTCTTCGTGCATTTATTTCAACCAATGGTGTTTCAGAAACAAGTATTTATAATAAAAAATAAATCAAGTATTTGAACAATTTTAACCTTAAAACGTTTATTTAGGTTAAAAAAATGAGAATTGTTTTTTTTTTTTTTTTTAATAACTACGGGAAGCTTTCAAATGGAATGTTCATATTAGGGGCAATGAAAGTTGACATCAAATACAGCGTATCTGAGGAGATTCACCGAAAATTCAAGATACTTAAAAACGTCAACATTAAACGATTAAAATGCTCTTCTTGCCAAAACGAACCAATCTAGAGTAATATAAAACTAGTGTGTCACGAAATGAAAAAAAAAAATCACATTGATTGCAAGATGAGGGTAATTTACGAAGCAAAAATTCCAATTTTACAATTTTTATTGGCACACTCGGAATTCATACGGAGATTCTTTTATACCTGAAAAAATTAATATACACGTATTCTCGTGAAGAATACTGTAGAAAAATATGTTACGCCAATATTTAATTACTTTTAAATAATACGACTTTTCAAGTTAAGGCGTGCGAGTAGACGTGTTAACTGACATGGTGTATGGTGCTATGGGGCGTATACGTTACGTACACAACTACGGGTATATGAGCAGAGAACGTTTATAAATTTATTATAATTTATTTTAAATTTATAAACATTCTCTGATATGAGCACGAGTTGTTATTTTGAATTTTTAAGAATATATTTTTTAAGTTTTCATTTAAATATAATTTCAGTGCACTGTTTTCGACCAAAAACACGCACATTTTGTTAACACGCATTTGCAATAACTTTAAAATAAGACTTATTTCTCTTACACAAAAAAAAAAGTTGCGGAACAAACGTTAGTGAATAGATATTCTGCCGAAATTCACAATAAAATCTACATTTTTTCTACATTAACCTAACGGCTATGATCTTTATAATAAAATCATATTTTAACCGTTACACTCGGATTTCTATTTTTCCGAACAAATTTATCTGTTACTTTATGAATTTTATTTTTTCGCTCAAGAATAATCGTAATTTATTTCTTCGATACATTTTTTATAATTATTTTTGATTTTTTTTTTTTTTTGTGATCATATTATAACCGTTATTTTCAGATTTGATTTTTTTAGCTCATAGAAGATTTAAATCTGTCATAAAAACGCAAGCAAAAATAAAAATAACGATTTAATTTGGCCGAAAAAAATCATATTTTACGTTTATTCTTGATCGTAAAAATAAAAATAAAGATAAAAATAAAAATATAACGATTTTGCAATAATCTAAAAATACAAATCTTGATATTTAACGATTATTTTGAGGTGCCTGGTCGTAAACGATCTAACAATAATCATTAAAGCAGAATTTATGGCCAAGAAAAAAAATCTTGAAATTAGATTTTCGTACTCCGTGTAAGAATTTTCGGAGTTACGGTACTTTTGAGGTCGCTGTTCTTGATTTCAGTATTTATTTAGTATAAAATTCCCGGTCATTTTCTGAGTGCGGTATCAAAAACTATTACCTGTAAATCAAGAAGTCCACAGAAAATAAAATAACAGAACTTAGTGCCTCTAAAAAATATGCAACATCTGTTCATATCATTCCGCTCCAGCAAATGAGTTTGGAAATGCCGCACAGTACTGCTCAATCTCCTTCTTTAGTTGTTCATCGTCTCTCGAATTGACTTCCGCTATCGCTGAGCTAATCCACCGACCAGATCGACCTATCTGGGCAGCCAGTTCGAAAACGCCCGATCCCTTCTTCAGAATTTGAGTTGAAGAACGCCCTATCTCACACGAAAATACATTGAAAATGTGCTGAGGTAGGGCATTTTTGAATCAAATTATAAAATAGGGCGTTGTTGAACAATTTTCTGAGATAGAGCATTTTCGAACTGGGGCTGCTGAGATAGGTCGATCTTCCACTCAGCCATCGAAATGAAGCCATCAAAAACTTTTTTTTATCTACTTGGATTTCAGGGCCTCGAGGTAGATGACCGCTATTTCGAATAGTTTTACAAAAATGTTATTTTAGAAGTGCAAACTAACGCCTATGCTGCATACATAAGTACCTATACATAAATAGATTATGCATGTATGTATATGTAGGTACTAGGCAAGAACGATAGAATACAAGATTGCGCATTCCCGCAGAGTGACATATGTGGCAACGGGTAAACAAAGAATATGGCGAAGAACAATGAGTTGACAGTTGTGAATTTGCAGTGAGAAAACATGTTTTCTTCTCGATTCACCAATTTCTCAAGCCATCTTTGAATATAGAAAATTAAGCACTACGTTAACATAAAATATACAACGACTCTTGAAATGTGTTCAAAAGAATAGGTCTTATTAATTAACTATTTAGAATTTTTGTGTTTGCATTGCAGGTGCCGAAAAAGTGATAACATCTTGTCGCGCATGTTTTCCTGCAGAAAGTGGTCGATGCTTGCTTACCTCCGATTTTAATTTGTAATTTGTGGTATTTCAACGTTTTCAACTTAACATGTCGTGTTTAAAAGTGGTCCGTAAAGTGGCTTCTCCTGCCGGCAGAACTCTACCCACTTTCTTACCAAGGCGTCGTCGCGGGGAAACAAAAAAAAGCTGCATTTGGGGGCTTTACCTCTACGGCTGCTGCAATTCAACACACGACACGACATTTTTATGAAGTTTTTATTACAAATAATACGTTTTTTACTTCAGAACGCACGAATTACTTCGATTTTTCACTTGAAAGTACACAATACGTTTGCAATACGTTTGCACTTGTCTCTAAACAAAAAGTTTGTTTACGTATTGCCATAAATGTCAAAGTCGGCAAAACCAAAGTAGCGGTTTCGGGAATGCGCCACCTTCAGTTCATTTCACCATGGGTACTAGGAATGTTATTGCCAGAATCCCGGCCTTTTATAATAATAATAAAAAAAATAATCCCGGAATTTTCGGGATTTGTAATTTTCACTGATGGAAATATTAGAAACTCCTTTTCTTGACCAGTATTGGCCATATTTCTTTTTTATTTAATAATTAATATTCTTTTATAAATGTCTAGCTCATCACACATATACATAACACCAAGCGATAGTAAATTTACACACAAAAATCAATATATCGCGAAACCATGGGCCAAATATAGTAAAATTTAATTTTTAGTTTCTTTTTCTCACTTTGACGTCAGTTAATCAAAAATGATAAAAAAAATTCAGTGCAATGTGCCTAGAGAAAAAGTATGGGTAAATTAAAGAAGAAATTCTGTAGAATTTAATCAGATTCAATTTTCCGGTGCATATGAACTGGTAAGTATTGAAAATGTCCTTTTAAAATTTTATCTTTGAAATTTCCCAATAATTGTTTTTAAAAAAATTATATGTTAAAGACTTATATAGACTCGATAACATCCTCGGATTTCGTCCTTCTAACTTTATCAGCTTAAAAAATTACCCATTCGTCTTTGTGAATTCAAAAAATTTTAATTTTTTTTTTTATTCTAAAGAAATTTCCTCTTGCATTTGGTACCCATATTTTTATTCCACATTGCATTGAATTTTTTATTTTTTTCCTTTAAAATAAATTCTGACGTCAGAGAGAAAAAATAAAAACGCCACTTTAAATAAAAAAGTAGGTTTCAAACCCATTTACTTATTATTTATTTTATTGTAGGAGAGATAGAAGCAATTTTTCGATTTAAGTTGTTGAAAAGTAATGAATATCTATATCCCGAGACTAATCCCGGGATGCCGGCATTGTCATAACGACATCCTAAAAATTCCGGGATAGTAAAAAGCGAAAAAATTAACATCCCTAATATGTAGTACGTAGTTATAGGCAGTCTTAAAATAGACCACCTAATTAGTTTTAACCTTTACCACATTAGTGCTTTGTCGGTTTCTAAATACATACATACATACATACTCGTACATATACTTGACGATTTCCTCCAACTAACTACATTCATTTCATTTATTATGCTCTATGCTTCATGTTTTTGCAACAATATTATATTTCCGCCTATATAGAGGTACTTAAGGACATTTGTTAGCTGCAGGATAAAAACAAATTTATCGATTTTTTCTGCCGAGTCGAGTTGACGTCAATACATTAGGCTCAAACAACCTTTCCGGCCGCCACATTATAACGTGAAAAGCTTTTACAGCTTATGCTGATGAGTTTTGTTGTTACACGAAGCTATACATGCATTTATTTATGTATGCTCAAACTTGAGTATCTATCTATGTATGTACATATGTACATTAGACTGATTCACTCCTTATACAAAAAAAAAAAATAAATAAAAAATCGGTACTGTTTTTCCAAAGGGATTATAAAATGTATTATATTTTAAGACTTGCGCCAAAATATTTCTATTCATTAAAGACTTTTTTTTAGGTATTTTCAAATCGGTCCAGCTCACGTAAATCTTAAGATTTTTCCTAAATATTTTGGTGTAAGTCTTCAAATAAATATAATAAATTTTGTGATCCCCCCGGAAAAAGCTGCAACTTTTTTTGGAGAGGCAGTCTAATGTACATATGTAAATAGTAGAAAGGAGGTGCTTGTATGATTGTCCTCCGCCAGAAGAAAAGCAACATTCGCCTGCAAGTGGCACAATCAAGTAGATATGCCATCGACGAAAGAAAACTCATACATTAGCACCATACTTAATTGTATATAAAATTTACACAACAATAGTTGTGTTTTTTTACAAATTATCCAGTAACTTGCCAATAACTCTCCAGTAACTTTATTTCTAAGAATTCGCTCTCATAGAAAAAATTTGCAAAAAAGTACGCGAACGCTTTTCCAGTAATAATTTGCAAGTTTCATGAACAGCTGATAAATTGGTTGTTTATTCGCAGCATATTCCCAATAAAACGATATATTTTATATTTAAATATGTTTGTTTTGAAAATTTCCACAATAAAAATCCACAAACAGTTTCCTTATTAGTTTAAATTTCATCCAGCAACATGCGATCAGCTGTTTTTCGTACTGGCAAATTCTTACAAGTAAAAATTTATCCAGTAAAATCCAGTAAAAACTTGCAACTTCAGCTGTCATTTTTCGCTCTCTCAATTTCCCCTACTTTGCAAGTTTTTGCGTACGAAAACGCCAAAACATGAAAATTCGTAAAAACTTTTACTGGATTTTACTGGAAATGAGTAAAAAAACGCAACTAATACAATTTGCTTGGTAGGGGCTTTTGTTGTTTTATTTACTTCACGCAAAGCCAATGAAATGCGTACAGTCATACAAAAGCTATTAGAGACTAGTTGTAAACTAGTACAAAAAGGTTGTAAGGTTTGATCAGTCATCACTAGTTTGAACCGGCACAGATCTATAGGCAATCAGCGGGATAATATATCTAAGCCTTTCGTTAAAGCTTGGTTGCTCTTGGGCGTAGAACAGGCACGATTGGAAATGGTTTAAGTTGATATCTTGACGAAATTCAGCACTTATTCCTTAATGTCAAAAGCAAGCTTTAGATTTCACTATAGGACAGCTACCTACGTACTTAACGGGGAGGAACTACTGCCACAAAACACAGACATTCTTATGTAAATAAGTAAATGCAGATATTATTAAAACAGTTAGGGTGTGGTTGAAAGTGGAGCAAAAATAACAAAGTGCGCTGATAAGTCAGTCAGTTACAAGAAAGTAGTAAACACAAAGAACTCGAAACGTGTCGCCTACAAAAACCAGAAAATAAAATAAAAGAAATGAGAATACCTAAACCGGCGGGAAAGTATTAATAAAAAGGACTTGGCAACAAAAAAGTAACTTCATAATGAAATTGAAATTGAGCTCTTAATGTTTTTTGTTGTATGTATGTACCTTTCATGTCGAGGTTTATGGCGACAACCACCAGTTATGCATGTCTATGCTAATGCAAATATTGAGAGTAGAGGCGGCAAACAAAATGAAGGATGTGCAAACAAATGCAAATGAGTACAACATTCTAAGTGCTTTTGAAATTTCAGCGAGAAGACTTTGAAGAATGTGATAAGTATTGTGGGGTAAGGCCAATAAATAAGTAGTATGTATATGGAATTGATACCTACAGAGAGTGGAAAATGGAAATAAAAAAGGCATATTAAGTAAAACCACAAAGAGCAGATTAAAATGCAATAAAAGAATCTTCAAATATTAAAAAAAAAAAATTACAAGTACAAAATAAAGAAGCGGGAAAAAAAATTTTAACAAATTTTAAGGGGTCACTAACAAGGTTTGAAAAATCTTAAAATTAAAATGTTCGACTAAAATTTGCTTTTGGATCATTAGTTTTAAATATCATTGCAACTTATCCATTTAAACTCACCAACTCGCTAGCCGAATTCAAATATTTTTTGAATTTTTGCAATTTAAAAAAAATTCAATTTTTTCAAACTCTGGTAGGGGGGAACCCTATTTTTTTAATTTTGAAATTTTCGCGGATGCCTTTACTTTGCACGTAGAACAAACTGGAAGGAAGCCTCATGATGTTGACATTTTAGGGACCATCCTAATGTATGTATGTTAGGGTGGTCCAAAAATGCATGTGAAAAAGTAAAGTCAGAATTTTTATGCTTTCACCCCTAGGATTGTTCTATACCGAAAAAATATACCCCTATTTTTTATTTTGAAATCAAAAAACATTTAGAGGTCGCTCAAAGCACTCAAATTTTTCCATGAATTTTATATGGAAAAAAACCACTTTTCGTAGAAATGGTATAGAATTCTTGAATATCAATATTTTTCGATCGGAAAACTTTTGTTCTCTTCAGAAGACTTCCAATAACAATACCCCATTGTTTACTTAACCATTTTTTTATACTAAAGATTTTTTAACCTTTTGCATTTTGTGACATTTTATGGTGGTTTTTGCGGACCTATAAAATATAGTTACTATGAAAAAATTGTTAAATAAATAATTCGAAATTATTATTGCTAACTGTAGGGAGGATTATATTCTCCCTCTAATGAAATAGATAGGGTGAAATACACTACTACGTTGATAGGGGACGAAGAAAGTTCTTGTGAGCAATGAGGGATAAGCAACTTGCAGAAAAATACAACAAGCCTGCTTATGTATACATATACACCACAAACATACGTACATACGAAGATACATACATATATTTTGCAATCCTAATGCGCTTTAGTCACAACATTTTTAGGGCTTCAACTAACCAACCGCATATCCTGATACAACCCCAATTCAAGCCAACGCCTCCTCCTTCCTATTTGCTATGTATCTATGTAAATCACTCGTCAAACGTATTAATGCAAAACTTGCTTTGTTCGAAAAACAAATCAGAAAATTATAGTATTTATAACATCCGTTCGCCTTTATGCCCATCAGTGTTTTTGTTTTTTTTTTTTGTTGCTTCTGTAGCAAGCTAATGACAACAGATTTTCTCAACAGTGCAAATTGAGTTGGTGCCTAGTGATTATATCCTGTAGCGCGTGTATTTATTAATTTATTTTGCAACACTCACTTTCCTCTTTTAGACTCTTTCCTCCCTATTCCGCTTCTATCCGAGCGAGTAAGTTGTGACAAGAGGAAAAGTTGTTGCCACTTGATAAATGCCCAGTGTGCACGATGTCAATGCCAGGCGTTTGTAAATATGAATGCTGATGACGGGGGTACTTAGTAGGTGTGTAGGAGGCATTTAACTAAATATGTACATATTTTATAGCTTTATTCTGGATAACGTTGTATTAAAAGGTGTGCTGGCCACAAAGTAATTTTCGTTTCGAATATTTGATAAGTGGTTTGCATGGAGCTCAATGAATGCGAAAGAATTCCTAGATTTGGTTGGGTCATTAATTGGATGCTAATGCTGTTGATGGATTTTAATTGTTTATTTACATTTGTATGCTTTATGAATAAAATTTATATTACGAAAGCTAATTATGTTAATGAGGATTATAATGCAAGACCGATGAGCTCTAAACGGAAAAAATGTAGTATAATTTATATGTACATACATATATACAGGCTGCTCTAAATCATCCGTCCACCTCCTTTAAAATGGAGGGAAATGTTTTTTTTATTGCAAAACGTAAAAATATGACCTACCAAATTGGAGATGCTCTATCCTCTGGTGGTATTACCGACTTTCAGTTTCAACCGGAAGTGGGTTAAACTGGCAGGAAGTCCGTTTTTTTTTATATTAGACTTAAACTTTACATTCTACTAGCGGCCCAAATTTTGGGGATAAAAATACATAACTTTTGTTTGAAACTTTTTTCTCGGGAGTGCCTTTTTCAACCTCTAAATTAGCTTCGAACTTCTACTCGTTTTGGACTTCTAAAATGAGTGAACGTTTTTTATTGGAAAACGAAAAAATGTGTATGAATTATCAAGTCGAGGATGGTCTTTCTTTTGGTAGTATTGCCGACTTTCGGGTTCAACCGGTAAGGAGTTAAACTGAGCAATAATTACTTCTTCTTAAAATTTCAGACTCCTTGATATTTGCTATTTGTTTTTTTTTTTAATTAACGCCAATCGGCTTTGTACATAATAGAGTTATTAAGTACAATAGTTAACCAAAACAAAACATAAATAATTGTAAACATTTAAATTGCTGTCGGTATAGCAATAGTAACATAAAACAACAATAGTAACATAAATAGTTTTGTAACATAGACTCAGAGTATTGGTTTTAAAGTACACATTAAATTTCACTTAATTTTTTTGAGTAAATCGAGTTAAAGGTCCGAAATTTTAAGAAAAAGCAATTGCTTAGTTTTAATTCATAAGGTCCATTATTTAAATAATTCAAACATTATAACGATTTATATATACATACATACATATGACCACATACTTAACACTTACCTTCGAGTAACTCTCAGTGGAGCGAATATCATTGATAGTCCATGGCAGCATAGCAGCGGAATAGCGCGGATCTACAGAAGCGCTGCCGCGGTAGGTTAACGAAACGAGACGAGTTTTCATGTTGAATGGAATACTGGCGGCTAGTGAGTTTTAACTTGAATGCAATATTAACCGAAAATAACCACGTTAAACTTTCTTAGTACACACTAAAATATACTTATATTCGTTTATTCGTTTTGCCATTAAATTTTATTCACAAAATTATTTTTTAAGGCATTCAAAAACTCTCATGACTCATTTGGAGCATACGAAAAGAATAAATCTAAATCAAAAATGTGGGCATACACAGAAGTACTATTTAGGAGGCAGTTTTAAATTTTTGGCAAGAGTGTATGTAGGTAGGTATGAGTGTCGCAGTTTGCAAATCCTAGCTAACAGTTCCTTTCAAGCAATGGCAGTTAGTATAATGGTTATTTCGCATATGTATGTATGGGCATACAAATGTACGTATTAAGTGTATGGAGTTCCAAAAATACACAAAATTGAGCACGCGACCAAAAGAATTTAGGACACAGGCCGCCAAACGAAAAACCAGACAAAGAATTACTGAATTTTATGGTGGAGTTGGCATATTTTTTTATGCTTTTAGATATACACATGCACATACATATGTAGTTGTTTATTCTTACTGGATTTGCCTATGCAACGCCGCAAGCTTGTCCATTCATCCAATCGGAAAGGCGCAAACAACTAGGTATGTATGTATGTACGTTGCCCAGAGTGCGGCTGCCTTTTCTCCCTTGGTCTTGTTTTTATTGCGAATATCGATTTTTCATGAATTTTTCTACCCAAGCAATGGAGGTTGCTGCTCCGGTTTTGCATACAGCATAGTTTTTCAAAGCGTCGCACAGCGAAGATTTTCTTTTATTCCCACAGGATAAAAGTGTGAATCAGATTGTTTAGGTAGATAAGCATGTAGACTACCAAGCCAGGTAGGCAGGCAGCCAGACAGGCAGTCATTCAAACAAACCAGCAAGCCGTAATTCACTTCGTGCACTGCACTACTATCTCATTTTTATTGCTGCAATTTTCGCGGTGTAATCACCTTGCTTTTTCTTTATTTGTAGATTTACATACTTTTTAAATATTCCATTGAAATATAAATATATTAAAAACAATTTTCCACTACAACTTAAACGCTTTACAAAGGCCCGCTCCGCCCAGACACAACGAATATCCACTGAAAACTGCCACTGACTAAACAGGACACAGCAGTTATCCCCAATGTCCGTAAGGCATTTTATTTCTCTATATCCTTGCGCAGTGTTTTGCCTTGCAAATTACTTCGCTTTTCACATTATCCTTCTGCAGATTTCGCACTCTTTTTCTCACAAATAACTTGAAATTCGCGGGCGCAGTCGCCGTTTTGAATGTTTTTATTCGCTTTGCTACTTTGCACCTGGTTGACATTTGAAATCGGCCGTTGCGGCGCCGCGCAATAACAACTCTGTTGCTGACGAACGCGCTGAGCAAAGCAAAAGATGGATGCTGCTTGAATATTAAAGACGCAAACCTATGTGAAGAAAGTCAAAGCACCATCACACAGGGTGCATTGTAATTTTAAGAATCGATTGAGGGAAATACAAATCGAACGTAAATATTTTAATTTCCGGTAATTTTTTACGTTTCAATGAAGTGAAATTTTTTTTGATTTTAATACAAGAATGTAAACAAATATTTTTCACAAATGACAAAATAAGCGCTAACAAGGCGAGCGCTAACATCGGATCACTTTTGTTTCGTGCTGGTCTCCGGCATGAAATCCAATTTCCGTAAGAGAAATCAGCATCTGACCGCGAAAGGAAATCGCGTGGTTCCATGCCGATATGTGGAAACCAAAAAGAGACCTGTTGTGTTAATTTTGTTAATAAAATGTATATATTAGTTTCGGCTGAAAGAATTTATTTTCAATCATAACGTTAAACCGAACTTCGCGAGGGTGGAGCTGCGGCCAAAAGGTAATATGTACATATCGCACATTGTCTTCAGAAAAGCATAACTAAAAATTACACGTTTGTAAGAAAATGCGAAAAACTATTTCTTAGCACACGATAATCCTATGGCCAAGGGAGACTTTACCTTAGGTTTTTTTTTGACAAATTATAACAAAAATTTGTTGCAGCCAAGGTACATTGAACAGGTAGTATCAGTAGAGCAGCTGATTTGATTTATTTTCAAATTATTTGGTCTCGAAAATGTCAAATATTTTTAATTTTTTCTCACAAAAATTCTGAATTGTTAAAATCCATTTGTATGTGAAACCTTTTTCCATACAAAACAAGCGATTGAATAGCAGCTTTTGGAACGTTCGCCCAACTCAGCAGCACGACCGCTGATTACTGGGCCTTGCAAAGGATGGATCAATGCTTCGAGAAGCAAACAAATTTACTAGGAAAGAAAGTTGCATCAATTTTTATTTTTTCCAATTTCAATTTTTTATTTTTTATAATTTTTTGTATTTCACATGGCACGCTTTTATTTAGAAGAAAAAATTCAGAACAGTTTTTGACACTTTCGATACCAGAAGCAACAAAAAAATACACGCAAATGTTGTTTTTGCTCTACTGATACTACCTGTTTAATGTGCCTTGACTCCAGCTTTTGCTGAAAGGTAAATAAAAGCTTTGTGTACATTTTTAGCGCATAATTTATAGAATGCCAAATTTTGAGTTGTGCCTCTTTTGAAGAAGGTGTGCGATATTCTGATCAGGGCTTTGCCTCTTTGATGAAAGGTTCGAAAACTATGCGACAATACCTGACTTCTCCCTCCATGGCCTTAGATTACTTTGCTATCAACCTCAGCTGATCGATGAGATGGCAAGACATGGTATGGCAATAAAATGCCCATTGGAACAATAATTTCTCATAGGATTGTCAGTTGTGAAAATTTTTAATTAATAAATGAAATTTTATGCAATTACAATTATTTTGTTGCAGCGCCTTTCCATCGTCCCTGCCGCAGCCTAAGCAGCACGCGGCATTTAGCTGATTGCACTTTGTCCAACGGCAGTGCGAACAGAAAACTTGGCGACAACACCGCCACCGCGTCAATGTGCGCCTACGCAAAAATGGCAAAAGCCGCGC
>NW_023458555.1:34581862-34590811 GCF_013731165.1 Rhagoletis pomonella | reverse complement strand
TTTTTGAAATACAACCCCAAACAATTAAGATCCTACCACTGTGATTCACAGTTTGCAGTACATGATGCGCTTAGGCTTAATTTGGGTCTTTGATCCAATACCATGCCCGGCCATCTGATTGAAAGCGATTAATTTAGTCTTGTCAGACCAAATAACCTTCAATTGAAACTTAAAAATATGTTTTTTACTGCATTCTTTGCGCTCAATTTGGCAATTCTTCGCCTCGCTGTCTATTGATTTGCATTAAAGTTTAATACCTTAAGCGCTTCTGTAATAGTGGCTGCATCGCTACTTGCTTCTAAGTTCACAAGATATCGTACCGTAATATTTTTCAACAGACTTCCTCTGTCCTTGGGAGCACTTTAGGCTATATTTTTTCTAAGTCTTAACATTTTTAAGTAGCAAATTCCAAAATTTTTGCCACTTTTCGTGCGGTTCCGCCTTTCCGCAGTAAATCTATTATTTACATTTATAGTTCCTGATTAACTATGTTATTTACTGGTGATCACTTCTTCAATAAATTACAATATAGAAAAAAGTCATCTGACTTCCAACTAAGTAAAAGATAACTGTCAAATGCAAAACTGAGAGTAAGTGCAAAACTGTAAAATTTGCCTTAATTTACATTTTTGTCTGCTGGGTTTTTTTTTATTGTTGTTGTATTGACTTCAAATTGATATGAGAGAGGGAGTAGGGATGTACCAACAAGAATATACAACAAAAGGATGAAAGTCGTTAGAACTTGGAAACATAGCGGTGGGTGAATTAAAAAGTGTTAAACCATGTTACAGTTTTGCTCGTCACTGTACATACCAAGGCACACTTGCCGGCTGTCAATTCATTCTCACATACATATACATACATACATACACACAAAAATGCATTCGATGCACTCAGTAACTCGCCTTCTTGCCATATTCGCACAGACAAAAAGGCGCAGAATGCAAAAATTTATATAAAAACAAATTAAAATGTTCGGCTGTCTATTTTTGGCCCAGACGAAGGGGCGAAAACCTGCTGCGCGGCTTTTGCCATTTTTGCGTAGGCGCACATTGACGCGGTGGCGTCGTTGTCGCCAAGTTTTCTGTTCGCACTGCCGTTGGACAAAGTGCAATCAGCTAAACGCCGCGTGCTGCTTAGGCTGCGGCAGGGACGATGGAAAGGCACTGCAACAATATAATTGTAGTTGCATACAATTTATTTTATTAATTTAAAATTTTCACAACTGACAATCCTGCCATACCATCTCATCGGTGATATCGCTTTGGCCTAAAACCCATTAACGATTGATACCGAAGTAATCTAATGTCAGCGAGGGAGAAGTCAGGTATTGTCGAATAGTTTTCGAACCTTTCATCAAAGAGCCAAAGCTCTGATCAGAATATCGCCCACCTTCTTCAAAAGAGGCACGACTCAAAATTTGACATTTTTGAAATAATACGCTAAAAATGTACAAAAAGCTTTTATTTACCTTTCAGCAAAAGCTGGAGCCAAGGCACATTAAACAGGTAGTATCAGTAGAGCAAAAACAACATTTGCGTGTATTTTGTTGTTGCTTCTGGTATCGAAAGTGTCAACAACTGTTCTGAATTTTTTCTTCTAAATCAAAGCGTGCCATGTGAAATACAAAAAATTATAAAAATAAAAAATTGAAATTGGAAAAAATAAAAATTGATGCAACTTTCTTTCCTAGTAAATTTGTTTGCTTCTCGAAGCATTGATCCATCCTTTGCAAGGCCCAGTAATCAGCGGTCGTGCTGCCGAGTTGGGCGAACGTTCCAAAAGCTGCTATTGAATCGCTTGTTTTGTATGGAAAAAGGTTTCACAAGCAAATGGATTTTAACAACTTATAATTTTCGTGAGAAAAAATTAAAAATATTTGACATTTTCGAGACCAAATAATTTGAAAATAAATCAAATCAGCTGCTCTACTGATACTACCTGTTCAATGTACCTTGGCTGGAGCAAATTTTTGTTATAGTTTGTCAAAAAAAAAACAACTCAAGGCAAAGTCTCGCTTGGCCATAGGATTATCATGTGCTAAGAAATAGTTTTTCGCATTTTCTTACAAACGTGTAATTTTGAGTTGTGCCCCTTTTGAAGACGATATGCGATATGTACATATTAGCTTTTGCCCGCTGCTCCACCCGCGCGAAGTTCGGTTTAACGTTATGATAGAATATAAATTATATCAGCCGAAACTAATAGATACATTTTATTAACAAAATTAACACAACAGATCTCTTTTTGGTTACCACATGTCGGCATGGAACTACGCGATGTCCTTTGGCGGCTGATTTCTCTTATGGAAATTAGATTTCATGCCAGAGACCAGCACGGAACAAAAGTGATCCGATGTTAGATTTTGTCATTTGTGAAAAATATTCGTTTAGATTCTTGCATTAAAATCAAAAAAAATTTCACTTCATTGAAACGTAAAAAATTACCGGAAATTAAAATATTTACGTTTGATTTGTATTTCCCTTAATCGATTCGTAAAATTACAATGCACCCTGTGTAATGGTGCTTTGACTTTCTTGACATAGGTTTGTGTCTGTAATATTCAAGCAGTGGTCATCTTTTGCTTTGCTCAGCGCGTTCGTCAGCAACAGAGTTGTTATTTCGCGGCGTGGCAACGGCCGATTTCAAATGTCAACCAGGTGCAAAGTGGCAAAGCGAATAAAAACATTCAAAACGGCGACTGCGCCCGCGAATTTCAAGTGATTTGTGAGAAAAAGAGTGCAAAATCTGCAAAAGGATAATGTGAAAAGCGAGTTATTTGCAGGGCAAAACACTGCGCAAGGATATAGAGAAATAAAATGCCTTACGGACATTGGGGATAACTGCTGTGTCCTGTTTAGTCAGTGGCAGTTTTCAGTGGATATTCGTTGTGTCTGGGCGGTACGGACCTTTGTAAAGTGTTTAAGTTTTAGTGAAAAGTTGTTTTTAATATATTTATACTTCAATTGAATATTTAAAAAGTATGTAAATCTACAAATAAAGAAAAAGCAAGGTGCTTACACCACAAAAATTGCAGCAATAAAAATGAAATAGTAGTGCAGTGCACGAAGTGAATTACGGCTTGCTGGTTTGTTTGAATTACCGCCTGTCTGGCTGCCTGCCTACCTGGCTTGGTAGTCTACATGCTTATCTACCTAAACAATCCGATTCACAATTTTATCCTGTGGGAATAAAAGAAAATCTTCGCTGTGCGACGCTTTGAAAAACTATGCTGTATGCAAAACCGGAGCAGCAACCTCCATTGCTTGGGTAGAAAAATTCATGAAAAATCGATATTCGCAATAAAAACAAGACCAAGGGAGAAAAGGCAGCCGCGCTCTGGGCAACGTACATACATACCTAGTTGTTTGCGCCTTTCCGATTGGATGAATGGACAAGCTTGCGGCGTTGCATAGGCAAATCCAGTAAGAATAAACAACTACATATGTATGTGCATGTGTATATCTAAAAGCATAAAAAAATATGCCAACTCCACCATAAAATTCAGTAATTCTTTGTCTGTTTTTTCGCTTGGTGGCCTGTGTCCTAAATTCCTTTGGTCGCGTGCTCAATTTTGTGTATTTTGGAACTCCATACACTTAATACGTACATTTGTATGCCCATTCATATTTATGTGAAATAACCATTATACTAACTGCCATTGCTTGAAAGGAACTGTTAGCTAGGACTTTCAAACTGTGACACTCTTACCTACCTACATACACACTTGCCAAAAATTTAAAACTGCCTCCTAAATAGTACTTCTGTGTACGCCCACATTTTTGATTTATTCTTTTCGTATGCTCCAAATGAGTCATGAGCACCGCGAGAAGTTTTTGAATGCCTTAAATATTTAATTTAATGAATAAAATTTAATGGCAAAACGAAAAAACGAATTTAAGTAAACTTTAGTGTGTACTAAGAAAGTTTAACGTGGTTATTTTCGGTTAATATTGCATTCAAGTTAAGACTCACTAGCCGCCAGTATTCCATTCAACATGAAAACTCGTCTCGTTTCGTTAACCTACCGTGGCAGCGCTTCTGTAGATCCGCGCTATTCCGCTGCTATGCTGCCATGGACTATCAATGATATTCGCTCCACTGAGAGTTACTCGAAGGTAAGTGTTAAGTATGTGGTCATGTGTATGCATGTATGTACTATATGTAAATCGTTATAATTTTTGAATTGTTTAAATAATGGACCTTATGAATTAAAACTAAGCAATTGCTTTTTCTTAAAATTTCAGACCTTTTACTCGATTTACTCAAAAAATTTAAGTAAAATTTAATGTGTACTTACTTTAAAACCAATACTCTGAGTCTATGTTACAAAACTATTTTTGTTACTATTGTTGTTTTATGTTACTATGTTACTATTGTTATAGCGACAGCAATTTAAATGTTTACAATTATTTACATTTTGTTTTGGTTAACTATTGTATTATGTACAAAGCCGATTGGCGTTAATTAAAAAAAAACAAATATCAAATATCCAAGGGTCTGAAATGTTAAGAAAAAGCAATTATTGCTCAGTTTAACTCCTTACCGGTTGAACCCGAAAGTCGGCAATACTACCAAAAGAAAGACCATCCTCGACTTGATAATTCATACAAATTTTTTCGTTTTCCAATAAAAAACTTTCACTCATTTTAGAAGTCCAAAACGAGTTGAAGTTCGAAGCTAATTTAGAGGTTGAAAAAGGCACTCCCGAGAAAAAAGTTTCAAACAAAAGTTATGTATTTTTATCCTAAAAATTTGGGTCTGCAGTAAAAAGTTATGTATGTGTCTAGTATAAAAAAACGGACTTCCTGTCAGTTTAACCCACTTCCGGTTGAAACTGAAAGTCGGTAATACCACCAGAAGATAGAGCATCCCCAAATTGGTAGGTCATATTTTTACGTTTTGCAATAAAAGAAAACATTTCCCTCCATTTCAAAGGAGGTGGACGGATGATTTAAAGAACCCTGTACATATGTACATATATGTATGTAAATAATACTAAATTTTTTCCGTTTAGAGCTCATCGGTCTTGCATTATAATCCTCATTCACATAATTAGCTTTCGTAACATAAATTTTATTCATAAAGCATACAAATGTAAATAAACAATTAAAATCTATCAGCAGCATTAGCATCCAATTAATGACCCAACCAAATCTAGGAATTCTTTCGCATTCATTGAGCTCCATGCACACCACTCATCAAATATTCGAAACGAAAATTACTTTGTGGCCACCACACCTTTTAATACAGCGTTACCCAGAATAAAGCTATAAAATATGTATTTAGTTAAATGCCTCCTATACAACTACTAAGCACCCTCGTCATCAGCATTCATATTTACAAACGCCTGGCATTGACATCGTGCACACTGGGCATTTATCAAGTGGCAATAACTTTTCCTCTTGTCACAACTTACTCGCTCGGAAAGAAGTGGGATAGGGAGGAAAGAGTCTAAAAGAGGAAAGTGAGTGTTGCGAAATAAATTAATAAATACACGCGCCACAGGATATAATCACTAGGCACCAATTCAATTTGCACTGTTGAGAAAATCTGTTGTCATTAGCTTGCTACAGAAGCAACAAAAAAAAACATTGATGAGCATAAAGGCGAACGGGTGTTATAAATACTATTATTTTCTGATTTGTTTTTCGAACAAAGCAAGTTTTGCATTAATACGTTTGACGAGTGATTTACATACATAAGTAGCAAATAGGAAGGAGGAGGCGTTGGCTTAAATTGGGGTTGTATCAGGATATGCGGTTGGTTAGTTGAAGCCCTAAAAATGTTGTGACTAAAGCGCATTAGGATTGAAAAATATATGTATGTATCTTCGTATGTACGTATGTTTGTGTATATGTATACATAAGCATGTTTGTTGTATTTTTCTGCAAGTTGCTTATCCCTCATTGTTCACAAGAACTTTCTTCGTCCCCTATCAACGTACTAGTGTTTTTCAACCTCTATTTCATTAGAGGGAGAATATAATTCTCCCGACAGTTAGCTCTTTTTCTCTTCAGAAGATTCCCAATAATAATATCCAATTGTTTATTTAACCATATTTTTATAGAAACTATATTTTATAGGTCCGCCAAAACCACCATAAAATGTCAGAAAATGCAATGGGGAAATGAATAAAAAACCAAGCATTTCAAGCATTTTCGAAATTTACCATTATATGAAAAGCGGCCGTCATTTTAGTCCGATTTCAATCATTTTCACCGTTTGGCTTTTATGTGGCGAGCACAATAACCACACAGAGTTTGGCAAAGGCAAATTTTAGTCGAATTTTTTAATTTTAAGATTTTTCAAACCTTATTAGCGACCCCTAAAAATTTGTTAAAATTTTTTTCCCGCTTCTTTATTTTGTACTTGTAATTTTTTTAATATTTGAAAATTCTTTTATTTCATTTTAATCTACTCTTTGTGGTTTTGCTTAATATGCCTTTTCATTTCCATTTTCCGTTCTCTTTAGGTATCAATTCCATATACATACTACTTATTTATTGGCCTTACCCCACAATATCACATTCTTCAAAGTCTTCTCGCTGAAATTTCAAAAGCACTTAGAATGTTGTACTCATTTGCATTTGTTTGCACATCCTTCATTTTGTTTGCCGCCTCTACTCTCAATATTTGCATTAGCATAGACATGCATAACTGGTGGTTGTCGCCTTAAACCTCGACATGAAAGGTGCATACATACAACAAAAAACATTAAGAGCTCAATTTCAATTTCATTATGAAGTTACTTTTTTGTTGCCAAGTCCTTTTTATTACTTTTCCGCCGGTTTAGGTATTCTCATTTCTTTATTTTATTTTCTGGTTTTTGTAGACGACACGTTTCGAGTTCTTTGTGTTTACTACTTTCTTGTAACTGACTGACTTATCAGCGCACTTTGTTATTTTTGCTCCACTTTCAACCACACCCTAACTGTTTTAATGATATCTGCATTTACTTATTTACATAAGAATGTCTGTATTTTGGGGCAGTAGTCCCTCCCCATTAAGTACATAGGCAGCTGTCCTATAGTAAAATCTAGAGCTTGCTTTTGACAATAAGGAAATCAGTGCCGAATTTCGTCAAGACATCAACTTAAACCATTTACTTACAATCATGCCTGTTCTACGCCCAAGAGCAACCAAGCTTTAACGAAAGGCTTAGATATATTATCCCGCTGATTGCCTATAGATCTGTGCCGGTTCAAACTAGTGATGACTGATCAAACATACAACCTTTTTGTACTAGTTTACAACTAGTCTCTACATAGCTTTTGTATGACTGTACGAATTTCATTGGCTTTGCGTGAAATAAATAAAACAACAAAAACCCCTACCAAGCAAATTTTATTGTTGTTTAAATTTTATATACAATTAAGTATGGTAGCTAATGTATGAGTTTTCTTTCGTCGATGGCATATCTACTTGATTGTGCCACTTGCAGGCGAATGTTGCTTTTCTTCTTGCGGAGGACAATCATACAAACACCTCCTTTCTGCTATTTACATATGTACATTAGACTGTCTCTCCAAAAAAAGTTGCAGCTTTTTCCGGCGCGATCACAAAATTTATTATATTTATTTGACCAAAATATTTAGGAAAAATCTTAAGATTTACGTGAGCTGGACCGATTTGAAAATACCTCCAAAAATTATGTTGTTTATGAATAAAAATAGTACTTTTTAAAAAATATCACCTCAGATGACAAAAAAGTTTAAACTTAAAAAATCTGCATAGAAATATTAAACTTTTTCGGCGGCATCCTAATAATGAGATTTTTGTTGCTGTTTTTTTATCATTTTTCAAAGATAGGTTAAAGAAAAACTCAGCCAAAACTATACCGATTTAGACTTATTTTCTCACCCTTTCTATTTATTTGCAAATTAACTTATTCAATTTATGGAAGAGAAAGGAGTGTCATTCCAAATCGAATTAAGTTGTGTTGATTTTTGCAAAAAAAGGGACGTGAATGAGTATTTGAAAAGAAATAAGAAATACCCTTCCAATGGTAGCTCATAAATCTAAATGAGTAAAGTTCTGACTGAGTTATTCAAGTTTTTCTTGAACCAATCTTCGAAAAAAGTTCAAAAACTCCATCAAAAATCGCATTATTATTATGATTCCCGTTGAAAATTTTTTTAAATATTTTATGCAAATTTTTTAAGCTTAAACTGTCATGTCATCTTAGGCTATTTTTTATTTAATAAATATTTGTATTCATGAAAACTCGACTTTTGGAGGTATTTTCAAATCGGTTCAGCTCAAGTAAATCTCAATATTTTTCCGAAATATTTTGGCGCAAGTCTTAAATATAATATATTTTATAACTCCAATGGAAAACCAGTACCGAGGTTTTTGTTTTTTTTTTGTATAAGGAGTGAATCAGTCTAATGCACATACATACATACATAGATAGAAACTCAAGTTTGAGCATACATAAATAAATGTATGTTTAGCTTCGTGTAACAACAAAACTTATCAGCATAAATTGTAAAAGCTTTTCACGTCATAATGTGGCGACCGGAAAGGTTGTTTGAGCCTAATGTATTGACGTCAACTCGACTCGGCAGAAAAAATCGATAAATTTGTTTTTATCCTGCAGCAAATAAATGTCCTTAAATACCTCTATATAGGCGGAAATATAATATTGTTGCAAAAACATGAAGCATTGAGCATAATAAATGAAAATGTAGTTAGTTGGAGGAAATCGTCAAGTATATGTACGAGTATGTATGTATGTATGTATTTAGAAACCGACAAAGCACTAATGTGGTAAAGGTTAAAACTAATTAGGTGGTCTATTTTAAGACTGCCTATAACTACGTACTACATATTAGGGATGTTAATTTTTTCGCTTTTTACTATCCCGGAATTTTTAGGATGTCGTTATGACAATGCCGGCATCCCGGGATTAGTCTCGGGATATAGATATTCATTACTTTTCAACAA
>NW_023458555.1:34577885-34581762 GCF_013731165.1 Rhagoletis pomonella | reverse complement strand
GAAATTCATGGGCATACTTTAGTAGTAGGTTTATCCCTTTTTTTAAGAGAAACCATTTTAAAGGTTTACCGAAGAAGAGCAGACAAAAGTGCTTGCCTTTGTCTGAAGGGGGCTCTGGATATTTACAATTGACGCGAATACATATATGTAAAAGCTTATACTAAGGGTAATCACAATGCGTTGTCTCGCCTTTGCATATTTTGATACATTTGCAAATTTTATGCTTTCCCTGCCGCAATCAATCATTGCCGTCAAGTTCATTTAACGATAGGTCCTAAATAGAAACCGACTGTTTCAATGGAGTCCAACTAAATGGAAAAGGGTGTTAAGGACTCAGAAAAGAAACTCAGAGACGAGAAGTTTTGTCTACTGCTTTAAGTAGGCCGCTAAAGAGTTAAGACGCACTCAGAGAAAAATGTGTTTTTAACAGCAAACCCGACTGGGATACAAATTTTCATTTTGCGTTATTAAAACTATAAAATATACAGTGCCTTAGATAAGTGTTCACGTGCTGATTTTTTTTTTTAAATATTTACAACGTTTTTCAATTTACAGTTTTTTGGTAATTTTTTAAATCTATTTAAATCAGAGTTTCATAAAAAATATTCAACAAAATTTTAACTTTGTAATCTGACAATATTTTTATAGAAAAATAACAAAACAAACTTGACTTGAAAAAAGTTGTGAAAATTTAAAAAATAAACGCATGAACACTTATGTAAGTCACTGTATTTAACAAGGAGTTATTTTTTTTGAGTTATATGGACGGACCTCGAGAAAATTTCTCAAATTCGGATATACTTATTTTGCAAACAAAGTCCATTAATTAAAGGAACTTTTTATTGAAAACCTACATAAATCTCGATTACCTTTAAGATATATACTCAATTTAGACATATCCTTCAGATTGAGACGATTTTCCAAATCGTTTGCCGTCCTCAGAAATGCAGCCAATTTTAAATTAATTGTTTCTTTTGAAAACATAATAAAATGAGCCGCTTGAACTAAGCACAGAAACAAACACTGTGGGTAGTGTAGAATAAAATAAGAAATCTCCATACAAAAAAACTTTGGTTTTTTCTTTAAAATCTTTTGCTTATCAAATTAGTGAGAAAATTAACTTTAAAAATCCGCATGGTCCTACAAGCTTACTAACAAGAATTTTCGGTCCTGCTCAAAAATATATATGAGCAAATTTTATGAGTTGGTTTTTTTTTTGGTGTCAATCCCTACTGTCGGCAGAAAAAAAACGTTTCAGAAACAAGTATAATAAAAAATAAATCAAGTGTTTGAACAATTTTAACCTTAAAACGTTTATTTAGGTGAAAAAAATCAGAATTGTTTTTTTTTTTTTTTTAATAACTACGGGAAGCTTTCAAATTGAATGTTCATATTAGAGGCAATGAAAGTTGACATCAAATACAGCGTATCCGAGGAGATTCACCGAAAATTCAAGATACTTAAAAATGTCAACATTAAACGATTAAAATGCTCTTCTTGCCAAAACGAACCAATCTAGAGTAATATAAAACTAGTGTCTCACGAAATGAAAAAAAATCACATTGATTACAAGATGAGGGTAATTTACGAAGCAAAAATTCCAATTTTACAATTTTTATTGGCACACTCGGAATTCATTCGGAGATTCTTTTATACCTGAAAAAATTAATATATACGTATTTCACGCCAATATTTAATTACTTTTAAACAGGGACCGTAACGGTTATAAGTTTTATTATAAAAATCACTTTTTAATCGTTATTAACTGAGTTTTATTTTTTGCTCAGAAAATAATCGTTACGTTTTAAGTTTTATTTTTTGTTCGGAAAATAATGGTTACGTTTTAAGTTTTATTTTTTGCTCGGTAAATAATGGTTACGTTTTAAGTTTTATTTTTTGCTCGGAAAATAATCGTTACGTTTTAAGTTATATTTTTTACTCGGAAAATAATCGTTATTTCTTGAGTTTTATTTTTTGCTCAGAAAATAAAACTTAATTTTTGCGTATGCGTAGCGCTTTTTTGCACTTTTTCTTTAGAAATGTGGTTCTCTTTATTTCTGCCCTGGTATCTGTATTTTCATTACCCACTCCACAGTGGCGTTAAAGGTTCAATGCAGCCGCCCCCTGTCTATCCACGCATGCGCATACGCATACGCAAAAATTAAGTTTTATTTTCTGAGCAAAAAATAAAACTCAAGAAATAACGATTATTTTCCGAGCAAAAAATTAAACTTAAAACGTAATCATTATTTTCCGAGCAAAAAATAAAACTTAAAACGTAACGATTATTTTCAGAGTAAAAAATAAAACTCAAAATATAATGATTAAACTTGATTTTTATAAGTAAAAATTTAAAAATAAAAATCAGTGCCGCTGAAGGTACCTCGAGTTATAAGAAATATATTGGTTTACTCCTTATGCACGTAGCATTTCTCTTTCCGCGTGATTTTTTGAGTTGAAATTTCAAAGGATAATCGTTATTTGCGGTCCCTGCTTTTAAATAATAACACTTTTAAGTTAAGGCGTGCGAGTAGACGTGTTAACTGACTTTGTATGGTGCTACGGGGCGTATACGTTACATACACAACTACGGGTATATGATCACGAGTTGTTATTTTGAATTTTTAAGAATATCTTTTTTAAGTTTTCATTTAAATATAATTTCAGTGGACTGTTTTCGACCAAAAACACGCACATCTTGTTAACACGCATTTGCAATAACTTCAAAATAAGACTTATTTCTCTTACAAAAAAAAAAAGTTGCGGAACAAACGTTAGTGAATAGATATTCTGCCGAAATTCACAACAAAATCTACATTTTTTCTACATTAACCTAACGGCTATGATCTTTATAATAAAATCATATTTTAACCGTTACACTCGGATTTCTATTTTTCCGAAGAAATTTATCTGTTACTTTATGATTTTTATTTTTGCGATCAAGAATAATCGTAATTTATTTCTTCGATAAATTTTTTATAATTATTTTTGATTTTTTTTTTGTGATCATATTATATCCGTTATTTTCACTCATAGAAGTTTAAATCTGTCATAAAGACGCAAGCAAAAATAAAAATAACGATTATTTGTGATCGAAAACAATAAAAATCAAAGAATAACGATTAAATTTGGCCGAAAAAAAATCATATTTTACGTTTATTCTTGATCGTAAAAATAAAAATAAAAATAAAAATATAACGATTTTGCAATAATCTAAAAATACAAATCTTGATATTTAACGATTATTTTGAGGTGCCTGGTCGTAAACGACCTAACAATCATCATTAAAGCAGAATTTATGGCCAAGAAACAAAATCTTGAAATGAGATTTTCGTACTCCGTGTAAGAATTTTCGGAGTTACGGTACTTTTGAGACCGCTGTTCTTGATTTCAGTATTTATTTAGTATGCAATTCCTGATTTTTTCTGAGTTCGGTATCAAAAACTATTACCTGTAAATCAAGAAGTCCACAGAAAATAAAACAAGTAATTTTTAGCAAAAAAAAAAACCGACTTCAACTCCCATATAAAAAAAAATATATATATATATATCTCATGATCCACTGATCGGATCTCAACCAGATTAGTATGGGACCACCTCTGAGACACTACCTTTCCGATGCAAAAAGAATCGGTTGACGTGGTCCAAAGTTATACGGTAACATATGTACATAAAAAAAAAAAAAAAAAAAAAAAAGATTCCGACGAACTGATAACCTCCTCCTTTTTTGGAAGTCGGTTAATAACAGAACTTAGTGCCTCTAAAAAATATGCAACATCTGTTCATATCATTCCGCAACCTCAATCTCCTTCTTTAGTCGTTCACTGTCCCTCGAATTGACTTCCGCTATCGCTGAGCTAATCCACCGACCAGATCG
>NW_023458555.1:34571005-34577785 GCF_013731165.1 Rhagoletis pomonella | reverse complement strand
GCGCGGCTTTTGCCATTTTTGCGTAGGCGCACATTGACGCGGTGGCGTCGTTGTCGCCAAGTTTTCTGTTCGCACTGCCGTTGGACAAAGTGCAATCAGCTAAACGCCGCGTGCTGCTTAGGCTGCGGCAGGGACGATGGAAAGGCGCTGCAACAAAATAATTGTAATTGCAAAAAAAATTTCTTTTATTAATTAAAAATTTTCACAACTGACAATCCTATGAGAAATTATTGTTCCAATGGGCATTTTATTGCCATACCATGTCTTGCCATCTCATCGATCAGCTACGGTTGATAGCAAAGTAATCTAAGGCCATGGAGGGAGAAGCCAGGTATTGTCGCATAGTTTTCGAACCTTTCATCAAAGAGGCAAAGCCCTGATCAGAATATCGCACACCTTCTTCAAAAGAGGCACAACTCAAAATTTGGCATTTTTTAAATTATGCGCTAAAATGTACACAAAGCTTTTATTTACCTTTCAGCAAAAGCTGGAGCAATTTTTTTTTTTATAATTTGTCAGAAAAAACCTAAGGTAAAGTCTCGCTTGGCCATAGGATTATCATAGAAATAGTTTTTCGCATTTTCTAACAAACGTGTAATTTTGAGTAGTGCCTCTTTTGAAGACAATGTGCGATATGTACATATTAGCTTTTGCCCGCAGCTCCACCCGCGCGAAGTTCGGTTTAACGTTTTGATAGAAAATAAATTATATCAGCCGAAACTAATAGATACATTTTATTAATAAAATTAACACAACAGATCTCTTTTTGGTTACCACATATCGGCATGGGACCACACGATGTCCTTTGGCGGCCAGATGCAGATTTCTCTTATGTGATCCGATGTTAGCGCTTATTTTGTCATTTGTGAAAAATATTTGTTTAGATTCTTGTATTAAAATCAAAAAAAAATTTCACTTCATTGAAACGTAAAAAATTACCGGAAATTAAAATATTTACGTTTAATTTGTATTTCCCTTAATCGATTCTTAAAATTACAATGCACCCTGTATGATGGTGCTTTGACTTTTTTGACATAGGTTTGTGTCTTTAATATTCGAGCAGTTGTCATCTTTTGCTTTGCTCAGCGCGTTCGTCAGCAACAACAGCAGAGAACGTTTAAAACCATGATTCAACAACTACAGGTTGTAGCAATCGTACAAAAACAACATTTACCGTTGGTATGAACTCCTTGTGTCATCAACATCTTCTTTATCTATTCATATTCGTATGTATATGTATACCCTGCATACCAGGATTTCATAGAATTCTGAAAGGTTTCACAATTTTTTAAGAATTTTCTTTAAGAAATGGTACAGAAATTTCTTTACTAGTTCTTGTCAACTGCTTCATATGTTTTTCTTTACAGATTTCTAAAAGAATCGTAACAGATTTCCGACACTCTTAAAGATTTCGGGAGAATTTGTTTGCAGGGTATATATATACGTATATATGTATGTATAAGTGGATAAGTAAATAAAGCAAAACGGACGATAATTTGACACAAGCGTGCTCATAAGAAGAAGCATAGCTTCTATCGCTATCACCTGTAATTGATGCGCCTTGGTTTAAAACAGAGACAGAGAACGCTACAGATTGAATTATATTTTAAATTAAAATCATTAAAAAAAACATAATTTGCAAACAATATCATATTGAATTTCGTTGCTAATTAGTTGATCGCATCTGAATGTATATATGTATGTACATACTTACATATGTACATATGTACCCAATACACATACTCCAAAATCATTTATTGATAACGTTCTTGCACATGCACATAATAGTTGCGATCCCGTACGAGTCCGGACTAGTCAGAAATAGTCAGAATAAGTCAGATTTTACTAGAAATCGATCCCGTACTCGGTTCTCTGACTATTGAGAGGACAAAAAAGAGAGTAAATACGGTTCTCTCTCTGTCAGAAGCTACCAGTTTTAGTCCGAGAATTTTTTGCTGGTAAATTCTGGTAAATGTGTCAAACGATCAGCTGTAGTGTGTTTGGCAACCAAATTGTAAACAAAAGAAAAGTGCACTCTGCTAAGTCATGTTGAAAAGTATTTAATTACTTTTTTAAGTGGATTCTAATGAATTTGAAAGTTTTTTGGTTATTTACATGTGTGAGCTGAGTGTGTTTACATACAAAATAAGCAAAAATTTACATCCAAAATTTGGAGGTTATGTTGAAGTTGACAGAAGTTACCATTTTTTAGTTGCGATCCCGTACGAGTCCGGACTAGTCAGAAATAGTCAGAATAAGTCAGATTTTACTGGAAGTCGATCCCGTACTCGGTTCTCTGACTATTGAGAGGACAAAAAAGATAGTAAATACGGTTCTCTCTCTGTCAGAAGTTACCAGTTTTAGTCCGAGAATTTTTTGCTGGTAAATTCTGGTAAATGTGTCAAACGATCAGCTGTAGTGTGTTTGGCAACCAAATTGTAAACAAAAGAAAAGTGCACTCTGCTAATTCATGTTGAAAAGTATTTAATTACTTGTTTAAGTGGATTCTAATGAATTTGAAAGTATTTTTGGTTATTTACATGTATGAGCTGAGTAAGTTTACATACAAAATAAGCAAAAATTTACAACCAAACTTTGGAGGTTATGTTGAAGTTGACACAAGTTACCATTTTTTACTAGAAAGCGATCCCGTACTTTTCAATGTTACTCTCTCGCTCAGAGCGAATTTTTATTTTTTGACAGTTTTACTAGTCCGAGTCCGAGGAATACGGGATTGCACCTAATATTACATATATGTATGTATGTACATACTAACTTTCTTCTTATTTGGGGCTGACAAACTTTAACTTAAGAGTCGACTTTATTTCGTCTACTAATATGCCCCAATAGTTTTGGAGTCAAATGAAAATGCATTTTCTACGCATACGTATGTACATGCTCCATTAATTGATAACGTTTTTGCATGCATATATATGTGCGTCTGCGTCATGCGTCTGGAAACGCCGGCGCTACTGCCTATAAGGTAGAGTCCAAAGAGCCATGAGGCTTCTAATCTCATCATGTCATCAGATTATAATTCTATTTAATTCATTCATTGAATTCAAATGTTGAGTGACTGCTGCTGATGGATGGGCGAACAGAAGAAAGTCTATATAGTACATACATTAGGTTTCCCATTGAAAATGATTTTTTTTGTAAATTTAAAGACCCTACCCCCTAATTTGATTCGTTTTTATGAGAAATAATATTGCCTATTTTTATAGATTTTTTAAAGGCCATTTAGAGGTCGCGGCCTGTCGATTTAGGTCAGAAAATACGATTTTCTAGATTCATGAGTTTTTGAGAGACTATTTTTGCTTGAATTTCAATGAATTTTTTAAATTTTGACCATCGATAATTTCCACAATTTGAAAATATGTAGTACTAAGGTACAAAAAAACGATTTTCGATGGGCACCCTAATATACATATGTACATCTCTATGTACTCTAAAAATGCGTATGTACTATTTCAATTTAAATAAATAAAAAAATTTAAAGGTTAAGTTATTGGGGTAATTTATGTCGCTATCAATAAAGTTTTGCAATAAGCTTTCAACCGTTATGGTAAATAACGGAGTTCTTACGATTTTTTGCGGGTTATATATTGAAAATAAGGTTGGCCTACTTTTTTCCAAAAGTTTAACCCATCAACTCCCACCACAACGGGCCTTTTTGACCCAATGTTTGAAAAATGGCTTATAAATAGTTAAATTTCCTATAATATATTAAGTGCCAAATTTTTCTAAGGAGAACAGAATGTAATGCAAAATAATAGTAATTTTTACCAAAAAGGGGGACTTCAACTCTGTGTAGAAAATATTGCGATGCGCGGGAGCAAAACCTTCCTGGGGTTTGACCACTACTTAGGAAAAAAACTTTTCTACCCTATTCGACCCTAATTTAACTGTAATAAACGCTGTCGATCGAAAAACATGTTACCTATATATTTCTGAGTTACGCTTTTTTTTTTTAATGTTCAGTGCCAAAAAAACTTCTTTTAAAAATGTAATTTTCATTTCGTAAAATAGTGCTTTTATACGAGTAGTATTTAGTTCCTTCAAACGATGGATTTCAATGTGCATAGGTACAACATGAAAATTTTGTACAAAATTCCCTAGGCGCCGAACGCCGCCGTCGCCGCCGCCGCGCCGATATTTTCGTAACTCGGCGGCGGCGCGTGAGAAATGACAAAAAACGGCGGCGGCGGCGGCGTGGCCCGGCGGCGTATACCTATAATGTATACTCAAATACAACAATAACTATTTCATTCATAAACGCATTCGCATATTTCTCAAGGTCAAGATCATTCCATTCATAAATACTACAGCAGCACATCTCCCCGCAAATTCATCACCATCAAGCGCAACTTTGTCAATCCGACACAAAAATTCTAAAATCTTAAAATGAAGAAATCTCGGCCAGCCAAGTGAAAAGTGGCAACTATTTCTCTATAACCAGTAAAATAAGTTATCTCGAATCTTGGCAATTTTTGGTAATTTTTGACAAAACACTCTATTTCTCTGTTCCATACCAATATTTCAATCATTAACTAGTATTTTAAAGTGTCATTTTAATAAACATTAAATAAAATGGTACGTTTTCTGCAGGAAAATACATTAATTTTTTTTTAATAAAATCAAAACTTCTAAAATCACAAACATATGTGGTTTTATCGGAAGTTCACAGATGTAACGTGGCAACTTAGCTCGTTTTCACATTTTTCGGTCCGAAATTGTAAAATTTTTGTCCATGACGCGCCACGATTTTTGTACAGGTGGGTCAATGTGCCTTGAACACCATTTACATATATACAAAAAAATTATTTTATTTATTTTTTAATATTGGAAATTTCTATACCTCTAAGAGTTTATAAAAATATATTTATATATATCCACAGATTATTTTAAATTTTTTTCATCCGTAACCAAATCTTCAGTACCATAAAAGATTCAAACACATCAAAGTACTAGCAATGCAACGTTCAAGCTAGTGCTACTCCACTGTACATGTGTATATGAATGTATGCATGTATGCGTGAAAAAAATGTCAATTCCAGTTTGATTTTAACCCATTTAGCGGACATAGTTTTTTTGGTTTCAGCTGGTTGCAACTGTTAATGAAGCATAATTTTTATGTTTAATCTTTATGAAAGTTACATGTATCGTCGAGAACATGGTTACATGCAGAATTTTAAATTAATTAATATTATTCACCATACAAAATGTACGAGTATTGCTTTATTAAATGCAAACTTATGCGAAAATCTAAATATTTCGTAAACTCGGGGTTAATGGTTTCGCGCACGTGCCAATCTGGTGCCGATTCGCAGAAATTGAATAATTTGTGTTGATGGCAGCGGCGAGGGCAAGACGAAAGCCGACCAATCGTACATTTGTATGTACATATATGTACATTTACAAATGCATACATACTTACATTTTTACGCGTTTGCGTTTTTGGCAAATATGTACTTTTTAGGTTTAGGTTTATTATTTAACACAAATAATACAATAAGTTAATATTTATATGAATTAAATTATATTAAACCTGTAAATAAAAAATAGCTGAAATAAAATAGAAGATTAAATTAAAATTTACTATAATTATTTATTAATATCGAATTGATTGGTAAATTTATTAAAAATATGTACATAAAATATAAAATTTTAATAAAAATGAGCATAAATATCTGAAAAAAAAACGAAATTAATAAATTAGCTTCTGAAATAAAGTGAAAAATAAAGAAAATTTAGCTCATAAATATATGAGAAGATGACGGCAGACTTAGTTACTACCAAGAAATATGTATTTGGTAGCTTAAGCCCCCACATCCAGCGATCGGAATACAATCGCTTACGACAAGGTGTCTGCCACGTGGGGGAAAATTATGCACATGAGTAGCGAAGCTGCCACCCATCCAATGGCAACTTCTTACACGACTTAATTAGTATTAAGTTATTGAATTTTACCTGCCTTTTAAAACACAACTCAATCCATCGTGATTGAGTCGAAACTCCAGTGTTTTAAAAAACAGGCTCAAGTGCAAAGCTGTTAAAAAATTGAAAAAAACTCTGAAAAGAAAGAAAAAAGCTGAAAATAGATAAGCCTGTGGAAAAATAGGAAAAATAAGATAAAATGCTGAAAGTAGAAAAACCTAAATAGATACGTACAAAAAGACGATGCTGAAATAAAAATATAGAGATATTTAATGAAACAACTGAACAGTGTTTTATTAACTTGTATTAATTACCGTCGAGAAACTTGAGCTCTCGCTTAAATAGCGAGCCCTGGCTTGCAATTATTTAAGTTTTTTCAACTTTTGATTACGTTTGTCCTCCCTGGCGCTATTTACCTCGTTTTTCAACATCCACTTTGAGTTTTTGTAAAGGAGAACCGTAACAAGAAAATCTAATAATTGCAAACGATGATCTCTACAATCCTCGGTGTCCGAATACCATGTGGGAAATATTTCGTCGGTCTTTACTTTAATCGCGGATGTGATTTTACTTCTCTCGGTTAATTTTGGACAAATCTTAAAATGAGGATTTGATCTATCGATTTCATATAGCTTTTTAATTACTTTAAAACTAGCTATGCCATCGGGCAATAGTCATACAAACAATAAATTTTGGAATCTTCGTGCAAGAAATAAGAATTGCCTTCGGAAATTTGAAATTGATTGAAAATTTAAGTATTTGCGGGCCCTTGATCGCAAACAATTGCTTTTACATATAAACCGATTTTTTTAAGTACACTAATATTCTTGTTCAAAATTTCCA
>NW_023458555.1:34562527-34570905 GCF_013731165.1 Rhagoletis pomonella | reverse complement strand
GTCTTGGGCACCCCGTATACTTATGCTCATTCTCCAAGGCATCCGGGGCATTCAAACTCTCTTCGTATGCAGGATATCTCGAGACCACCTACTCAACGTATCTACCGCCTACTTTGCGGCATAATGTCATGCATAGAGTGCTGAGCGTCTCTATCTCGCATAGGCACTTAATGAAACCCAGTATTCTGCCAACGGTATACATACATATGTATATGTATTACTTGCTCGCAGAACCTTGTTCACACTATGCAGAATTTCAACATCTTTTTTGCAACACTAGAGACAACTTTCCAATTATTTCAACTGGACAATCCGTTTGTCCAGTTAAAGATCCCCCACAGAGACAGGGGGAGAACTTATCAATATGCAATATGCTTAATTTGAAGTCACTACCCAGTTTATAAAGGCCTTCCTAAACCATCTGGACCATTGGAAAACCACTGTAGAGAGAGCTCTTATTCTCCTCTTCTTAAATTTTCCTGAAATGAAGCCATTGGAATTGCTTTATAAGGCAACCATGTAATACCGTTTTGCATAAAGAATTTACCTAAAGTTTCATCTCTTCCACGTGCAAAGATAACACGGCAGCACCAAAAAAATTCGAAAAATTGTTGCAAGACCCATACTACTCGTTACTAGTTACCATATGTGAGTATGTTCCACGATTGAGAGAATACAAAGGTTGCGCCGATCTCGGACCTCTATTCCTCTCTTAACGAATTTGACAGAATCGTTGTTTGCATGACGTCACACTTGTGCAACTTGTTTACGTTTTCCTTGCAATATTTTTTCTTCTTCTTCCATTCTTGCTCGCGTTTTGGCATTTCTCTCTCGCAATTGCACCAGTGTGACGTCACACAAAAGTTATTCTCAAAAATCTTCTCTGATCGGCGCAATCTTGTATTCTATCATTCTTGAGTATGTTCCACGATGTAGAGAAAAAAAGGTGGCGCTCATCTCGGTACCGCTACTCCGCTCTCAGTGAATTTGACAGAATCGCTGTTTGTATGACGTCACACTTGTGCAACTAATTTACGTTTTTCTTACGAAATTTCATCTACTTCTTCCATTCTTGCTCGCGGTTTGGCATTTCTCTCTCGCAACTGCAGCAGTGTGACGTCGCACAAAAATTATTCTCAAATCTCTATTCTATTATTCTTGAGTATGTTCCATATGTGGCTGGGAACCCAGATGACTGAGATTAACGTATACTTGCAATCATTGTGTCAGAAGTTCTGCATGGCTATCTGAGAAAGTACATATATGCTTCTTGTAGTCATTCTTTCTTTTCAGTACCCTATAGCCCTCTCAATCTACAGCACTTCTACTTGGAAGATGCTAGCAACGTTAAGTAGCCGCATTTCAGGGAATAGGCCTGCAGTCACACCACAGTCTGTTTTGGACTAGTCAGTATAGATGTCAGCAGAATTCTCCTCAATTAGTACCCTTCCTCTACTCCAATCTCGCCTAGAAGTTGCATCATCTTACCATTAAATCGTCGAAAAGTTGTTCCAGAAATAGAGTAGTGAAAATTGATAAAAGCTGCAGTTTCTCCATTAGATAACCAGTATTCAATCTCAGCTAGCCTGACGTTTTCTTTCAGAGAACCTAAGTAGTAAGAATTTAACACAGAGAAAAATCTGATAGACTGTAAAAAAAAAATTAGAAAATATTATTTATGAAAATATGCAGGCCAAAGGGTAAAACAGGCGAAAAAACTAAGAAAATTCCATTGATATTCTTAATTGAGTTTAATAATAGAGAGTAAAAAACAAATACATGAATACGGTATGGAATTTATGAAAAAGGAAGAGCTCTAGAATATAGAACCACTTTTTTTTACAGTGTTTTGAGATTTTCCTAATTTGTTTTCAAGTTGACTAAATTATTTAAAAAATCTCTTATAAAACTACATTTACCATTAATCTTGCCTTTAAGAGTCTATAGTAAAATTTAATGACGCAAATTCTTGTGGAACATTTTAACCCACTATTTCTTAGCCATGATGATCCTTTTGAGCCTTTTTTGTGTTAAATATAGAAGTAATTGAAATTGAAAATCTTGGATCAACACATGAGAGCAGTCAACTTAACAGAACGTCCACTGAATAAGAACCAATTTGCCTATAAACCAGGCAAATCCCTGAGACTGCCGCTCATAGTTTTACATCGCAAATTGAAAAGGCTCTGTAGTCTAAGAACATAGCCCTTTGTGACTTCGTTGACATTTCCGTGGCTTTTGACAACACGTCATACGGGGCAATAAGAGATGCCCTTATATGCAAGAGAATAAGTCCCATCATCAATAATTGGGTAATTTCCATGCTAGAAACATGGAAGATCAGTATGGAGCTGGGAGGCCCAGAAAAATCTATTACAGCCATGGGTTGCCCTCATCATAGTGTACTCCCTCCTCTTCTGTGGACTATGGTGATAGTAGAACTTTTCTGCCTACTGAACGACGATGGCTTCGAAGTACAAGGCTATGCAGACGATCTGGTGATATGCATGAAAGGGCTGCATGACGAAAGGATCTCCAACCGCGAGCTACAAACCCTGAGCGTTGCACAAAGATGGTGTGACACCAAAGGATTATTATTATTCAATAATCCCACACTAAAACTACTCTGTTTCCGTTTACCCAAAGAAAACAGTCTAGGAATTTCAACCGAGCATCCTGGAGTACAGGAAATCCTTACACCAAACCAGATGAATTTTGATACACTGACAGATCAAAACTTGAAGACGGATATACTGGAGTGGGTATATTTGGGTAGAATTTTATAAGATAGATACCCCACCACTTTTCAAGCAGAGATTCATGCGATAGAGATCTGTGGCAGAGAATGCCTCAGAAGAGGCACAGCCTCTAAAAACATCTGCTTTATGTCGGACGGTCAGGCTGCCTAGCTAGCGCTAAAATCCCACAAAATAACATCAAAACTAGCACCCTAAATACACTTGGAATCAATGACAGAGTATTACAGGGCTGGGTACCGGGGCATGAGAGCCACGATGGCAATGAACAGGCGAACCGCCTAGAAAAACACGGAGCTTCCACAATATTCCATGGCCCGGAGCGCTTTTTTAGGCTTACCAAAGCACATTCAAGGGAAGTCATAAACAAAAAATTCCATGAAGTGAATGTTCCAGGGCAATCCTGACAATATGGGTATCAAATTAAAGGGCTTGACGAGCAGAATGCAATGCACTCCAAAATCTAAGATGGCCGCCACCTGAAAATGGCGGAACTAATTTGTTCTTTAATCCCCTCAGTATGGGTATTAAAATGAAAGAATTTTGCTTTGCTTTTATTTTAAAACATTTAGCTTTTCAATGCAAAAAGAATGTCTTTTTGAAGAAAAACTATAGTGATATTTTATTAGTTTTCTTTAGGTACATTTTTCTCTGTGTAGATACTGCACTGGGAGTTGTTGTCTAGCTTCTGAGACAAGCATTGCACTCATATTTGGATTTATGTAGTTTTATTCCATTCAAGTTTCCTTACTAAGATCCTGCGGCTTATGATTGGCGGTCCGAGCCGCGAAGAAGGAAAACACATTCAAGGGAAGTGATAAACAAAAAATTCCATGGAGTGAATGTTCCAGGGAATCCTGACAATATGGGTATCAAATTAAAGGGCTTGACGAGCAGAATGCAATGCACTCCAAAATCTAAGATGGCCGCCACCTGAAAATGGCGGAACTAATTTGTTCTTTAATCCCCTCAGTATGGGTATTAAAATGAAAGAATTTTGCTTTGCTTTTATTTTAAAACATTTAGCTTTTCAATGCAAAAAGAATGTCTTTTTGAAGAAAAACTATAGTGACATTTTATTAGTTTTCTTTAGGTACATTTTTCTCTGTGTAGATACTGCACTGGGAGTTGTTGTCTAGCTTCTGAGACAAGCATTGCACTCATATTTGGATTTATGTAGTTTTATTCCATTCAAGTCTCCTTACTAAGATCCTGCGGCTTATGATTGGCGGTCCGAGCCGCGAAGAAGGAAAACAGAATTTCAAGTTTTTGTGCTTCTCTTCAGGCATCCAGTAATTCTCTTTCCTTTCTTTTGAATTTACTTAAGCTCTTTCACTCATTGCCTTCTCCTAATCATTGTATTTGACTAGACCTATGCGTTTTGTATGAAATAACAACTAATCACAAAAACAGTTAGCAAGCAAATGGCTGAAAGCAATATTAACTTTATCTTTGGAATTGTTTTTGATAAGATTTCTCCTTTCAGTCTAGCTATTTAGGTATGTACAATAAATACTTGCCAATACCAGAGCACTAAAGCGATAAGCCAAGCCAAATGATGGAAAACATACCGAAGGCAGCTGTCGAAATTAGTTTAACCTCAATTTTTTTTCAAAAATTAAGTTATGTAATGCGAAATTATTGCTTCCATAAATTATTTAATAATTTAAAATTAAAATTAGTTCCTTTCTATAAAGAGAAGAGCGTATGATTCATAGTAAGTAGTAAGTTTATTAAAAAAAAAAATTCGCTACACAATAATGTGTAATTTGGTTAATTTAAACATTTTGCCTTAGTCACACCTACTTTGCGCTGGAAGCGGAGCTTACTTAATAACCGCATAAGCAGATAAATATCTTAATTAAGTGTAAACTCGAAGTGGTGTAGGCTGGAATACATATGTATGTGTTGCTGGCACTCCCTTGTACATCACATCTACCATTTTTCAAACTGCATACTTATGTACATACATATGTATGTATTTAGTTACTTCTTGTGCTCTAACTTAACTTTTGATCTAATTAAATAAAACTACATTCAGCGCATTTGACGCAATTAGTTGGCACTTTTGTAACTTTCATAGTTAAATCATAAGCCAGTCATGCTACTGGATATACATACATAAGTATGTAAGTACTTGTATATACATGCGTACGTACAAAAAGACGCATGTATAACTGAACTCGTATGTCTGCCCATAATTAATCATTACGCAAGCATTAATTGCATTTTGGTCTGGTTTTAAAGAGTTCAAATTTTTTAGAATGAATAGGCCGAGTAAGATAAATCTACTTATTGAATTAATTGAACAATTACATATGCAGATACATTAGGGTGGGCCAAAAATGCATGTGAAAAGTAAATACCGAATTTTAACGCTCTCACCCCTTATTTTTGTTGTATGTATATCTAAAAAATATACCAGTTTTTTATTAATAAAAAAAACTTAAGGGGTCGCTCAAAACGCTCAAAGTTGTCCATGTATTTTATAAGGGGAAAGACAATTTTGCATAGAGATGGTATAGAATTCTTTAAAATCAATATTTTTCGATCGGAAAACTCTGCCTCTCTTTCAGTAATAATACCCAATTGTTTATTTTGGCATTTTTTAATACCAACAATTTTTTATGGGTCTCCGATTGAATGTTTGTGGACCTATAAAAAAAAATACTATTAAAAAATGGCTAATAGACAATGGGGTATTAATAATGGAAGTATCCTGAAGATAAATAGAGTTTTCTGAGCGAAAAATATTGATTTTGAAGAATTCTATACAATTTCTACAAAAAAAAATTGTGTTTTTCCTAAATATTTCCAAATACGAAAAAACAGTGGTATATTTTTCGATATAGAACAATCCTAGGGTGTGAGAGCATTAAAATTCCGAATTATTTTTTACCACCCTAATGCACATACATACATACTTATGTATGCTGCGCTCATGTTGCAATGCGTTGACGTTGTTCTTTGATTCGGAAAATTAGGCATGAAATTAGATTGTCACTTATGTATGTATGTAGTTCAATTGCCATGGACCTTTAAACCTTTGTTTGATCTGCACTTGGCGGAACATTTGTACTGACTCTGTGATCTTAATTACAAATTCTTTGAGATGATGCATATCTTGGTCCAATCCAAGTTAATTATACTAATATAACATTATATGGTTTTAACTCAAAAATACGCATTGCAAACTTACTGGCCTCAAAAAATGGAAAATGTTAAAATCTCGTACCAAGCTCAGTCAGAGTTCCGTCGTTAAAATCGCGCTAAAAGTGGCGTTCCAAAATTGAAAAAATAGCACGACCCTCTTTTCCCTGAATATCATTTCCAAGGTCGAATTTCCGACTCATTCAACAGCTAATAGAATGCATACATACATATATAAAATTCCACCCCACTCAACCAAAGTACACTTATCTATACATACATACAGTGACTCAAACCAATGACCACGTGTTTTTTTTAATATTCGTAATATTTTTTCAGCTAAATTTCTGTTTGTTATTTTTCTATAAAAATATCGTCTAAGCTTTAACGAAAACCGTGTAAATTACAGTTACAAAATTTAGGAAAATTCAACAAATTTTCATCAAAATTTCAACTTTTTATTCTGAATTTTTAGAAAATTTTTGGGTATGCAGTTTTATAGCCCATAAAATTTTAGTGTGATGAAGTGCAAGTTTCAAACGGCTAAAAAATCGCTTTGGTTTTTGAGAATTTTTTTGAAGGCTACTTTTTTGGGTTTTTTAATATAACAAGCCCAGTTTACAAAAACTTTGCGTTTTATTTCATTAGAAATTCAGAAATACTTATATAAAAAAAAGTGCAAAAATCCGTCACAAAAAAAAAATCCCACAAATCAACGCGTTTGAAAGTTGCACTTCGATGATCTAAAATTGTATGGGATATAAAACTGCATACCCAAAAATTTTCTAAAAATTCAGTATAAAAAGCTGAAATTTTGATGAAAATTTGTTTATTTTTCCTAAATTTTGTATAAAGTTTGAAACTGTGATTTACAAGGTGGTTTTGGTTAAAGTTTAGCCGATATTTGTGTATAAAAATGACAAAAAAAATTAGCTCGAAAAATATTACTAATATTTGAAGAAAATCAACACGTGAGTCACTGTATTTATCAAACTCAAAATACTCCAGCGGAAAAAATTTTATTAATAGAAAGGCTATAGTGTGTATAAAAGTGCAGCGTTGTCTATTTTTATATACATACTTACGCTACCATCAACGACATTATACGAGTATGTAATGTACCTGCAACAGACGATGGTTCAACAACGACACCACTATCGTTACAACTGTTTATTTATAAACACCTTTAGTGGCTACTTGTATTAACGGAGCGAATTTCATTGTCCCAGTAGGAAATGAATGTCTACTTGTTAAGTTAGAGATAGAAGAGAAGATATAATATTTTTTGGTTTGGAGATTTTGAAAAAGAAAGCCGGTAAGCAACGAAATTGGATGCCCTTTCTAGCATAGGAGTGGAAAAAACATGGAACTGGAGTCGGCGCTTAGCGAAGTTCTACGAATAGCCTGGGCCAGTCTCCTAAATATCGTTCAGCCAAGGGACCTCGCGAGGTTTATTGATGACGCATGGATAAAATAAGACCCGCTGGAATAGACCATCTTTGATTGTGGTATCTAAATATAAATAGGTCATCTGCTGGAGCAACCATAGCCTTTCGGGTAATATATCTCGCTATGGACGATACAAATTTTTAAAACACTGCGTGCTAGGCAACCGTTATAGGATTGAAGCCGTGTCAGAGGATCTTAAATATAACCCTCTGCTCTCTGGTTTTCTCAGAGTATATGGGTTAGATATGTAACGGATAGTGATTTGTACGAATACCGAATATACGGCGAACTGCGTGGCCGCATAACAAGTCCATTGTACGCTGTTACCAAAGTAAATATATTTATTTCTAAAGACACATCCATTTCCATCTTGCTCAGAAAAATAAAATTTAATTTAGTTTTACGGTAAAGCTGTTGATTTTTACAGTTTCCTGTAAAACAAGCTTTCACTAGCCTACATCGTTTCGCTTAACGAAAAATTTGTATGTGAAAGCAACAACAAAGTTAGCTAACAACGAAAGACGATGACGAGTTCGTTGAAACTGTTCGTCTGGTCGGATACTGGATAGTAATTAATTGATAAATTATAGCCGGATATCGTACAAACCAGATAGGTACCGGATATCCTTTGCATCTCTAGTATGGGGCATAATAAAAGACTTATGTAGGCTACAAAATGCTGGCAAAAAATAAAATATTACTTCGGACCACCTTTATAGTCTTCGATGGATAAGAACAAATTTTGAGGACAGAATCTATTTTCAGTTAAGAAAAAGTTATAAAATGCTCTGAGCAAAATCTTACAAAAACCTACTACCACCGTAATGGCAATAGATTACGCATTTCCTGCAGGGATGTTTAGAGAAAATATACACCACATACCATTTATCTGGATAAATATATACACTTGTGTACATATGCACATATACAGTGTCGCCTACTTGAATAGCGCCTCCTTTTGATCCCCAGTATTGAAAGTTTTCCTTTTGTTTATTTAATATTCATTAATGTTTTATGAAAATA
>NW_023458555.1:34554344-34562427 GCF_013731165.1 Rhagoletis pomonella | reverse complement strand
TTTTTTTTTGCTAAAAATTACTTGTTTTTGTATAGTTTTAGGCAGGCTCTTCCTAAACTATGTATTTGTCATTGTTATTGTGGCTTGTTAACATTTTATTTTTAATACTTTTATTGAGCTTTGTACCACGATTGTTTATTAGGAAAAATTGAAAAGGCAACAAAGTCTTAGCGGTAGAAGTTTTAAAATTAAAATTGTTTTTAAGAACTTTTTATTTAACTAGTTATACGGTATTTGAGTCATATTATTGGCATATTCTTAGTTTCCTTCAACCAAAAGCGGGAGTGATGAAACTAAAGGCAACAATGAAACTTCATTATTTGAAAAACTTCAACTCGAGTTATTATAGACAAATACTGTGACTCAAAAAATTGATTTTTTTTTTAATATTCGCAATATTTTTCGAGTAAAATTTTTTTATTGCTTTAACTAAATCCAAAAAAATCGAGCATTCAAACTATATACAACATATAGAAAAATTCCAAAAAATTTCGTCTAAACTTCGAATTTTATACTCTGAATTTTTAGAGCAATTTAAGATATGGAGTTTTAAAGCAAATACTATTTGATATAGCCAACAATGTGCTGCTTAAAATTCCCGTTGATTTTTTTATATTTTTTTCCCATTAATAAAAAATGGTGTTGGTTTTTTTTTTGCGAACAATCATAGTGCGTAATTACATACCTGTCAATTTTTTCTTTATATTTAAATAATCATTTAAAATATTTAGGCAATCAAAAGCTCCTCGGGATTCCAGTAAAATTAGTTTTAAATGGAGCGCGATATGTTCGCCTTATATCGATATACATTTATACGTATGTATGTAAGTATATAAAAAGTATGCAAAGAAATTTATATTATATTTAAAGATAACTACGAAAAATAAATCGGGAATGGAAATTTCATCAAAAATCTACCAAAATGAGAAAAAATTTACCTTTTTACCAACCCAAATTTTTTCTACCAATTTTGGTAATAATTTACCAAAGTGGCAACCCTGCTTCTGTCCTCAATTTTTGTTCTTATCTTTCGAAGACTATAAAGATGGTCCGAAATAATATTTTATTATTTGCCAGCATTTTGTAGCCTACATAAGTCTTTTATTATGCCCCAAACTAGAGATGCAAAGGATATCCGGTAGCTATCTGGTTTGTAGGATATCCGGCTATAATTTATCAATTAATTACTATCCAGTATCCGGCCAGACGAACAGTTTCAACGAACTCGTCATCGTCTTTCGTTGTTAGCTAACTTTGTTGTTGCTTTCACATACAAATTTTGCGTTAAGCGAAACGATGACGGCTAGGCTAGTGAAAGCTTGTTTTACAGGAAACTGTAAAAATCAACAGCTTTACCGTAAAACTAAATTAAATTTTATTTTTCTAAGCAAGATGGAAACGAATGGGTCTTTAGAAATACATATATTTCTTTGGTAACAGCGAGGCAATGGGCTTGTTATGCGGCCATGCAGCTCGCCGTACATTCGTATTCGAACAAATCACTATCCGTTACATACATATCTAACCCATACGCTCTGAGAAAACCAGAGAGCAGAGAGTTATATTTAAAATCCTCTGACACGGCTTCAATCCCATAACGGTTGCCTAGCACGCAGTGTTTTAAAAAATTGTTATCGTCCATAGCGAGATATATTACCCGAAAGGCTATGGTTGCTCCAGCAGATGACCTATTTGTATTTAGATACCACAATCAAAGATGGTCTATTGTAGCGGGTCTTATTTTATCCATGTATCATCAATAAACCTCGCAAGGTCCCTTTGCCGAACGGAGACTGGCTTAGGCTATTCGTAGAAGTTTGCTAAGCTCCGACCCCAGTTCCATCTATTTTCCACTCCTAAGCTAGAATGCAAGAATGATAGAATACAAGATTGCGCCAATCGAGCTGAGAGCAACTGGCCGTGACGTCAATAAATACCAGAATGAGAGAGCAAGACGAACTCGACAAGAAAAAGAGGAAGCATCGGACAAAAGGCAGTATTGCCAAGTTTTGAATTTGAAAAAGCACCAAATTTTTATTCGTGTATTTTATAGACTTTATATGCATACATAATTTTATTGTAAGGATGCCGATTCAAATTAATACAAATCAATGTTTCTTGCACGACGGTTGATTTCTTCTGACTTGATTGAAGGTGCTGCCACATATTTTGTTGTCGCTTATGATTGTCACTGTGCCATGATTTTGTTTAAATTTTTGTAAAGTTGCTTACCACATTTACGATTGCTATAAATTTTGCTTCCATTTTTTAACATTTTCTAATTTGGTGTCTTGAAACTAAAAACAAAAGCACCGAAAACGCGCCAAGCACCAAACTCAAAAATTTTCGTGTTTTGAATACCCACTAAATTTGGTGCGAAAGGCATGAAGTTGGCAACAGGGGAATGTAAACAAAAGTATTTTATGACGTCAGCGATTAGGTGGATGCTGTCAAATCGACGAAGAGAGGGTTAGCGGTCCGCGAATGGCGCGACCTTTATTTTCTGGATCGTGGCTAGAATGGGCTTGCAAATGAGTTCCGGTATCCGTTCTGCCAATGCATCCAATTTCGTTGCTTACCGGCTAAAATCATTTCAAAATCTGCAGACCCATAGACTCTCTCTCTAACTTAATAAGTTGGCATTCATTTCCTTCTGGGACAATGAAATTCGCTCCGTTAATACAAGTAGCCACTAAAGGTGTTTATAAATAAACAGTTGTAACGTTAGTGGTGGCGTTGTTGAACCATCGTCTGTTGCAGGTACATACTCGTATAATGTCGTTGATGGCAGTGTAAGTATGTATGTATGTATATAAAAACAGACAGCGTTGCACTTTTATACACACTATAGCCTTTCTATTAATACAATTTTTTCCACTGGAGTATTTTGAGTTTGATAAATACAGTGACTCACGTGTTGATTTTCTTCAAATATTCGGAATGTTTTTCGAGCTAATTTTTTTTGTTGTTGCAAATATCGTCTAAGCTTTAACCAAAACCGTGTAAATCACACTTTCAAACTTTATACAAAATTTAGGAAAATTCAACAAATTTTCATCAAAATTTCAGTTTTTGTTCTGAATTTTTTGAAAATTTTTGGTTATGCAGTTTTATAGTCCATACAATTTTAATATAATGAAGTGCAAGTTTCAAACGCGCTGATTTTTGAGACTTTTGCACTTTTTTCATATAAGTCTGAATTTTTAATGAAATAAAACGCGGGAGACCATCAGCAAACTAAATTTCCACATATCAACGCAAGTTTTTGTAAATTTTGCTTGTTATATTAAAAAACCCGAAACAATTTTATTTGCTATAAAACTGCATACCCAAAAAATTTTCTAAAAATTCAGAATAAAAAGTTGAAATATTGATGAAAATTTGTTGAATTTTCCTAAATTTTGTAACTGGGATTTACACAGTTTTGGTTAAAGCTTAGACGATATTTTTATATAAAAATAACAAACAGAAATTTAGCTGAAAAAATATTACGAATATTAAAAAAACACGTGGTCATTGGTTTGAGTCACTGTATGTAGGAGATAAGTGTGCTTTAGTTGAGTGGGGTGGAATTTTATATATGTATGTATGCATTCTATTAGCTGTTGAATGAGTCGGAAATTCGACCTTGGAAATGATATTCAGGGAAAAGAGGGTCGTGTTTTTTTTTCAAATTTGGAACGCCACTTCTAACGCGATTTTAGCGACGGAACTCTGACTGAGCTTGGTACGAGATTTTAACATTTTCCATTTTTTGAGGCCTGTAAGTTTGCAATGCGTATTTTTGAGTTAAAACCATATAATGTTATGGTAGTACAATTAACTTGGATTGGACCAAGATATGCATCAGCTCAAAGAATTTGTAATTAAGATCCGAGTCAGTACAAATGTTCCGCCAAGTGCAGATCAAACAAAGGTTTAAAGGTCCATGGCAATTGAACTACATACATACATATGTAAGAGACAATCTAATTTCATGCCTACTAATCCGAATCAAACAACGACGTCAACGTGTTGCAACATGAGCGCAGCATACATAAGTATGTATGTATGTATGTACATTAGGGTGGTAAAAAATAATTCGGAATTTCAATGCTCTCACACCCTAGGATTGTTCTATATCGAAAAAAACATTGTTTTTTTATATTTGGAAATCAAAAAATATTTAGAGGTCGCTCTCAAAATTTTTCATGTATTAGTTTATTTAGCCATTTTTAACAGTAACTATTTTGTACAAAAAACGGCAACGGCTGAATTTCGAGTGCATTGGTACACAAAAAAAAGTGGTCCTCGAAATTTCGAGTAAATTGCGAAAATTGCGATTTTTGTTTGCCTTTTTTTCACTATATTCGCAATTAACTCGAAATTTACCTCACCTCAGATTCTGATTCAAGGGGTCGAAATATATGCATGTCGGTAGGTGTGTCTGGTTAAAAGCACATACCACTTTTTTTGAATGCCGGCGATATTTTTTGATTAAAAATAAACAGGGGTATATTTTTAAGATATACATACATACAACAATAATAAGGGGTGAGAGCGTTAAGATTCGGTCTTTACTTTTATTTACATGCATTTTTTGCCCACCCTAATGTATCTGCATATGTACATAATTGTTCAATTAATTCAATAAGTAGATTTATCTTACTCGGCCTATTCATTCTAAAAAATTTGGACTCTTTAAAACCAGACCAAAATGCAATTAATGCTTGCGTAATGATTAATTATGGGCAGGCAGACATACGAGTACAGTTATACATGCGTCTTTTTGTACGTACGCATGTATATACAAGTACTTACATACATACTATGTATGTACATATATCCAGTAGCTTGACTGGCTTATGATTTAACTATGAAAGCTACAAAAGTGTCAACTAATTGCGTCAAATGCGCTGAATGTAGTTTTATTTAATTAGATCAAAAGTTAAGTTACGAGCACAAGAAGTAACTAAATACATACATATGTACATAAGTATGCAGTTTGAAAAATCGTAGATGTGATGTACAAGGGAGTGCCAGCAGCACATACATATGTATGTATTCCAGCCTACACCACTTCGAGTTTACAATTAATTAAGATATTTATCTGCTTATGCGGTTATTAAGTAAGCTTCGCTTCCAGCGCAAAGTAGGTGTGACTAAGGCAAAATGCTTAAATTAACCAAATTACACATTAATGTGTAGCGAATTTTTTATTTTTTTTTAATAAACTTACTATGAATCATACGCTCTTCTCTTTACAGAAGGGAACTAATTTTAATTTTAAATTATTAAATAATTTATGGAAGCAATAATTTCGCATTACATAACTTAATTTTTCCAAAAAATTGAGGTTAAATTAATTTCGCTTGGCTTATCGCTTTAGTGCTCTGGTATTGGCAAGTATTTATTGTACATACTTAAATAGCTAGACTGAAAGGAGAAATCTTATCAAAAACAATTCCAAAGATAAAGTTAATATTGCTTTCAGCCATTTGCTTGCTAACTGTTTTTGTGATTAGTTGTTATTTCATACAAAACTCATAGGTCTAGTCAAATACAATGATAAGGAGAAGGCAATGAGTGAAAGAAGAGCTTAAGTAAATTCAAAAGAAAGGAAAGAGAATTGCTGGATGCCTGAAGAGAAATTCTTTTTTCCTTCTTTGCGACTCGGACCGATAATCATAAGCCGAAGAATCGTAGCAAGGAAACTTGAATGGAACAAAACTACATAAATCCGAATGAGTGCAATGCTTGTTCAGCTCCCACCCAAGTCTCCACAAAGAAAAAAAAAAACCTAATAAAATAGAAGAAAACTAATAAAATATAGTTTCTCTCCAAAAATACTTTTTTTTTTTGTATTGAAAAGCTAAATCTTGAAAATAAAATCAATGAACAATTCATTCGTTTTCTTAAATGCACTGCATTCTACTTGTCAAGCTCTATCATTTGATACCCATATAGACAGGATTGTGAAAAAAATATATAATCTGCCATTTTGTGGCGGCGACCATCTTGGATTTACAATAATAATGTTCGAGTACTTAGTTACATATATTGCCGCCAGAAATAGTGTACCAAATTTCAGATCAGTAAGTTGACAGGAAGGAGGGGGAGGAAGAAGACCCAAAAATGGGTCAAAACGATCCACACTGCTGAGAAATAGTAGGTTAAAAGTTTCACATAAATATGCGCAATTAAATTTTACTATAGCCACTTAAAGGCAAGATTTATGGTAATTTAGTCAACTTGAGAGTCTCAAGTTGATACCAAATTAGGTCAATCCCAAACCACTGTAAAAAAAACTGTGACGTTTAGGAAAAAACGACCCGAGTTAACTATTCTAGAGTTCTTTAATGACGCTTTTGTGTCGTTTTTTTTACTGTCGCACAGTGCAATCTCATTAATAAACCCAATAAAGAATAGCTATGGAATTTTCTTAGTTTTTTCGCCTGTTTTACCCTTTGGCCTGCATATTTTCAAAAATAATATTTTCTAGTTTTTTTTTAACAATATATCATATTTTGCTCTGATTAAAATTCTTACTACTTAGGTTCTCTGAAAGAAAACGTCAGGCTAACTGAGATTGAATACTGGTTATCTAATGGAGAAACTGCAGCTTTTATCAATTTTCACTACTCTGTTTCTGGAACAACTTTTCGACGATTTAATGGTAAGATGATGCAACTTCTAGGCGGGATTGGAGTAGAGGAAGGGTACTAATTGAGGAGAATTCTGCTGACATCTATACTGACTGGTCCAAAACAGACTGTGGTGTGACTGCAGGCCTATTACCTGAAATGCTATAGGAACATACATATCTCTCTCGTTGCGGCTACCTAACTTTGCTAGCATCTTCCAAGCAGAAGTGATGTAGATAGAGAGAACTGTAGGTTACTGAAAAGAAACTGTGAATGACAACAAAAAGCATATACTTTCTCAGATAACCAAGCAGAACTTCTGACATAATGATTGCAAGTATACCATTATCTCGATGGTCAAATCAATAGATATTTCAGTCATCTGGGTTTGCAGCCACACTTCGAAACTGCAAGGAACATCTACTACTTGAAGCCGTAAATAAAAGAAAACGTCAGGTTAACCACCACGATGACATAACACTGTCCTCTTGGTAAAAGTACATCTAATAAGGGACCTCCGTACAAGACTCTGCGCCGCAGCTGTTTTCAAAAGCTTCACAAATTAGATTCGAAAAATAGCGCGAGAACCCAGAACAAGGTAATTTTTATCCATCACGTCAGGATTTTTTTTCCTATTATTTATGCGATAGGTACTTTTGTTGAGGCTAGGATGATGATGGCACAAAACGGACTTCAGCGCAGTAAAATACTTGGGGAAAAGATCCCCGAATCCAGACACTTTTTTATTTAATTCTATTTTTTTTTATAAAAGCAGACCTTGAATTGAAATTCAGTGTGCGACCGTGTTATCTTTGCACTTGGAATACATGAAACTTTAGGTAAATTCTTTATGCAAAACGGTATTACATGGTTGCCTTATAAAGCAGCTCCAATGGCTTCATTTCAGGAAAATTTAAGAAGAGGAGAATAAGAGCTCTCTCTACAGTGGTTTTCCAATGGTCCAGATGGTTTAGGAAGGTCTTTATAAACTGGCTAGTGACTTCAAATTAAGCATATTGATATTGATAAGTTCTCCCCCTGTCTGTTAACTGGACAAACGGATTGTCCAGTCGAAAAAATTGGAAAGTTGTCTCTAGTGTTCCAAAAAAGATGTTGAAATTCTGCATAGTGTGAACAAGATTCTGCGATGAAGTAATACATATACATATGTATGTATACCGTTGGCAGAATACTGGGTTTCATTAAGTGCCTAAGCGAGATAGAGACGCTCAGCACTCTATGCATGACATTATGCCGCAGAGTAGGCGGTAGATACGTTGAGTAGGTAGGTGGTCTCGGGATATCCTGAATACGAAGAGAGTCTGAATGCCCCGGATGCCTTGGAGAATGAGCATAAGTATACGGGGTGCCCAAGACCACCCGGAACGGAAAAATTTGCTCTACCAAATCGGAGATGTTCTATCTACTGGTGGTATTACCGGCTTCCTGCTTAAACTGGA